>NC_044996.1:12935862-13535862 GCF_008728515.1 Papio anubis | reverse complement strand
CCCGCGTGGCACAAATGAATGAGTTGAACTGGCAAGGAGCAACCTGGGCCTCTGGAATCCTGGCAGGAGGAAATCCCTAGACCACCATGGACACTTGAGTTGGCAGGGAGAGCTTCTTAGAGAAGCGAGCACACCAACCTATGCAGAGCCCAGTGGGTTTGGTTTGGGAGTGTCTGTAGTGGTGCACAGCCAGGGATGCCCATCCTTTTAGCCTTGACTTGCTCCCATAGGAGACTTTAGCCTTAGGGGAGCTGTCGGACCTGAACTCTGCAGGGTGATCTTGCCCATCAAATGGGGCTGGTCCGACCTGAAAACCCCTTGGTCTGCTGGCCTCTCTCAGGACCCCATCCTGGTTGCACTTGCTTGCAATGCAGCGTTGGGTGCCCCAAGGGCAGTCCATAGCTCCTGCATTAGTGGACTGTGTCTGACGGATGAGAGCTTCAGTTGGGCAGCCCCCATGGCCATGCACCATCCTGCCTACTCCCTCCCACCACTGTAGCTTCCCCCAGGCCTATGGCTGCCCTTCACATCTGTCGGCATGTGTGTCTGTGAGTGGATTTTGCCTTACCTGCCCTGCCAGTGAACGTTTGTGTGCACACCCTGCCCTGCTTCTGCTGCTGATGGGAGTGCACGCTGCCCCCGCTCCCTTGCCTTATCATCATTTCATTCAGAGTTTTGGCAGGCACAGATTCTGCCAGCCCTGCCCCCATCAGCGCCCTGCCCCTGTGCCGACACTGCTGCTGGAGTGAAACTGGGCATGCAGAACAGCAAGCCCTCCGCGACCCTGAGCAGCCAGAGGGTGCACACAGACCTGTGCCCTCCAATGCTCTGCCCCTGTGCCAACACCACAAGTGTGACAGCATGCACAACCTCCAACAGGCCCCCTTTCTGCTCGCCCTATACCAGCTGTGCTGCCTCTGCCACTGCTGTGAATGCCCCCAAGAAGATAGGCACCCTGGCACCCACTAACATCCTGCTACAGCCAGCTAGCATGCACCCCTCCGAGTTGTTGCTTGCATGCACCCCTCCATACTGTTGCTGCCACTGCTGCTGGGACATGCAAATTAGAAAAGATCCCACTACCTCTGCCCTAAGAAATGCTTTGGCTGGCACCAGCCATCAGAGTATAGTGACCACTGGTCCAAAAGTATCTTGGTCCCCTAGTGCAGTGGGTTGATACCTCAAGGAGCCAGAGAATGACATTGGGGTCTGATACAAGTCCCTCAGAGTTTGAGCATGCAGTACAAATGTTGAAAACTGAGCCCTGGCCCCTAAAATTTTCCAAAAATGAGGCTAGTTAACTGAACCCACCTGTGATAGTTAAAAGTGAGTGTCAACTTGATTGGACTGAAGGATGCAAAGTATTGATCCTGGGTGTGTCTGTGAGGGTGTTGCCAAAGGAGATTAACATTTGAGTTAATGGGCTGGGAAAGGCTGACCCACCCTTAATCTGGGAGGGCAACAACTAATCAGCTGTAAGTGCGGCCAGAATATAAGCAGGCAGAAAAATGTGAAAAGACAGACTGGCCTAGCCTCCCAGCCTACATCTTTCTCTGGTGTGGATGCTTCCTGCCCTCAAACATCAGACTCCAAGTTCTTCAGTTTTGAAACTCAGACTGGCTCTCCTTGCTCCTCAGTCTGCAAATGGCCTATTATGAGACCTTGATTGTGTGAGTTAATATTTAATAAACATATATATACATATATATATTCCATCAGTTCTGTCCCTCTAGAGAACCCTGACTAATAAACCACCTTATACCACAATGAAACCCTCAAGGTCATCAAATAAGATAAAAGAAATAAAAGCCCTTCCAAAGGACAGTTACTTCAAAGACTGAAGGAACACCAGCCCACAAAGATGGGAAACAACCAGTGCCAGACCTCTGACAACTCAAAAAGCCAGAGTGCCTTCTTTCCTCCAAACGATTGTGCTACCTCTTCAGCAAGTGTTCTGAACTGGACTGAGATGGTTAAAATGACAGAAATAGAATTAAGAATATAGATAGGAACAAGGATCACTGAGATGCAGGAGTACATTGAAACCCAATCCAAGGATGCCACGAATCACAGCAAATGATATAGGAACTGATAGACAAAATAAGCAGTATAGAAAAGAATGTAACTGACCTGATAGAGCTGAAAAACAGACTACAAGAATTTTATAATGCAACTGCAAGTATTCATAGCAGAATAGACCAAGAGAAAAAACAATCCCAGAGCTCAAATACTGGATTTCTGAAAAAAGACTGTGAAACAAGAACAGGGAAAAATAATGAAAAGGAAAGAATGAAACCTCTGAGAAATATGGAATTATTTAAAGAGTCAAAATCTATGACTCATTGCTGTCCCTGAAAGAGATGGGGAGAATAAAAGCAATTTAGAAAACATATTTTGGGATATCATCCAGGAGAATTTTCCCATTCTAGCTAGAGGGGTTAACATTCAAATTCAGGTAATGCAGAGAAGCCCCACAAAAATATTCACAAGAAGACCATCCCAAGTCTATTTATTTAACCATTATCATAAAGGAGTCAAGGACATCTACATTAGTCTATAGGCCTGAGACCTACACAAGTTTTGTCAACAAAATAAGAATAGTCAGTGGAGGATTCAAAGGTAGCTGCCTGGACACAGCCAAGTGGTACAGCTGCCACTCAGGGACCAGGAAGACTGTCAGAGTTCTTGCACAGATTTGCCAAGGTCAAAATGAAACAAAACATGTTTAAGGCAACTAGAGAGAAAGGCCAGGTCACCAGCAAAGGGAAATCCATGAAACTAACAGTGGACCTCTCAGCAGAAAGCCTACAAATCAGAAAAGGTTGGGGCCAATATTCAACATTCTAAAAGAAAAGAAACTCCAATCCAGAATTTTGTATCTGGCCAAACTAGGCTTCATAAGCAAAGATGAAATAAGATCCTTTTTGGATCAGCAAATGCTGAGTGAATTTGTTGCCACTAGATCTGTCACTAGAGCTCCTGAAGGGAGCACTAAATGTGGAAAGGAAGGACTGTTACCAGCCATTCCAAAAACACACTTAAGTACACAGAGTGACACCATAAAGCAACCACACAAACAAGTCTGCACAATAATCAGCTAACATCATGCTGACAGGATCAAATCCACACGTATCAATGCTAACCTTGAATGTAAACAAGCTAAATGTTCCAAGTAAAAGGCACAGAGTGGCAAGATAGATTTAAAAAAACCCCAAAATCAATCAAACAAACAAACAAACAAAAAAAAACAAGCCCCATTGGTATGCTGTCTTCAAGAGACCCATCTCACATGCAGTGATGCCCATATGCTCAAAATAAAGGGATGGACAAAAATATGCCAAGCAAATGGAAAGCAGAAAAAAAGCAGAGGTTGGAAACCTAATTTCAGACAAAATAGACATTAAACCACCAAAGATCAAAAAAAGAAAGAAAGGCATTACATAATAATAAAGGCTTCAATTCAACAGGAAGACCTAACTATCCTAAATATATAGGCACCCAAAAGAAGAGCACACAGATTCATAAAACAAGCTCTTAGATACCTTCAAAGAGACTTAGACTCCCATTCAATAAAACATTGGAGACTTAAACACTCTACTGACAATATTAGACAGAACATCAAGGCAAAAAATTAACAAAGACATTCAGGACCTGAACTCAACACGGGCTTAAATGGAGTTGACAGACATCTACAGAACTCTCTACCCCAAAACAACAGAATATACATTCTTCTCATCTGCACAGGGCACATCCTCTAAAACTGACCACATATTCAGATATTAAACAGTCCTCAGCAAATGCAAAAGAATTGAAAACGTAACAATCACTCTCTCAGACCACAGTGCAATCAAATAAGAAATACTACTAAGAAATTCACTCAAAATAATACAATTCCATGGAAATTGAATAACCTGCTCCTGAATGACTTCTGGGTAAATAATGAAATTAAGGGAGAAATCAAAAAGTTATTTGAAGCTAAAAAGGACAAAGATACAATATTTCAGAATCTCTAGGACACAGCTAACACAGTGTTAAGAGGAAAAATTATAGCACTATTTGCCAAAATCAAAAAGTTAGAAATGTCTCGAATTAAAAACCTAACATCCCAACTAGAGGGAAAAGAGAAGCAATAGAAAACCAACCCCAAACCTAGCAGAAGACAAGAAATAACCAAAAATCAGAGCTGAACTGAAGGAGATTGAGACATGAAGAACCATTCAAAAGACAACAAATTTAGCAGTTGTTTTTTTGAAAAATTAATAAAATAGACTGCTAGCTAGAATAATAAAGAAGAAAACAGAGAATATCTGAATAAATAAAAATACAAATAACAAAGGGAATACTAACACCGACCCCATAAAAATACAAATAACCACTATAGAATATTATGAAAACCTCCATGCACAGAAACTAAAAATTCTAAAAGGACTAGATAAAGTCCTAGACAAATACACCCTCAAAAGACTGAGCCAGGAAGAAACTGAATCCCTGAACTGACCAAAAACAAGCTTGAAAATTAAGTCAGTAATAAATATCCTACCAACTGAAAAAAAAGCCCAGGACAAGAGAGATACACAGCCAGATTCTACTAGATATACAAAGAAGACCTTGTGTCATTTCTACTGAAACTATTCCAAAAAAATTGGAGGAGAGACTCCCCCCTAACTCATTCTATGAGGTTAGCATCATTCTGATACCAAAACATGGCAGAGACACACACACACAAAAATAAAATTCAGGCCATATCCTTGATGGATATAAATGAACAAATCCTCAGCAAAATGGCCATATCCTTGATGGATATAAATGCACAAATCCTCAGCAAAATATTGGCAAACCATATCCAGTAGCACATCAAAAAGCTAACCCATCACAATCAAACCAGCTTTATATCTAGGATGCAAGGTTAGTTCAACATATGCAAATCAATAGATGTGATTCGTCACATAAACAGAACTAAAAGCAAAAACCAAATAATAATCTCAATAGATGGAGAAAAGGCTTTTAATAAAATTCAACACCACTTCATGTTAAAAACTCTCAATAAAGGAAATGTTGAAGGAATATACCCAAAAGTAGTAAGAGCCATCTATGGCAAATCCACAGCCAAGATCATACTGAATGGCAAAAGCTGGACGCATTCCCCTTGAGAACTGGAACGAGACAAACAAGGATGCCCTCTCTTACCACTCCTATTCAATGTAATATTTGAAGTCCTCGCCAGAACAATCAGGCAAGAAAAAGAAATAAAGGGCATCCAAATAGGAAGAGAGGAAGTCAAACTATCTGTTTGCAGATGACATGATTCTGTGTCTAGTAAACCCCATGGTCTTGGCCCAAAAGCTCCTTGATCGAATAAACAACTTCAGTGATGCCTTAGAATACAAAATCAATGTACAAAACTCACTAACATTCCTATACACAAACAACTGTTAAGCTGAGAGCTTAAACTTCCTCTATAAAACTAAATCTCCCTGGATGCATAGAACGACTTAGCATCTATTCTAGACTATCATGGGAATTAAAAACAAAAGCCAGAGTTCATTCCAGACTCTGGAATCCTATGTAATTAGTATTGGTCAAACAGTTTCACATAAAGCACATCTTAAAGGAACTATATTATTTCTTCCAACGATGATCATAGAATAATATTTCAGTTCAAATTTAGAATGGACCAAGAACTCACACTTCTCAGTTTTAAAGACTCTTTACAGTTTTATTTATATTATTGGTATCTATAGTTGATGTAACTTGAATCAAATCCAGGACGTTTTGCCTCCAGTCCATGCTGTTGATTACAATCACATACTTCCTGTTCTGTGTCATTCAAAAGTGTAAATTTTGTCCATAGAATTTATGAAAACAATTATAATCAGGATAGCCAGGGTTTGACTATTATTTTGATTAAGCCCTATAAACTAGCTGTAGCTGTCATTACTTAATACTCTCAAATAGGACTTCTACAATATTTTAAAAATTAAAATTTATCATTGAAAATGTGCCATTTTGAACAACTGTTTTTATGAAATAGTTCATAAATGCACAAAAGTATATGTAACATATAAAGAATAAAAGGTAGTAAATCCCTAGGTACTCACTATCTATCTTAAATGAAGCCATTATCCTAAATTATATTTTCAAACATTTTACCCTATGTATATGACTTGTGCAATATTATACCATCAAATTTTGCATTATCTTAAAATATGGTATATGTTTGCTTACCTTTTTTCAATATCATATTTAGCAGCAGACATTCCATGAATGAGATATGAAACTTTGCTTTATTAAGCCACTGAGATGTTAAGATTGTCTATTCCTACAGCATAACCTAGCATATCCTGAGTGATAAACATAGCCACTTTCATTTTCTTAAAAGATGATGTTAAGAGCATATAAGAAAAAGAGCATAAGTAATAGGCCAAGGTAAATGAATTTAAGGCTGCAATTGCCTGAATCTTTATACTTGATAATTATAGTGATGTAATTCAACCAAGTTTAGCATTCAGTCTCATATAAATACATGGTGTCAGATTTACAAATGAAACTTCTTTGACTAATGGAAGGGTATACCTGTAGCAACTCAGGAAAAAGAGATTCCAAAACTGAACTCAGACTGAATCAAACCACTAAAGAAAAATAGCTTTTAACACCATCAGCTTGCATCCCTTTGAGATATTTGGGTGGGATGGCTACTTTGTTGTGCAGGCACCATTAAAGAAGAAGAGGTTTAGTGGACTCACAGTTCCACATGGCTGGGAGGCCTCACAATCATGGCAGAAGGCAAAGGAGGAGCAAAGGCACGTCTTACATGGTGGCAAGCAAGAGTGTGTATGCGGGGAACTGGCTTTTATAAAACCATCAACTCTCATGAAGCTTATTCACTATCACAAAAACAGCATGGAACAATTGCCCCATGATTCAATTACCTCTGACCAGGTCCCTCCCATGACATGTGGGGATTATGGGAGCTACAATTCAAGATGTTTGGGTGGGAACACAGCCAAACCATGTCAATAATCTATCAGAGGTTACTGGGTAGTGTATGTTTACTCGTAAAAATACTGATTATTTGGTTCTTTTTTCTTCATGATCATTCTCTCAGTTGAAGTCTATCAGGAACTCAAATCAGATGCAGAATTTGTAGTGCAGTTAGTATCTTGAGAATTGTTAGGTGATGAGTTATTGATTCTTCCCTTGGTGTAAATGATGGAAACAAGTACAAATATGTTTTTTAACAAATATATCAGCTACATATGCTAAATAGATTGATTTTGCCATTCCACAATGTATACATACATCAAAAACATCACGGCTAACATACATTTATTTAATTTTTACTTGTCTATTAAAAGAAAAAATCTCAATTATGATGTTTTAGTTGCATTTCAAAATTATTGAGTAAAATTCTTCCTCAGATGCATTAACCAGGTGCTGTGCTTTCATTGCTTAATCTATAGAATATGTGAAAAAGTAATTATTTTTATCTAATAGTTCCAAAGTGCTTTTATGGATGTGTTTTAAGTATTTGGTTTGTTGCAGGCATACACCAAAGATAACTTTGTTTTCTATATGTAGCCAATAATTGTCATTTAAAAATATACTCTATGAAAGGAATTCACAGTAACAAAAATTCATTATGGAGATAACTTTCAAACATTCTCATCTTTGTTACTTAATGAAATAGAAACATTCCTTCAAGGTCCGCTGGAACTGATTGTGTATGTGTGTGTGAGAGTGTGCCTGTGTGTATGTGCACATGGATTGGAAAGGAACAAATAAATGTCTCTACTCACAAACTGTCTATATAGAAAAACATATATATATATATGTTTATATATATATAAACGTTGTGGAAAAAGTAAATGAATTAAGGTTTTGCAATATAAGATCAACACACAAAAATCAGTCATAATTCTATATACTGGTAATAAATAATTGGAAACTACCATTTAAAACAAAATTCAATTTATAATCACTCAGCTACAACATTACATATTTTTATTGATAAATCTAATAATATATAAATAAGAGCTTTTAAAAATGTTATTGACTTTTTCTAGTGAAGTTTTACGTTTACAGAAAAATGAGTAAGCAAAATGTATAACAATTGATATATTTCCTCCTTATGCCCCCATTTTCCTCTTTCATTATCATTGTACGTTTGTTTCAATTGATGAAAGAATACAAAAAGATTATTAATTAACATTCACAGTTAGCATTACAGTTCATTCTTTGTGTTGCCCATTCTAAAGGTTTTGAAAAATACATAATATTACATATCCACCATTATAGCATCATGCCAAATAATTTTCCTGTCCTAAAAATCCCGTGTGCCCCATATATTCATTCATTCCTCCCTCAAGTATAAACCTTTGGAAACTACTAATGCTATAGTTCTATAAGAATTATAGTTCTTATTTGTAGTTCTATAGAACAAAATCTCTATAGTTATACATTTTTTCCAGAATGTCATAGAGTTGGAATTATATAATATGTAGCCTTTACGGATTGGCTTCTTTCATTTAGTATTATGCATGTAAGATTCTTACATTTTTTTGTAGCTATGTAGCTAATTTCTTTTTTATAAGTTTTTTGCTTGTAACTGACATATAATATTTGTACTTATTAACAGAAAACAGTGTGATGTTTTGATACAGTATATTTATTTTTTATTTTGCCCTAGATTTATCTTTATTTTTTACATTTAATTTTTATGAGTAATAGTAGGTGTATATATTTATGGGGTACATGAGATTTTTTATTGCTGAATAATTTTTCATTGTGTACATCTACCACAGTTTATATTTTATAATATTTATCATATACAGAAGGATATCTTGGTTGCTTCCATGTTTGGCAATATGAATAAAGCAGTTATAAACCTCTGTGTGCAAGGTTTCATGTGAACATAACTTGTTTTCAACTAATTTGGGCAAAAACCTAGAAGAAAAATTGCTGGAATGTATGGTAAGACTACATTTAGCTTTGTAAGAAATTGCCAGACTGCCTTTCAAATTGACTGCACCATTTTGCCTTCCCACCAGAAAAGAATGAAAATTCACATTGCACTGCATCCTCGGCAGAATTTGGTGCTACCCATGTTTTGGATTTTGGCCATTCTATTAGGCATACTTAATATGCACTGCTGTTTTAATTTTTAATTCCTTAATAATATCTGATGTGGAACATCTTTCCATATGCTTATTTTCTATTTATATATCTTCTTTGGTAAGGTTTCTGTTCAGGTCTTTTGCCCATTTCTTAATGCGGTTGCTTGTTTTCTTACTGTTGAACTTTAAGAGTTTTTTGTATGTTTTGGAAACCAGTTCTTCATCAGATATGTGCTTTTGCAAAGATTTTCTTCCAGTGTTTGGCTTGTATTTTCATTCTTTTTAAGTGTCTTTTGAAGAACAGCATGTTTTTATTTTAATAAAGTTAATTTATCAAATTTTTCTTTCACAAATTGTACTTTTGGAGTTGTATCTAAAAAGTCACATCTGAACCCAAAGTCATCTAGACTTCCTCCTATGTAATTTTCCAGTAGTTTTATATTTTTGCATTCTACATTTGGGTGTGATTTATTTTGAGTTAATTTTTGTGAGAGGTGTGAGGTCTATGTCAACATTCATTTTCCTTTTGAACGTGAATTTCTACTTCTTCCTGTATCATTTCTTGAAAATACTATCCTTTTTTCATTGAATCGTGTTTGCTTTTTTGTCAAAGATCAGTTGATTATTTTTGTGAGGGTTCATTTCTTGGCTCTCTGTTCCATTGATCTGTTTGTCTATTTGTTTGCCAGTACCACATTGTCATAATTTCTGTAGCTTCATAATGTATTAGAGTCTGGTAATTCAGTCCTCCCAGTTTCTTACTCTCTTTTAATATCTTGTTGGCTATACTAGGTCTTTTGAATTCTACATAAACTTTAAAATTTGTATGCTGACAACCACAAAATATTGCGGGGATTTTGACCAGGATTGCATTGAATCTGTACATCATGTTTGGTACATCTGACATCTTAATGATTTTGAGTCTTTTTATCTGCCAACGTGGACTATTTTTCCATTTATTTAGAACTTCTTTGATTTTTTTTCTTCAATAGTTGGAAGAATTTGTATTTTTCTTATGTATAGATCTTATGCATATTTTGTTAGATTTATATATTTGTTAGAATTTTGTACATATATTTGTTAAAATTTTATTTTTTGTGCTAATGTAAAGACCATCATTATTTAACTTCAAATTCCCAATGTTCATTGATAGTATTAAGATAGTAACTGACTTTTGAATAGTAACTTTGTATTCTGCAACCTCCTCATAGCCAGTTATTAGTTCCAGGAGTTTTTGTTGTTATTGTTGGTGGTGGTTCTTTTGGATTTTATTCTTAAACAATCATGTCATCTGAGAATAAAAGTGGCTTTCTGTTTTTCTTCCCAAATCACCATATATCTTTTATTTTTTTCTATTGTCTTTTTGCATTAGCTAGGACTTCCAGTATGATGTTGAATAGAAGACATGAGATGAAACATCCATGTTAGTGATCTTGCCTTGACCTTGGTTATGTGGGGAAAGCATCCAGTTTCTCACTATGAAGTATGGTGTTAGTTCTAGGTTGTTTATAAATATTGTTTATCAAGTTTGAGGAAATTTTCCCTCTATTCCTAGTTTGCTGAGAGATTTTTTTTTTTTATCATGGATATTTGTTGGATTTTGTCAAGTACATTTTCTGCATTTGTATGATCATATAATATTCTTGTTCAGCCTGTTGATGTGATGGATTGCATTAATTGATTTTTGAATCTTAAACCAGCCTTGCATAACTGAAATAAATCTCAGTTGTAATACAATTCTTTTTATACATTGTTGAGTTTTATTTGGTAGTATTTCGTTGAAGATTTCTGCAACTATGTTTATGGGAGATGTTGTAGTTGACCTTTCTTGTAATATCTTTGTCTGGTTTTGTTAATAAGACATAAACAGGATCTTTATGCTGAAAACCACCAAATGCAGCTGGGACATATCGAGGAAAATTTAAATAAATCATGTGACTTTGGATTGGAAGACTCAACATAATAAAAACAGACAATCTTTTTCAAAATTTATCTGTATGATTAATGCAATTTGTACAAAAACACAACAGGATTAATTGTATGTATAATACAAGCTTAATTTAAAATGTATAAGAAAAGGCAGATAAACTAGATTAACTAAAACAATTTTAAATATGGAAAATAATGTTGGAGGAACCACACTACCTAATTTTTAAAACTTTCTATACAGCTACAGTTATCAGTATTAAGACTGTGGAACTGGTGGAGGGATAGGCATGTAGGTCAATGGAATAGAAGACACAGTTCATCAATATGCCTACAAAGTACTACAGACTGAGAGCTGACAAACTTGCAAAGGCAATTTGAAGGAGGTAGGATACTCTTTAACAAATATATTGCAACAATTGGACAATCATAGACATACAATGAACATCGACTTAAATCTCATATCTTACTCAAAAATGAACCTAAAATAAATGAATCATGGATCTAAATGTAAAATGACAAATGATAAAACCTTTAAAAGAAAAATGTAAGATTTTTATTAGTTTCTGAGGGTTTCATGAAAAGTTTAGAAATGACATTGAAAACAAGATCCATAAAAGAAAAGTGTTAATATGGCCCTCATCAAAATCAAAAAAGCTTTAATCTGTGAAAAACCCTGTTAAGAGAATGTAAAGACAGGCATACCATATACCCAAAAAAGGACTGGTATCTAGAGTACATAAAGAACTCTCAAAACTCAGTGGTTAAAAAATAGGCAATCTAAATAGAAAATGGGCAAAAGGGTAGAACTTACACTTCACCAAACAGGATATGTGAATGACAAATAAACACATGAAAAAAAGTGTTTAAAATTGTTTGCCATTATTGAAATGCAAATTAAAGCCAGAATTAAATAGCAGTACATGCTGATTAAAATGGATAAAATAAAAAATGCCTATAACGTCAGGCGCTTAAAAGTAAGCTGAGGAACTGGATCTCTCATACATTGCTGATGGAGACGCAAAATTTTACAGTTATTTGGAAAGCAGTTTTGCAGTTTGTTTTAAAGTTGAACACATACTTACTGTACATCCTGGCAATTGTACTCCCAGAAGTGCAATTTAACCTGGAATAATGAAGTTGTACTAAATTCGTTTCTTTTGGCTGCTATAACAAATTATCACAAACTCAGTGGCTTCAAACAACAGAAATACATTCTCTCACAGTTCTGCAGAGGATAATAGGAATGTAAAATCAATTTCATTGGGTTGAAATCAAAGTGTTGGTAGAGCTGTACTTTCATCAGAAGCTCCATTGGAGAATCTGTTCTTCGGTTCTTTCAGCTTTTGGTGGTTGCTGGCATTACTTGGTTTTTAGCAACATCACTCCACTCTCTGCCTCCATGGTCATACTACCTACTCCTCTTCTTTCTGGGGCAATTTTTACTCTGCTTCCCACTTATAAGGATGCTTATGATTAGACTTAGGGCCTACCAGGATAATTCAGGATAATCTTCCAATCTCAAGGTCCTGAACTTAATCACATCTACAAAGTATGTTTTGCCATATAAAGTAACATATTTAGTGGTTCTGGGGATTAAAACATAGATACCTTTGGGGATTGTTATTCAGCCTGCCACATTTATGTTCACACAAACTTTTGAATATGAAAGTTCATAGCAGTTTTATTCACAATATACCAAAGTGGAAACAATCCAAATGCCCTTCAATGGATAACAATAAATAAACTGTGGTATATTCATACAATTAAATACTACTCAGTAATAAAAGAAATTAAACTACTGATTCCACAAGAGTTTGCTAGTTGGCATTAATATCAAACTATTATGCCAAGTGGAAGAAGCCAGTCTCAAAATATATGATATTGTCTGATTCCATTTATGTAATGTTCTTGGAAAGGCAAGACTATGTGACAGAGACTATATCAGTGGTTTTTCTAGGGGTTAGAGTGGTGGGGAAGGTGTGACTCTAAAGTGATAGTGCTAAGAAGTATTGGGAGTGATGGAGCTGTTTTCTATCCTGATGGTGGTAATGTTTACATGTATCTATACGTGTGTTAAAATTTATAGAACTAAGTATCAAAAATAAGCCAATTTGTTTGTTCATTTGAACAAATTGGGGCAGAAAGAATTTTTTCACAGAAACAGTGTCTACAAAGGACTAGAGGTTAAAGAGACCGTCATATTTATGTAACTTAGTAATGCTTTAATTTTGAGTGACAGAGGCATAGAGCACTCGAATGTGGATGGAAAGAGAGAGAAAATGCTGGGATTTCAGTGGCTTTTTAATAATCATGGGATCAAGAGTGCAGAACATTGATACTAACATTGTGTCTGACAAATCTAATGACTGACAATAGTAAATTAATATTCTCATCTCCCATGCTGATTTCCTTCAATAACTGAAAGCTGGTGTCTGTAATAGGACAACCTGTACTACGCCTCCACCACCACCACCACTGCAAACATCTGCAAGGAGACTGGTACCCCTGTGCCCACCAGCAGCCCAACTCATTCAATAAATGTGCACCTCACTGTGCTGCCACTGCTGCTGGCACACGTGAATGGGCATAGATACCACCACCACACCCTGAAAAAGTGCTTTAGCAGGTGCCACCCATCTGAGTTTTGTGACCAGCAGTCTGCAAAAACTTTGGTCCCTTTGATGTGGAAGGTTCATAACCTTGAGAGGCCAAAGAACAAAGCCAGGTGCTCAAGAACAGACAATAGAGAACCCAGAAATAATTCTGCACACCTAACCTACACACAGTTGATCTTCTATAAAGTCACCAAAAACAAGCAGTGCGGAAAGGACACCCCATTAAATAAATGATGCTGGGATAACCAGCTAGTCATATGCAGAAGATTGAAACTAAACCTATTCCTTACACCATATATACAAATCAACTCAAGATGGATTAAAGACTTATATGCAAAACCTAAAACTAAAATACCCTGGAAATAACATTCTGGACATGGCAAATATTTTACAATGAAGATGCCAAAGGCAATTGAAACAAAACCAAAAATGGACAAGTGGAACCTAATTAAACTAAAAGATCTTCTGCACAGAATTAAAAACTATCAGCAGAGTAAACGGACAACTACAGTATGGGAAAAACATTTGCAAACTATGTGTCTGACAAAAGTCTAATATCCAGAATGTATAAGGAACTTAAGCCAATTTACAAGCAAAAACACAAGCAACCCCATTAAAAAGTGGGCAAAGGACATGAACAGATACTTTTCAAAAGAAAACATTCATGCAGCCAACAGGCATATGAAATAAAACTCAACATCACTGATCGTTACAAGAAATGCAAATCAAAACCACAATGAGATCATCTCACATCAGCCATAATGGGTATTATTAAAAAGCCAATAAATAACATGTGCTGGTGAGGTTCAGAAGAAAAGGGAACACTTATACACTGTTCGTGGAAATGTAAATTAGTCCACCCATTGTGGAAAGCGGTGTGGCTATTCCTCAAAGACCTCAAGACGGAAATACTATTTGACCCAGCAATCTCATTACTGGGTATATACCCAAAGGAATATAAATCATGTTATTATAAAAGCATGTGCACATAAATGTTCTTTGCAGAACCATTCATAATAGCAAGCACATGGAGTCAACCTATGTGCCCATCAACAGTGGACTGGATAAAAAAATGTGGTACATATACACTATGGAGTACTATGTAGCCAAAGAAAATAATGATATTATGTCCTTTGCAGCAACATGGATGGAGCTGGAGGCCTTATATTAAGCAAATAAACACAGGAGAAGAAGATCAAATACTGCATGTTTTCACTAATAAGTGGGAGCTAAACACTGAGTACATATGGACACAAAGAAGGCAACAACAGATACTGAGACCTACTTTGGAGTGGAAGGTGGGAAGAGGGTAAGGATATAAAAAACTCCCTGTGGGGTACTATGCTGATTACCTGGATGATGAAATAATCTACACACCGAACCCCTACAACATGCCATTTACCTGTATAACACACTTGCACATACATCCCTGTACCTAAAATAAAAGTGAAAATTAACATATGATGGCAGTTGTCTTAGGAATTGCAATCGATATTGTGCTCCATACTCAATAAAAGTTGGGTTTATGTTTTAGTTAGGATTAAGAAAAACATGGTAATGTTAAGCCTGCCTAAAGGGCAAAAATTTTCTGATAGAATTAAATTATTAGTATTTTATTTCATTCTGTTCATGAATGAATGATGTACCTAAGGAAATGTGTTTTCTACCTCTATCATCACAGAATATAGAGAATCACTCAATGTGGCCTCTTCATGGACTTATATTATCTCAATATTTTCTCATTCAGCCTGCCTCCCCAGGCATTTACTTAAACAATTTCCTTATTTCCTACTTAGGATTAATTTTAGAGTATTACACATAGATTTGCATAAAATTTTGAAAAATAAATGATGATATAAATGTATTAGAATGAATTACTGATAGATCATGAAAAGTTCTTCTGCCTTGAAGTAATAAGGAGCAATTGCATAGGATAGAAAAATAAAATAGGTCATTTTGCACATATTCTTTTGATATCTTATGTAGGTATTGCACAAACCAAGGCCCTGCCATCAGTTTATTTGGCTACATATTTCTTTCACATATAACATGCTTTAGTTATATTGAGCTACAGCTTAAGATTAAATGGTTAATTTAGAGTTCTATATAAGTTTATTATTGATGTTATCATACCAGTTTCTCAAAAATAAATCTTTTTGGTGGCGTTTTGTATTGATTACTATCTTAAATACCAGAGTATGTTGAAACTATTTGTATTATTTTGAGTAGCTTCTGTCATTTTTCCACCTATTAGTAGAAATCAGTTTTTATTTGGCATTTCTATTAAATCATTTTTGTACTACCAATAAAGATATATTCCCATTTCTTGATTATCATGTACAAGGTACAATTTAACAAGGTATAATATAACATATAAATAAATACAAAAAACCATCCCTACCTTTTAATAGCTTACAGTCTAACTAAGGAGAAGAAACAGGTGTGCCAATGCACACATGTATACACCTACACGAAGATCAATAGCAAAACAAAGATGTCACGGCAAAGCACAGATCTTGGAAGACTAAAATTTAATATTTGGCTCTGCCTCCTGTGTGACCATGAATAAGTTACCTAACTCTACCAAGTGTCTGGTTGCTTTATCCTTAATATAGCAGTAATAATGCACAGTGATATTGTTATTACTAATATTTAGTGAATTGTTCAAAGAATAGGCAACCGATGTTTGGGGAAGCTGGCTGAGTGGGAAAATATTCAGGAAATATAGGTCCACGAACAGGACTTCTCACTCCATTCACATAAAGTGATTCTCGTGACTCTGAGATGACAGTGGCAGTAAACACGTTTATTTCCTTAGGCCCATCATTTGTGACTAAGCAGACAGGGAAATTATATAGAATAATGTGTATGAAAACACAAAGTGTCTCATACCCAAACAGATGTAGTCCTTTTATTCTATTCAAATAGAACATCAGGACAATTACTGCAACCATTTAATGGACCTTCAGTTCAGATACTGTTTTACAGTACTTGAAGTTACCATGCTATTCTGGAAAGATTATAGGTTTTGAAGTCAGATCTATTAGATTTTGAATCATTACTTGAATAATGGATGATTGTATAACCCAGTGTACGTGACAATCTGATTCTTACTTTTATCATTTTCAATGAGGATATCATTATCCATTTATCTTAGAGAGACATTGTGAGGATTAAAATATTATTTAAAACTATGATGTGGAACATATTTTTATTAAAGTGCACTCTCTTCTCAGGACTTCACAAGGACCACAGAAGTCTCAGCTGAGAAGTGTGAACTCCATCCTTTGAAATAGATTATGAAACATTAGTAAGTTTCTCTGTGTATGTTAGAGTGTGTGCAATTATAAATTGGTTTATAGTAAATCACAAGAACACAAAGGCATAACTAAGATGTCCTTTTGTTGTTAGCCAACAATACCTACTCATTAGCAAAGACAGGGTATGGGTAGAGTGGCGCTTGTCCTTATCCAAATCTTATTGTTCCATTACACTGGCAGCTGCTGTGGCAGACAGGCCGATGAGGGAAGAGAAAGTCACCAGTGAAAAGGAGCCATTTGATGGTCCTTCTTGTCCTCTCCTAAGTCAGGGTGTTTCCTGCAATCTGTTTTCAAGAATATTTAAAGGTCAGTGGCTTGTTGTAATTCTGATTTATTACTTTGTCATTGTGAGCAAAACTCCAATAATTTTGTTATTGTTTTTCTGTGTATCCTTCCTTCCACTATTTAGAGATTGTAAATGTTTTTCTTGTAAGAAAATGGACCAAATACCAATGAGTCGGGTTAGACTGCATTTGTTATGGAAGTTTTTTGGCCGGCACCTGCCTGTGAAAGAGAAAGAGCCAAGCACCACTTTACTGGACTTACTAATTTTAGGGTTGCCATGGCTTTAATTTGATTGTTATTTTTTGAGCATTCAAACTGTGTTAGGCAGCATAAAGAACACATAGAAAGCATGATGTGGATATTAAGAATGCTATGCCCTAAAAAAGGAAGTCTATTAACTCAAATACAGAATGTATCCAATTCTGTAATTACTTGCAAAATCTTGATTGGGGAATTCATTTAGCTAGCTTTATATTTAGAAGGTATTTTTTATGTCTTTCTAGTTTAAAATTGTATTGCTCCAAATAGCATTTCAAGACACTGTAGCGTGCTGATGTTCACATATATGAAGTTATGGCTCCTCTCTTGTAACTTAATCAGCAAATATCTCGTGAGGTGCAGAATACTTGGCAGATACAAAAGACCCTCAGTAAACTAAGTCATCAGGGAATAAAGCTATATTCATTCTGGATTAGTGTTGGAAAAGTTACTAGGTAAGGATAATGAACACCATAAGAATAATGAGGCTCAGTGGGGAGTTGAAGGAGAGGGGTAAATTTGAGGTTGTCAGAAGAAACAATTCAGGGCTACACTGCAGCTCGATATAGAGGAATATGAAAGGCTGCCCATTTCTGCTCTACCAATCTCAGTTGAGCACCAAGTGTGTCTTAGGTCCCAGGCAAAACACTGTACATATAATAGTGAAGACAGACATGCTCTTTCTGTGTTGAGAAATTCACAGTCTAGCTGCACAGATAGACAGGGAAATGTAATTATTCCTTTGTTCAACAAATATTTATTGAGTTCTCCTTTCAGACACTGTTCTTGGGGATGGAAAGACAGTGAATAGAAGACACAAAAATTTCTGCCCTCATGAGCACATTATAATTTAGACAGACTAATACAAAGGAGTATGTGTGTGTAGATATATCTATATTTGTATCTATATCTAAGTAGATATAATTTTATATGTAATATAAAGAAGAGGAAGGGCGTGTGCTGCTTCGATAGGAAGGTAGAGGAAGGCCTCAGTAGTAAGGTGACATTGCAGCATTTCATCTGAAGACATACTTACTCAATACAAACATGAAAAAGTAAGCAATGTAGATATGGGTGTGAGGTGAAACAGCATTCAAAACAGAGGGATTAGAAAATTTAAATACTTTAAAGAACTTGGGCATTTTGTCTGTTGCAGATATAGCAAAAAGTCAGTAGGGCTAGAGGGAGCTGATAGGAAGATAACATAGGGCACGTCCCATATCTTATTTATTTTTGCATTCTCAATGCCTACCACTAATGAATGATTCCATGGAATGATTGACAAGGTAAGAAGTGGACAAAAGAGAAATTGATTCTGAAGTTTGGGGCAATGGAGAGTGAATAAATACTATAGAAATATATGGATTCCATACCTAGGAAACCCTAAATACTCCAGCAAAAGGCTCCTGGAACTGATAAACCACTTCAGTAAAGTTTCAGGATATGAAATCAATGTATAAAAGTCAGTAGCATTTCTATACATCCATAATGTTTAAGCTAAGGACCACATCAAAAATGCAATCCCATTTATAATAGCCATAAAAAATATCTAGGAATACATCTAACCAAGGAGGAGAATGATCTCTACAAGAACTACAAACACTGCTGAAAGAAATCATAGATTACACAAGCAAATAAAAAAAATTCCATGCTCATGAATTAGAAGAATCAATATAGTTAAAATGGCCATGCTGCCCAAAGAAAGCTACCAATGCAATGCTATTCTTATCAAACTACCAACGTCATTATTTGCAGAACTAGAAAAACTGTTTCAAAATTTATATAGGACAGAAAAACAGCCTAAATAGCTAAAGCAATCCTAAGCAAATAGGACAAAGCCTGAGGCAACTCATCACCCGACTTCAAACTATATTATAAGACTACTATAATCAAAACAACATACTACTGGTATAAAAACAGAGAAGAACAGACAAAAATAGACCAACGGAACAGAAGGGAGAACCCAGAAATCAAGCTGCCGCTAGACATTTTATCTTCGACAAAGTCAACAAAAATAAGGATAGGGAAAGGACAGTTTTTTTAATAAACGGTGCTGGGATATTTGGCTAGCCATATTCAGAAGAATAAAACTGAACCCCTACCAGTCGCCATATGAAAAAATTAACTCAAGGTGGATTAACGTTTTAAATGTATGACCTCAAACTATAAGAACCCTAGAAGAAAACCTAGGAAACACCATTCTGGACATTAGCTTTGGGAAAAAATTTGTGACTAAGTCCTCAAAAGCAATTGCAACAAAATAATAAATTGACAAGTAGAAACTAATTAAAGTAAAGGGCTTCTGCACAGCAAAAGAAACTAGCAACAGAGTAAGTTGACACCCTACAGAATGGGAGAAAATATTCACAAACTATGTATCTAACAAAGGCCTAATACCCAAAATCTATAAGGAACAACTCAACAAACAAGAAACAAAGAGCCCCATTAAAAAACAAGCAAAGGACATGAACCGACACTCCTCGAAAAAGACATACAAGCACCTAATAAATGTATGAAAAAATGTTCCACACCACTAATCACCAGAGAAATGAAAATCAAAACGTCAATAAGATACCACCTTACGCTAGTCAGAATGGCTATTATTTAAAAGTCAAACAATAATAGGTGCTGTGGAGGCTGTGGAGAAAGGGAATGCTTATACAATGTTTGTGGGAACATAAATTAATTCAGCCAGTGTAGAAAATAGTTTGGAGATTTCCCAAAGAACTTAGAACTACCATTTGACCCAGGGATCTTATTACTGAGTATATATCCAAAAGAAAATAGATCATTCTACCAAAAAGACACATGCACTCACATGTTCATTGCAGCACTATTCACCATTGCAAAGCCATTGAGTCAACTTAGGTGCCCAAAAATGGTGGACTGCATAAAGAAAATGTGGCACAAATACACCATGGATTACTATGCAGCCATAAAAAATAATAAAATCGTCCTTTGCAGCAACAAGGATGCAGCTGGAGGACATTATCACAAGTAAATTAACACAAAAACAGAAAACCGAATACTTCATGCTCTCACTTGTAAGTGGGAGCTAAACATTGGGTACTCATGGACATAATGATGGGAACCATAAACACTGGGGACTAGTAGAGGTGGGAGGGAGGACAGGGGGCAAGGGTTGAAAAACTGTTGGTTACTATGCTCAGTACTTGGGTGACAGAAAATTCTGCATCGCAAACCTCACCATCACCTAATATGCCCAGGAAAGAAACCTGCACATATACACTCTGAATCTAAATAGAAACCCTAAGAATAAATCAGAAGTAAGCTAAGAGAGGTGTGCACAAATGTGCTGTTTGGTATTATATTGGGAGGCTGTGGGAATTGGGAACTGCTTCTCAGAGGAGATAACCTTTGAAAACCCTGAAAACATGTAGATGGGCTTTAGGCTTCTTATCTGCCATCTAGCTACTGTGTGTTACCTCCTTTTGTCATTTCTAAAATGGGACTAACATTAAAAATCCTGTCTAGCATGGTCTTCTTTTAAATTTCTTATTGTAAATGACAATTTATAATTGCATATATTTATGGGGTACAAAGTGATGTTTTGCTTTATGAGTAGAAAGTGGAATAATTAAATCAACTAGTTAACATATCCATCACCTCAAATAGTTAACATATTTATGTATTGAGAACATTTGAAATTTACTCTTTTGTCAATTTAAAAATGTACAATACTCTATTATTAACTATATTTAGCATCCTGTGCAATAGATCTCAAAAACATATTTCTCCTGTCTGAGATTTTGTACCCTTTGACCATTATCTTCCCTTTCCTCTCACCCTCCAGCCTCTATAACAACCATTCTACTCTCTGCTTCTATAAGTTCAATTATTTTGGATTTTACAAATAAGTGAGAACAGGTAGTATTTGTCTTTTTGTGCCTGGCTTATTTCTCTTAGCTTAATGTTCTTCAGGTTTATTCATGTTGTCACAAATGACAGATTTTTCTTATTTTAAAGGCTAAATAATATTCAATTGTCTATATATTGCACATACTCTCTATCCATTAGCCTGTTGATGGACACTTAGGTTGATTCCATAATTTGACCACTGTGAATAGTGCTGAAATGAACATGGTTGTGTAGATATCACCTCAACAAAATGTGTTCAAACCTTTTGGGCAAATACTAAAAGTGAGATTGCTGGATTATGCGGTACTTCTATTTTTACTTTTTTGAGGAATCTCCAGGAATTTTTCCATAAAAGCTTTCAAAATTTATATCCCCATCAAAAGTGTACAAGGGTTTCTTTCCTCCCCATTCTCACCAATACTTTTTGTCTTTCAACTTTTTGATAATATCCATTGCGGTAGACATGAGGTGAAAGCTCATTGTGGTTTTAATGTGATTTTTAAATGATTAGCAATATTAAGCATTTTGCTCATATATCTGTTGGCCATTTGTATGTCTCCTTTTGAGAAATGTCTATTCAGGTCCCTCGCCCGTTTTTAAATTGGGTATTTCCTTGCTATTGAGCTGTTTGAATTCCTTGTATATTTTGATTATTAACCCTTTATCTGGTATATGGCTTGCAAATATTTCCTTCCTACCTGTAAGTATGTTGTTTCTGCACACTGTTATTTGCTTCTTTTAGGTTGATGTCATCCCAATTGTCTATTTTTGCTTTTCTTGCCTTTACTTTTGGGGTCAAATAAAAAAAACCTTTGCCTAGACAAATATCATGTATTATTCCCCCTATATATTTTTCAAGTAGTTTTATAGTTTCTGGTGTTGTGTTTAAATCCTAAATCCATTTTGAGTTGATTTTTGTATATGGTGTTGGATAAAAATCTAATTTCATTCTTCTGCATATGAGTATCTCATTTTCCCAATGCCACTTATGGAACAGACTGTTCTTTTTGCATTGTGTATTCTTGGCACCCTGATTGCAAATCAGCTGAATGTACATGCATGACTTCATTTCTGTTACATTGGTTGATGTGCCTATTTTTTTTTTTTCCTTTTGCCAGTACCATGTTGTTTTTATTACTATAGCTTTTTAGTAAGTTTGAAATCAGGTAACGTGATATCTTCAGCTTTTTTCTTTTGCTTATGGATGCTTTGGATATTTGATTTTTGTGTTCCATATAAATTTTAGGATTGTTTTTCTATGAAAAATCACATTGTATTTTTGTCTTTATTTCAATAGTTTTAGTGGTATGAGTGGTTTTGGGTTACATGGATAATTTCTTTAGTGGTGGTTTCTGACATTTTGGTGCACTCATCACCTGAGCAGTATGCACAATATCCAATATGTAGTCTTTTATTCCTTATCCCCTCCCACCCTTCCCCCAAGTCCCCAAAGTCCATTATATTTATTGTTCTTATGCCTTTGCATTCTCATAGCTTAGCTCTCACTTATAAGTGAGAACATATGATATTTGGTTGTCTATTCCTGAGTTATTTCACTTAGAATAATGGCCTTCAGCTCCATCCAAGTTGGTGCAAAGGCCACTATTTCATTCCTTTTATGGCTGAGTAGTATTTTATTGTGTATATGTACCACATTTTCTTTATCCATTCATTGGTTGATGGTCATTTAGGTTGGTTCCATATTTTTGCATTTGGGAATTGGGCTGCTATAAACATGAATGTGCATGTGTCTTTTCCATATGATGACTTCTTTACCTTTGGGTAGATAGCTAGTGCTGGGATTGCTGGATCAAATGGTATTTCTACTTTTGGTTCTTTAAGAAATCTCCATATTACTTCCCGTAGTGGTTGCATTAGTTTACATTCTCACCAGCAGTGTAAAAGTGTTCCCTTTTCACTACATCCATTACAATATCTATTATTTTTTGACTTTTTAATTATGGCCATTCTTGCAGGAGTAAGGTACTATCTAACTGTGGTTTTAATTTGCATTTCCCTGATAATTAGTGTTGTTGAGCATTTTTTCATATGTTTGTTGGCTGTTTGTGTATCTTCTATCGAGAATGTTCTATTCACATCTTTTGCTCAATTTTTCATGGGATTATTGGTTCATTTCTTGCTAATTTGTTTGAGTTCCTTGTATATTCTGAATATTGGTCCTTTGTTGGATGTAAAGATTGTGAAGATCTTCTCCCACTCTGTGGATTGTCTATTTACTCTGCTGATTTATTATTATTACTTTGCTATGCACAAGCTTTTTAGTTTAATTAGGTCCCATTTATTTATTTTTATTTTTGTTGCATTTGCTTTTGGGTTCTTGGTCATGAAGTCTTTGCCTAAGCTAATGCCTAGAAGGGTTTTTCTGATGTTATCTTCTCACATTTTTATGGATTCAGGTCTTAGATTTAAATTATTAATCCATCTTGAGTTAATTTTGTATAAGGTGAGAGATGAGGATCCAGTTTCAGTCTTCTACATGTGGCTTGCCAGTTTTCCCAGCACCATTTATTGAATACAGTGTCCTTTCCCCCCTTTATGTTTTTGTTTGCTTTGTTGAAGATCAGTTGGCTGTGAGTATTAGATATGGCTTTATTTCTGGGTTCCCTATTCTATTTCACTGATCTATGTGCCTGTTTTTATACCAGTACCATGCTGCTTTGGTAACTATAGATTTGTAGTATAGTTTAAGTCAGGTAATGTGATGCCTCCAGGTTTGTTCCTTTAGCTTAGTCTTGCTTTGGCTATGCAGGCTCCTTATTGGTTCCCTATGAATTTTAGAATTTTTTTCTAGTTCTGTAAAGAATGTTGATGGTAGTTTGATGGGAATTACATTGAATCTGTAGATTGCTTTGGGCAGTATGGTCATTTTCACAACATTGATTCTAACCATCCATGAGCATGGGATGTGTTTCCATTTTGTGTCATCCATGATTTCTTTCAGCAGTGTTTTTTTAGTTTTCCTTGTAAGATTTTCACTTCCTTAGTTAACTATATTTCTAAATATTTTATTTATTTATTTTGCAGCTGTTGTAAAAGGGATTCAGTTCTTGATTTGATTCTCAACGTGGTTGTTGGTGTATAACAGTGCTACTAATCTGTGTACATTGATTTGGTATTCTGAGATTTTACTGTATTTGTTTATCAGATAAGGAGTTTTTTGGATGAATCTTTAGGACTTTTTTTTCTTTTTTTTTTAACTTTTTTTTACTTTATGAAATCTTACCAACATGTTTTAAGGGACAAACTCAGATAAGTAGGCTGCAGTAAATAACTCTTATTTTGGAGAGTTAAAAACCAAGTAAGATACTTCCAGATATTATCTTCAGTGATGCTTCATATTTTTATTCTGGGACTCCAGGTAATATTCAGCCCCTACAGCTACCACAAATGCAGCAAATCCTCATTTGAAAGCTTTTAATAAGGCACCAACAAAGGAAATACTGTTTGCAAAGCCACCTGTGTATTTACAACTTCACTGCAGCCCCATGGATACCTTAGCCCTTATGCAGCCAGCTTCTTCTGGACAGTTTCTAATGGTGTCCCTTCTATTTTCCATTGTTTATAATCTGGAAGTCCCATTTTACTCTGTTCATGTTCATGTCCATGTCAATGGGCCACGTCTGACAACAATCTGACCTCTCAGGACACTCAACTCAGGATTTTCTAGATATACATCCATATAATTGGCAAACAGTGACAGTTTGACTTCCGCTTTTCCAATTTAGATTTCCTTTATTTTTATCTCTTTTCTGATTGCTCTGGCTAAGACTTCTAGTACTATGTTGAATTGAAGTGGTGAATGTGGGCATTCTTGTGTTGCTCCAGTTCTCAGGGGAATGCTTTCAACATTTCCCCATTCAGTGTGATGTTGGCTGTGGGTTTGTCATAGATGATTTTTATTACTTTGAAGTATTTTTTTTTTTTTTTTTTTTTTGAGACGGAGTCTCACTCTGTCACCCAGGCTGGAGTGCAGTGGTGTGATCTTGGCTCACTGCGACCTCCACCTCCCAGGTTCAAGTGATTCTGGTGCCTCAGCCTCCTGAGTAGCTTGACCACAGGTGTGCGCCACCACGCCCAGCTTTTTTTTTTTTTTTCTTCGGATTTTTAGTAGAGACAGGGTTTCACCAAGTTGACCAGGCTGTTCTCGAACTCCTGACCACAGACTTCAGGTGATCCACCCGCCGCAGCCTCCCAAAGTTCTGGGATTACAGACGTGAGCCACCGTGCCCGGAAAAGTATGTCTCTTCTATGCCAATTTTGTTGATTGTTTTTAATCATGAGAGATGCTGGATTTTATAAAATAATGTCTCTGCATCTATTTAGAAGATCATATAATTTTTTCAATTCTGTTTATCACATTGCAATTTTCACACGGATTATACTGCATCTGTAGATGGGGTAGTATAAACATTTTAACAATATTTCTTCTTCCATTCAATAAACATGGGATATCTTTCCATTTATTCATATCTTACTCAATTTCTTCCATCAGTGTGTTGTAGTTTTCAGTGTACAAGCCTTTCACCACCTGATTTGCAAATGTTGAACCAACTTTGCATGACAGGGTTAAATCCCACTTGATAATGACGGATGACTCTTTTAGTGTGTTGTTGAATTCGGTTTGCTGTAATAGTATTTTGTTGAGAATTTTTGCATTTATATTCATCAAGGTTATTGACCTATAATTTTTTTTCTTATAATGTCCTTGTTTGGCTTTGGTATCAGGGTAATGCTGACCTTGACGAAAAGAGTTTGTAAATATTTCCTCTTCTTCAAAGTTTTAGAAGAGGTTTGAGAAGGATTGGTATTATTTCTTTTTTAGATGTTTGATATAACTCAGCAGTGAAGCCATCAGGTCTTGAGCTTTACTTTGATGGAAAAGCTTTTATTACGATGCAATCCCCTTATTTGTTATTGGCCTATTCAAATTTTCTATTTTTTTATAATTCAGCCTTGGTAGGTTGTATATGTCTATAAATTTATCTATTTCTTCTATGTTCTCAAATTTGTTGGCATATAGCTGTTCACAGTAATCTGTTACAATCTTTTGTATTTCTGTGGTATCAGTTGTAACATCTCTTTCATTTCTGATTTTATTTAAGATATCTCATTTTTGTTAGGTAATCAAGATAAAAGTTTATCATTTTTGTTTATCTTTTCAAAAAATAACTTTTTCTTTTGTTGATCTTTCATATTGTTTTTCTAGACTTTGTTTCATTTAATTCTGCTCTGATCTTTATTTCCTTCCTTCTGCTTTTTGTCTTCTCCTTCTGCAGCTCTTCTTATGTGATGTTTGGTCTCTTGATGATATTCCATAATTCCTGTAGGCTTTCCTTATTATATTTTATTCTTTTGCCTTTTTGTTCCTTTGACTGGATACTTTCAACTGTTCTCTCTTCTAGTTCAGTGGTCCTTTCTACTGCTTGAGAGAGTCTGCTGTTGAAGCTTTCTATTGAAACTTTATGATTTTCTTTTGGAGGAGTCATGTTTCTCCATTTTTTTTAGTACTCTTTGTGTCCTTACATTGTTGTCTGCACATTTGAGGGGACAACGTTTCTGGACTTTATAGGTGTTCTTTGAAGGGATAGTCCTTCATTATTTAGTCTAGCCTGTGCTTCTGTTATGACCAGATGGTGACAACCTTGGACAGGCAGAGTTTCTTGTAAGTTCTGTAGTTGGCTAAGCCGCTGCCGCTGTTCTGATTGTGAGTGGGGCTGCTTGTTGGGCTGTGCTATCTGGTGAGACCACTGGCTGGGCTCTACTGTCAGACAGAGCTGCTGGCTGGGTATAGTGATGATTTCTGTTGAGGCTGGTCACAACACATATATCTTAGTTGGGTAATTTTACTACTTGGGTTCTGCAGTTGGGCAGGGATGCTGGCTGGGCTTTGAGGTTAGGTAGAGTTGCTGCTCAGGATAGGCAGCACAGGAAGCTATATTCCTTAGAAATGCACAGTTTCAGATTGCCTCCCTTCAGGGTGGAGGAGTAGGGTGGGCTTTTGGTTGAGTTAAACAGTTGTTAGATGTTCCTGGTCAAGCAGTTATATTCCCTATACTTCTATGAAATGCACAGAAGTGAGAGTCTCCCTGTCTGAGCAGGGACACTGAGTGAGCTTTTGGCTAAGTAAAGCCACTGCCTGACTTCCTGGGTCAGGCCATCTAATCATTTTGCTTCTCTGAAATGTGCGAAGGTGGGATTCTCCTTGCTTGGGCAGGGTCACTGAGGTGGGATCTGAAGCTGGGCGTGGAGACTAGCTCTCTAGAAATTCAAGCTAGATTGAACTTTCCACTGTGTTTTTGATGCAACCAGCTCATCTTTGCATATGTGCTATGACGTTGGCTGGTATCTCTGATCTGGCACCACAGCTGACAGAAGCACAGGGGTACCACCAATATCTGCATGCTGTTCACTATGACCTCTGCCTCCTTTCTTTGTTTCTATCTAACATGCAATGGTGTAGCCATAATGTTTCCCCTCGTATTCCCTATCCGGGGAGAACAGAGTGATCCTTGGAAGTGTCTCTTGTTCTCTTTCCCTTCTGTAGCAACCTTGGGACCAGGGAAATCCTCTTTGTGGTGTGTCAACTTGAGGGAGTGGGAGGGGTGACATGGTTGGAATAAGGGCATTCTTTTTACCCTCCAATTTGGATTTCATTCAGTTTTTCAACCACACCCGTGTCTTAGGATTGTTTTCATGTAGAGGAGTTTTCAAAAGATGTTCTGGTCTGTGAGTAGTTGCTAGATGAACTTTCTGTGGCAGCAATGGAGACAAAGATTTTCTGTTCTGCCATCTTGCTGATGTCATCCCCTAGCATGGCTCTCTTGAAATGTTACCCCACATTGTGGCAGTCTGAGTTTACATTAAAGGGGCATTCTACAGCATTGTTAAGGTTTGCAGATGCCAACATTTCTGAATCAATTAGATTCATCCACTTTTCACCCTTATTCTTTGACACAGTACATCAATTTCCTTGGTCTGCATCTCCTTATTTTCCTACTGTCATCATGGCACTTGGATATATAATTTAGTTTGTTCTTGCTTGTGGCCTTGAGTTTCTCCTAGCCCCATTTGAAAAGTCCTCCTTGATTTGGCGTGTTTCCATAGGACACTTAGTTTAATGACCCTTCCTAATCTCTAGCTTCTCTCTGTCTACCCATATACCCTTCTGGAGAGTCATAGATAGTATTTACCTCGTAAATTTATTGTGAAACCGAAAGGAAATAATATATATGTAAGTGCTTTATAAACTCTGATTTATTTATACTTGTAAAGAAATCTTTAGTTTTAAGGCCATGAATTCCCAAACAAAAAGATTACAGCAAAAGTAGGGCACAGGAAAAAGAGTAGGTAGGTAGAAAGTTTATCTCTGTCAGTGGTAAGATAAATCAAAAGCATGAAATAGAGTGGCCTTTGGAAGAGTCAGGGCAGCTAGGTTGGGTTGTCCTCATCAGTCCGATAGAGAGCACCACACAATTCATCTTCCTCTCTGCCCCTCCATCTGAAACAATTTGTAGATCCCTCTTCCATTTTCCTCATGCCAGATTTTTTCTTCTTAATTTTTCCCCATGCTAGATTTTTTTCCTACCCTTAGTTTAGGACATTTTATCCCTTTATTTCTCTCCTTATATTACTTTCCTGCTTCTTCTGCCTTATGATTTTCTGGTTCTTGCTCTTTATCCTTAAAGTGGGTTTTGTTATGGTTTCTGGGGCAGCTGCTCTAGATGCTTGTAGTACACGTCATACCAGGAGTCAAGCTGACCACTTTGCCTGCTCAGAGAATATTTTTTGCCATAGTAAAGAGACAAGAAAGAGGAGCTGAAAAGCATGGTGAAGGGAGTGATGCATAAGGAGTCAGGAAGTCTGGATTATACCATGCATATGCTGGGTAAACTTTGGTAAGTCCCTAGCCTCATGGAGGTCTCAGGTTTACCTATTTATACATAGAAGGTGCTAAACTAGATAATGTCTAAGAGCTCTGATGTGCTGGATTCTGAAAATGTCATCTTAACTTGCAACACAGAGAATTATTTTTTGTGTGTGGGGAGAGAGGATAGTAGGACTTGAGCTAGTGATTGGCCGATTGGAATAAATTAGCTCTCTTGTTTCCTAGCACATTGCATCATGTTTCTATTCTTAGAGTCTCTAATCAATGCCTGAAAATACAGATTGGAGACCCTGCTTCCCAAAATAACTTTCTACTGTGTCAGCATATAGTGTCTGCACACTGAAAATAATTGACTGTATTGTGAGCTGGAAAACTCTGAATAAACTTTTTGTTTCCAAAACATGCAGTTGGCAGGTTTCCTAGGATGTGATGAAAGGGGATAAAGAGCTTCCAGGTTGCTTAGCAAAATGGCCCAGGAGTTTTACAGTCCACTAAGCTCTAAATTAATCAGAATCAAATATCATTGATTCTACCTTCAATTTTATCAAAGATTATGGGACCTTTTTCTCTAAAGCAAACCATTCTACAGCCACTGCAATAAAAATAATTTCCAGAGAATTTGGAATTGCTTTCAGCAAATTAGATTGTGAAATGAAAACAAGTACTTACCGACTTAATTTCTCTAACACATGCTTCATGAACATATTTTGAATGTTATAATAACTTGTGCAAGAGTATATGCAGCAATGACTTATAACTAGGGAGTCTGAGTCAAGGTCTAAGCTAGATGTTTGAATTTGTAGAACTGATTACAATAATCTTTTATGCCCCTGAATTGTTTTCACTTGCATAGCTAAATCAGAAATTTTGACATCTTTCCAAATCCCAAACTCTCAACCTCCCTGCATCCGTATCAAAACTCCTTTAAATTAACTCTCAACCTCCCTGCATCTGTATCAAAACTCCTTTAAATTCTTCCTGCTATTGTGAAAGTAGCACTTGATAACTATCTAAGACTAACCCCTCAACTGCGTTTTGGATTTCATATCCTCTCACCCTGTTGAAGAAATCACTCCTGCAATAAATGTTTCCTTCTCTCTTGTATATCAAACATTCTCCCCTTTCTACTACGTCATTTCCATCAGAAATGAAAACAGAAAAAGGACAAACAATTTTTTAAAAAACTAAGTATCTTTTCTATTATTAGAAGCAAAAATAAAAATGTATTTTACTCTATATCACCCTCCAGCTACAGCCCAATTTCTCAGTTGCCTTTTACAAAAAAGCAATACTTTTCAAAGATGCCTTTTTATCTAAAATCTTTCAACTCCCCTTTAGAAGGCCCACTCCATTCTTCTTAAAACATTTTTAATTTATTTTGGCTTCCAAGATGCCACTTTCTTCTGTTTATTTCCTATATTACGGGGCACACTGTTTCAGGCTTCTTTCATTGTCTGCTTGCTTCTTCTCTGCATGATCTCTAAATACTAGAGTATCTGCAATCTGCCCCTAACCCTCTACCAACCTACATTCTTACCTAACCAATCTCAATCTATTCCATAGCTCTACACATGCCCCAAGTGCAGATCTCTCTCTTCAGCTTTAGACATATATGAAACTGCCTAATCAATATCTCTACTTGAATGTTCAGTAGGCATCTGTATTAGTCCGTTTTTATGCTGCTGATAAAGACATACCAGAGACTGGGAAGAAAAAGAGGTTTAATTGGACTTACAGTTCCACATGGCTGGGAGGTCTCAGAATGATCACAGGAGGCGAAAGGCACTTTTTACATGGCGGCGGCAAGGGAAAATGAGGGGGATGCAAAAGCAGACACCCCTGATAAAATTATCAGATTTCATGAGACTTATTCACTAACACGAGAACAGTATGGGGGAAACTGCCCCCATGACTCAAATTATCTCCCAGTGGGTCCCTCCCACAACATGTGGGAATTATGGGAGTACAATTCAAAATGAGATTTGGGTGGGGACACAGAGCCAAACCTATCAGCATCTCAATCCTAAAATTTGTAAACAGGACTCTTAATCCACGCCTACCTCACAGGCAACCTGGTCCTCCACAGACTTTTTCTTTACAGTATCATCCACCCATCTTCTCAGTTCAAATACCTAGTTGTGTCCTCATCTCTTCTAACTCCCCCAATGCCCACATCCAATCTATCAGTAAATCCAGGAGGTTCTACCTCCGAAATATTTCCTGAATTCAACCTCTTACTCTATACTACAAACCTAGTTTCGATCACAAACCTAGTTTCTGAGTTTCTGTTCTATACTACAAACCTAGTTTTGATCACAATAATCTCTTTCCTGTCTTGCAATAGCTTCTTAATTGATCTGCTTATTCCCTTGCCCTTTTTTGGCCAATTTGCCACAAAGCAGACAGGATGATCCTTTTAGAAGTTAGTCAAATCATGTCATTCTCCTACACAAAACACTACTTTGTGTTTTCATTACCCTTAGAATAAAATCTAGACTCCTTACCATGGCCTTGAATACGCTGTAGGATCTGGCCTCTGGCCACCACTTTTATCTCATCTTCCACCCCTTGTCTACTGTCCTTGGGCTACATCATATTATTTTTCCTGAAACATGCTAAGCTTGTGGCTATACTAAGACTTTTGCACTAGTTTCCTTTCATATTTGTCATCTATTTTTATCATTATTAAACCCAATGTGTGTGGAGGTAGAACTGTAATTTGCATGTGAGATTTGATGAGATCAATCTACAGACTTTGCAGCTGCAGTACAAAAGATGCACACAGTGAGACTTGGAAAGAAAATCAAATATATTAAACTGCAAATTCACTCAAAAATAATCCCCTAATATTCTTTTATGAAGAGAAGCTTCTTGAATTATATGTTACTCTTAGTTCTCTATCATATAATTACTTTTGAAAAGAATTTTGTACTGTAATTAAAAACATGGTAAAATCATAATATTTATAAAAATAATTTTCCTGCCATTATAACACTTAGATTGGTTTTTATTCAGTAGAAATACTGTAATATAATTGACCTTTTGTGCAATCCTTGATTTCCTTAAATTAAAAAGAGAATATAAGATGAAAAAAGTAAATATTATAACGAAGTAGAACATTTCCATAATTTTTAGAAATTTGCATTTTATAAAGCTTTTTGTTGAATATTTCTGGGTTAGGATTGATAGACATAAAACCTGATTTGATTGCTTTGCAAAATCCATTTACTGAGAATAACTCCTTTTTTTTGTTATCAGAATTGATTAAATCTAGCTATTCATTTGGGATGACACAATTAGACAAAGAATGAGCCTGTCTGTGTGACTAAATTGGGACCACCACAATCAATGCATCCAGTGACCTTTCTTAATTCTTTTACCCTGAACAATAACCTGAATTGAATTTTAGAAAGAACTTATAATCTTGAGACCAGTTGTTTTTAAAGTGTCCTTTAAGAAAGCTACAATATCAGTCAAGATTAGTTCCTCTAGCATTATGCTGCTACAATATGCAATCAGTCAACTATCTTGTGATGAGATTTAGCCAGGAGAATTTGCAGGACTATACTTAGGGTCTGCAATGAAAAATTGATTCATTAGCATATGAGCCATACATTATTGATTTTTGCTTAGGAAAAAATCATCAGTTTTAAAATCAGTTTATTTGAGTAGTCTAAATATAATTTCCTTTTCTGAATGAAGGAAAATTTCCAAGAGTATTTATACATCTCCTGTCCTTTTAAATGTTCTTCACATACTAAGACATATTATCTGTTACCCACCTAATTTTGTCATAATGAAAACTGTTATTACAAAGAAACTTTTTAAAAACATATATTTTTTATGTGGATGAAGGCAAATGTGCACCCTGAGACACATTTTTTGAAATGTGTTTCTGGCTTTTGGGGTTGGCATGGGTATTCTGAAAAACAGGTCTTTTCTACTGATTATCATCAAGGTGTAGGCTTGGTAGGTTTAGATCCTGCTAACAGTGTGTTCTAGTACTGGGAAGTTGACGTTGGAGTAAAAGGAACACAAACTCTCAATAAGTTACATACATTTTTTTCCACAAGCAACTCTTGCAACAAGAATTTATGAAGTGACGCTGGTCTTGAGAGAGTAAGAATGGAATGAAAATAAGTCAAATAGAGTGTGAGCTTAAAGAAAAGCTGAAACCATATCATGGTGTATCCAACTCAAAAAGTGTTATAGGATTAAGGAACATATTCTTGTCAGTACAGTTGTCTTTTAACAATATTTTGAAAATAACAGAATTTCAGTTATTTAAAATATACTTTGTTGCAATGTTTAGTTCTCTCACAGTAAGATAACACTACATACCTATTAAAATGACTTTTTAAAATTTTACTTAAGTTCCAGGATACATGTGCAGAATGTGTAGGTTTGTTATATATATATATACACACACACACACACATATATATACATATATATATATATATATATATGCCATTGTGGTTTGCTGCACCTATTGACCCATCCTCTAAGTTCCCTCCCCTCGCCCCACATCCCCAATAGACCCTGGTGTTTGTTGGTCCCCCTCCATGTCCATGTGTTCTCACTGTTCAACTCCCACTTATGAGTGAGAACATGCGATGTTTGGTTTTCTGTTCCTGTGTTAGTTTGCTGAGAATGATGGCTTCCAGCTTCATCCATGTTCCTGAAAAGGACATGATCTCATTCCTTTTTCTGGTTGTGTAGTATTCCGTTATGTGCATGTACCATATTTTCTTTATGCAGTCTATCACTGATGGGCATTTGGGTTGGTTCTATGACTTTGCTATTGTAAATAGTGCTGCAATAAACATATGTGTGCGTGTGTCTTTATAGTAGAACGATTTATATTCCTTTGGGTATATATCCAGAAATGGGATTGCTGGGTCAAATGGTATTTCTGGTTCCAGATCCTTGAGGAATCACCATACTGTCTTCCACAAAGGTTGAACTAATATGACATTCCCACCAACAGTGTAAAAGTGTTCCTATTTCTCCACAGCCTTGCCAGCATCTACTGTTTCTTGGCTTTTTAATAATCACCATTTTGACTGGCGTGAGATGTTATCTCATTGTGGTTTTGATTTGCATTTCTCTAATGATCAGTGATGTTGAGCTGTTTTTCATATGTTTGTAGGCTGAGTAAATGTGTTCTTTTGAGAAGTGTCTGTACATATCCTTTGCCCACTTTTTGATGGGGTTGTTTGTTTTATTCTTGTAAATTAGTCTAAGTTCCTTATAAATTCTGAATATTAGGTCTTTGTCAGATGGGTAGATTGCAAACATTTTCTCCCATTATGTAGGTTGCTGGTTCACTCTGATGATAGTTCCTTTTGTTGTGCAGAAGCTCTTTCATTTAATTAGATCCCACTCATCAGTTTTGGATTTTGTTGCAATTGCTTTTGGCATTTTCTTCATGAAGTTGTTGCCCATGCCTATGTCCTGAATGTCTATTGCCTAGGTTTTCTTCTAGGGTTTTTATGGTTTTGGGTTTTACATTAAGCCTTGAATCCATCTTGAGTTAATTTTTGTATGAGGTGTAAAAAGGGGGTCCAGTTTTGGTTTTCTGCATATGGCTAACCAGTTTTCCTGGCACTATTTATTGAATAGGATATCCTTTCCCCATTGCTAGTTTTTGTCAGGTCTGTTGAAGATCAGATGGTTGTAGATGTGTGGCATTATTTCTGAGGGCTCTGTTCTGTTCCATTGGTCTATATGTCTGTTTTGGCACCAGTACCATGCTGTTTTGGTGACTGTAACCTTGTAGTACAGTTTGAAGTCACGTAGTGTGATGCCTCCAGCTTTGCTCTTTTTGCTTAGGATTGTCTTGGCTATACAGGGTCTTCTTTGATTCCATATGAAATGTAAAGTAGTTTTTTATAATTCTGTGAAGAATGTCAATGGTAGTTTGATGGGATTGGCATTGAATCTATAAACTACTTTGGGAAGTATGGCCATTTTCACAATATTGATTCTTCCTATCCATGAGGATGAAATGTTTTTCCATTTGTTTGAATCCTCTCTTATTTCCTTGAGCAGTGGTTTGTAGTGCTTCTTGAAGAGGTCCTTTACATTCCTTGTTAGCTTTATTCCTAGGTATTTTATTGTTTTTGTATCAGTTGTGAATGGGAGTTCATTCATGATTTGTCTCTCTGCTTGTCTATTGTTAGTGTCAAGGAATGATTTTTGAACATTGATTTTGCATCCTGAGACTTTGCTAAAGTTACCTATCAACTTAAGGAGTTTTGGGGCTGAGATCATGGGGTTTTCTAAATGTAAAATCATGTCACCTGCAAACAGAGACAATTTGACTTCCTCTCTTCCTATTTGAATACCCTTTATTTCTTTCTCCTGCCTGTTTGCCCTGGCCAGAATGTCCAATACTATGTTGAATAGGAGTGGTGAGAGGGGGCATCCTTGTCTTCTATGGGTTTTCAAAGGGAATGCTTCCAGCTTTTGCCCATTCAATATGATATTGGCTGTGGGTTTGTCATAAATAACTCTTCTTATTTTTGAGATACGTTCCATCAATGCCAGCTTATTGAGAGTTTTTAATATAAGGGGATATTGAATTTCATCAAATGCCTTTTTGGTGTTTATGGAGATAATAGTGCAGTTTTTGTTTTTGGTTCTGTTTATGTGATGGATTACATTTATTGATTTGCACCTGTTGAACCAGCCTTGTATCCCAGGGATGACGCTGACTTGATCATGGTGGATAAGTTTTTTGATGTGCACCTGGATTCGGTTTGCTAGTATGCAAGGATTTTTGCATCAGTGATCCTCAGGGATGTTGGGCTGAAGTTTATTTTTTTTGTGTGTCTCTGCCAGGTTTTGGTATCAGGATAATGCTGGCTTTATAAAATGAGTTAGGGAGGAGCCCCTCTTTTTCAACTGTTTCAGAAGGAATAGTACCAGCTCCTCTTTGTACTTCTGGTAGAATTTGGCTGTGAATCCATCTGGTCCTGGGCTTTTTTTGGTTGGTAGGCTATATATTAATGCCTCAATTTCAGCACTTGTTATTGGTCTATTCAGGGATTCAACTTCTTCCTGGTTTAGTCTTGGGAGGGTGTATTTGTCCAGTAATTGATCTATTTCTTCTAGCTTCAAGTTTGTTGGCATAGAGGTGTTTATAGTATTCCCTGATGGTAGTTTCTATTTCTGTGGGATCAGAGGTGGTATCCCCTTTATCATCTCTTATTGTGTCTATTTGATTCTCATCTTTTTTCTTCTTTATTAGTCTAGCTAGCCATCAATTTTGTTCATTTTTAAAAAAAAAAAAAAACCAGCTCCTGGATTTATTGATTTTTTTGGAGGGTTTTTTGTGTCTCTATTTCCTTCAATTCTGCTGTGATCTTAGTAATTTCTTGTCTTATGCTAGCATTTGAATTAGTTTGCTTTTGCCTCTCTATCTCTTTTAATTGTGATGTGAGGGTGTCAATTTGAGGTCTTTCTAGATTTCTGATGAGGGCATTTAGTGCTATAAATTTCCCTCTCAATACTGCTTTAGCTGTGTCCCAGAGATTTTGGTACAGTGTCTCTTTGTTCTCATTGGTTTCAAAGAACTTCTTGATTTCTGCCTTAATTTCATTGCTTATCCAGTAGTCATTCAGGACCAGGTTGTTCAATTTCCATGTAATTTTGGGGTTTTGAGTGAGTTTTCTAATCCTGAGTTCTAATTTGATTGCACTGTGGTCTGAGAGACTGCTATGATTTCAGTTCTATTGTATTTGCTGAGGAATGTTTTACTTCCAGTTATATGGTTGATTTTAGAATAAGTGTCATGTGGCACTGAGAAGAATGTATATTCTGTTGATTTGGGATAGAGAGTTCTGAGGATTTCTATTAGGTCCACTTGATCCAGAGTTGAGTTCAAGTCCTGAATATCCTTGCTAATTTTATGTCTCGTTGATCTGTCTAATATTTACAGTGGGGTGTTGAAGTATCCCACTATTATTGTGTGGGAGTCTAAACCTCTTTGTAGGTCTTTAAGAACTTTTTTTATGGACCTGGGTGTGCCTGTATTGGGTACAAATATACTTAGAATAGTTAGTTCTTCTTGTTGAATTGTTCCCTTTACCATTATATAATGCTCTTCTTTGTCTTTTTTTTTTTTTTAACTTTATTGGTTTAAAGTCTGTTTTGTCAGAGACGAGGATTGCAAATCCTGCTTTCTTTTCTTTCCATTTGCTTTGTAAATTTTCCTTCATCCCTTTATTTTGAGCTTATGTGTGTCTTTGCGTGTGAGATAGGTCTTCTGAGTACAGCATCAATGGGTCTTGACTCTTTATCCAGCTTGCCATTCGGTGTCTTTTAATTAGAGCATTTAGCCCATTTACATTTAAGGTTACTATTATTATGTGTGAATTTGATCCTGTCATCATGATGCTATCTGGATATTTTGCACACTAGTTAATGCAGTTTCTTCATAGTGTCATTGGTCTTTATATTTTTGGTGTGTTTTTGCAGTAACTGGTACCGGCTTTTTCTTTCCATGTGCTTTAGTGCTTCTTTCAGGAGCTCTTGCAAGGCAGGCCTGCTGGTAACGAAATCCCTCAGCATTTGTTTGTCTGGAAAGGATTTTATTTCCCTCTTGCTTATGAAGCTTAGTTTGGCTGCATATGAAATTCTGGGTTGAAATTTTTTTTTCTTTAAGAATGTTGAATATTGGCCCCTGATCCCTTCTGGCTTGTAGAGTTTGCTCTGAGAGGTCTGCTGTTAGTCTAATGGGCTTCCCTTTATAGGTGACCTGGCCTTTCTCTCTGGCTGCCCTTAACATTTTTTCCTTCATTTTAACCTGAAAAATCTGATGATTATATACCTCTGGATTGATCTTCTCATGGAGTACCTTAGTGGTGTTCTCTGTATTTTCTGAATTTGCATGTTGGCCTGTCTTGCTAGATTGGGGAAGTTCTCCTGAATAATATCCTGAAGTGTGATTTCCAGCTTGTTTCTTTTCTCCTCATCTCCTTCAGGTACTCCAATCAATTGCAGGTTCAGTCTTTTTACAAAGTCCCATATTTCCTGGAGGCTTTGTTCATTCCTTTTTATTCTTTTTTCTTTAGTCTTGTCTGTATGCTTATTTCAGCAAGGTGGTCTTCATCCTCTGATATCCTTTCTTCTGCTTGGTCGATTTGGCTATCAATACTTGTGTATGCTTCACGAAGTTGTCGTGCTGTGTTTTCAGCTCTATAAGGTCATTTATGTTCCTCTCTAAACTGGTTATTCTAGTTAGGGTATCCTCTAAACTTTTTTTTTTTTTTTTTTTTTTTTTTAAAGACGGAGCCTCGCTCTGTCACCCAGGCTGGAGTACAGTGGCACGATCTCGGCTCACTGCAACCTCTGCTTCCAAGGTTCAAGCAATTCTCCTGTCTCAGCCTCCTGAGTAGCTGGGATTACAGACGTGAGCCACCATGCCCGGCTAATTTTTGTATTTTTAGTAGAGACAGGGTTTTGCCATGTTGGTCAGGCTGGTCTCAAACTCCTGACCTCAGGATCTGCCCTCCTCAGTCTCCCAAAGTGCTGGGATTACAGGCTTGAGCCACCGCGCTCAGCGACTCTAACCTTTTATCAAGGTTCTTATATTCTTTGCATTAGGTTAGAATGTACTCCTTTAGCTCAGCATAGTTTTTTATTACCCATCTTTTGAAGGCTACTTCTGTCAATTGGTTTATCTCATTCTACATCCAGTTCTGTATCCTTGCTGTAGAGATGTTGCGATAATTTGCAGAAGAAGAGGCACTATGGCTTTTTGTATATGTGTGTGTGTATATATATATATATATATATATATATATATATAAATTTATCTATTGACTTCTTGGCTTATCTCTTCATATTATTGTTAATTTTTAGTATTTGCTCAAGGGATTAGAATATACATACTTAACCATTCATAGTCAACTTAACATTTACCAACCTCCAGTGAAATATAGGCCTTTCAACCACATATTTTTATTTACCTTCCCCCTTTAAGTTACAGTCATCATATTTACTGCATCTATATACATTGAAAACTCCACTACATAATATTTTTTGCTTTCAACAGTGATAAATATTTTTTAACAATTTAAGAGAATAATATTATATTTTTCCACATAATGGCAATTTCTTTTACATTTATTCAGATATTGGCCATTTCTGCAAAGCCAATGGACAGTTCTTGAGTCAATGTTGCCTATCAGAGGATTTATGTGTCTAACAATACTGGGCCTAACTTAGTATTTTTGCTGCATTCAGTCACAGGCTGCGAGCAGCACATGGAAAGTGTGGCATGAATATGATGAATTTTACAGCATGGCAGCTGGGGACTTTGTTCAACTATGTTTACTGCACTCAGAGATTTGAGAGGGAGGTTTTTAAGGACATCACAGTAGGATTTTTGTAGATAGCTCATGGTAGGGTCTTGCTTTTATATGCAATCTAATAGTGTTTTCCTTTTACTTGGGTTTAGACAATTCACTTTCATTGTAATTTTTGATAGAGTTAAGTTTAATTCTACCATCTTAGTATATGTTTTCTACTTGTTTCAACTATTCTTTGTTCATTCATTCCTTTATTCTTGCCTTTTTCTTTGGATTTGTTTAAGTATTGTATTTGACGTCCAATATTAACTTTTTAGGTATACTTTTTGTTCAGTGTTTTCAGTGGTTGCTGAAGAGTTTGAAACATACCCCAATTAACTTATGCCCACCTATCTTAAAGTCATATAGCACTATAGCATATATATATGTATGTCATATATAGATATGGTGTTATGTAAGATCCTTACAATGGTGTATTTCCAGTTATCTCCTCAAATCCCTTGTCTTTGTCATGCATTTTAAATCTACATATGTTAAATTCCAAGATATATCATTTTTACTTGCTATAGTCAATTATTTTAAAAATAAATTTAACTTTTTTCAGTGAGGAAAGAATTCTGAATATCTTTGCACATACTTATTATTTCTGTTGCTCTAATCTTTTTATGTTGATCCAGGGTTTTCTGTGGTATCTGTGTGTTCTCACTTGAAGAACTTTCTTTCACATATTTAGTATTACATATTTGCTGGATAAATTCAGTTTTGTCTGTCTGAGAAATCTTATTTGTCTTGATGTTAAAAGGATTTTCTTTCTGTATATTGAATTCTATGTTGCACTTTTGTATCAGTAATTTATAGATGTCATATCATCTCCTGGCTTACATAGTTTCTGATGAGAAGTGAATGTTTATTTTTACCTTCCTTCCTTTGTATGCAAGCTATTATTTTCCCCCCTTTGGCTGCTTTATAATTTTTCTCTATCATTGGTTTTCAACAATTTTCTTACAATGTATCTTGATGTGTTTTGTTGTTGCTGTTATTGTTTATAGGTTTTTATGTTTGTTAAACTTTGTGGATCTATGGTTTTATAGTTTTCATGAAATTAAGAAAAATAAATCAAATTCTTCAAATATATTTTCTGTCTTCTCTAAGTACATTTAATATAATGACACATATGCTAAACCTGCTTTATATTGTCCTGCAGATTTCTAAGATTCTGATTTTTTAAGTCCTTTTTCTTTCTCAAGTGCAGTTTGGAGAGTCATCTATTGTTGCATCTTCGTCTTTTATTCTGCAGTAACTACACTGCTTTTAAGCTCATCTTGTAAATATTTTGTTTCAGATACTGTATTCTTCATCTCTACAACTTCTTTTTTTTTTCCAGTTTAAACCTCTCATTTATCTCTTCATGGTGTGTATGAGTTCCTTCAAATATTTGAACATATATATATAAATTATTTAAAAGTCTTTGTTTTTTAATACAGTAATTTTTGTCATTTCTGAACATTTCCATTGGCTGATTTCTCTCCTGCTTATGTATTTCTTCTTTTACTGCTTTGCATGGCTAAGAATATTTGATCGAATACTGAACATTTTATACGGCTACATATCAGAATCCCACTGTGTATCTTTAAAAAATGTTGAACTTAGTTTTGTCAGTTAAATAACTTTCAAATCAATTTTGTTAGGGTGGATCTAAAGTATCCTTTACTTTAAGTCTAGTTTCACCTCTACTAAAATGTGATTTTCCGGAAGTTGCCTGAATGCTCCAGTTTTTCAATAAAGTATCTCCACTTGGTTAGTATTTGAAAGACCTCCATGTTGTATGCTGTAGGAATAGTTCAGTTTACAGCTCTCCATAAGTGCTTTGCCCAGCATCATGACGTTTTAGCTTACACACGCACATTTTAGTATTCAGCAACTTTCTCAGGAAAACTTCTGTGAAGATTTCTCAAACTCATTTTCTGTGTAGCTCAACAACCTTGTCTCCTGAACCATTTCCCATAAATTCCATATGCATCTGCTTCTTCAAACTTTAATATCTGTATTTCCAACTGACAAAGATTGTTAGGTGTTGCTTCTTGTCTTCCATTGTGTGCCACAGTCTGGAAGTACCTGTGATATGATTTGGCTATGTCCCCCCCCAATTCTCATCATGAATTGTAACTCCCAGAATTACCATATGTCATGGGAGGAACTTAGTGGCAGATGATTAAATTATGGGGATGGGTCTTTTCTGTGCTGTTCTCATGATAGTTAATGAGTCTCACAAAGTCTGAGGGTTTTAAAAACGGGAGTTTCCCTGCACAAGCTCTCTTTTTGCCTGCCACCATCCACATAAGATGTGAGTTGCTCCTCCTTGCCTTCCAGCATGATTATCAGGTCTCTCCAGCCATGTGGAACTGTAAGTCCATTAAATCTCTTTCTTTTGTAAATTGCCCAGTCTTGGGTATGTATTTATCAGCAGTATGAAAACGGATTAATACAGTAAATTGGTACCCAAAGAGTGGGGCATTGCTGAAAAGATATCTGAAAACATGGAAGCAACTTTGGAAACAGGTAACAGGCAGAGGCTGGAACAGTTTGTAGGGCTCAGAAGACAGGAAAATGTGAGAAAGTTTGCAACTCCCTGGAGACTTGTTGAATGGCTTTGACCAAAATGTTGATAATGATATGGACAATGAAATCCAGGCTGAGGTGGTTTCAGATGGAGATGAGGAACTTGTTGGGAACTGGAGCAAAGGTGACTCTTGTTATGTTTTAGCAAAAAGACTGGTGGCGTTTTGCCCCTGCCCTAGTGATTTGTGGAATTTTGAACTTGGGAGAGACAGTTTAGGGTATCTGGCAGATGAAATTTCTAAGCAGCAAAGCATTCAAGAGGTGACTTGGATGCTGTTAAAGGCATTCAGTTTTAAAAGGGAAACAGAGCATAAAACTTCGGAAAACTTGCAACCTGACAATGCAATAGAAAAGAAAATCCCATTTCCTAAGGAGAAATTTGAGCCGGCTGCAGAAATTTGCATAAGTAATGAGGAGGCAAGTGGTAATCCCCAAAACAATGGGGAAAGTGTCTCCAGGGCATGTCAGGACCTTTGCCACAACTTCTCCCATCACAGGTCCAGAGGTATTGGTGGAAGAAGTCATTTTGTGGGCCTGGCCCAGGGTCTCTCTTCTGTATGCAATCTAGGGATTTGGTGGCCTGCGTCCCAGCTGCTCCAGTCATGACTAAAAGGGGCCAAGGTACAGCTCAGGCTGTTTCTTCAGAGAGTGGAAGTCCTAAACCTTGACAGCTTCCATGTGGTGTTGAGCCTGCAGGTGCAAAGAAGTCAAGAATGGAGGTTTGGAAACTTCCGCCAAGATTTCAGAGGATATATGGAAACATCTGGATGCCCAGGGAGAAGTTTGCTGCAGGGGCGGGGCCCTCATAGAGAACCTCTGCTAGGGTAGTGCAGAAGAAAAATGTAGAGTTGAGACCCTCACACAGAGTCCCTACTCAGGCACTGCCTAGTGGAGCTGTGAGAAGAGGGTCACTGTCCTCCAGACCCCAGAATGGTAGGTCCACTGACAGCTTGCACCATGTGCCTCGAAAAGCCACAGAGACTCAGCACCAGCCTGTGAAAGAAGTCAGGAGGGGGGATATACCCTGCAAAGCCACAGGGGCAGATCTGCCAAAGGCTGTGGAAGCCCACCTTTTGCATCAGTGCATCCTGAATGTGAGATATGGAGTCAAAGGAAATCATTTTGAAGCTTTAAGATTTGACTGCCCTCCTGGATTTCAGACTTGCATGTGGCTTCCAGCCCCTTTGTTTTGGCCATTTTTTCCCCCATTGGGAATGGTTGTATTTACCCAATACCTGTACCCCCATTGTATCTAGGAAGTAACTAACTTGCTTTTGATTTTACAGGCTTACAGGCAGAAATAACTTGCCTTGCCTCAGATGAGACTTTGGACTGTGGACTTTTGAGTTAATGCTGAAATGATTTAAGACTTTGGGGGACTGTTGGGAAGGCATGATTGGTTTTGAAATGTTAGGACATGAGATTTGGGAGGGGCCAGGGGCAGAATGATACGGTTTGGCTGTGTCCCCACCCAAATCTCATCTTGAATTGTAACTCCCAGAATTCCCATCTGTCATGGGAGGAAATAAGTGGGAGATGATTAAATTATGGGGGCAGGTCTTTCCTCCACTGTCATTGTGATAGTGAATGAGTCTCACAAGATCTGATGGTTTTTCAAACAGGAGTTTCCCTGCACAAGCTCTCTTTTTGCCTGCCACCATCCTCATAAGATGTGACTTGCTACTCCTTGCCCTCTGCCATGATTGTGAGGCCTTGTCAGCCATGTGGAACTGTTAAGTCCATTAAATCTCTTTCTTTTGTAAATTGCCCAGTCTCCAGTATGTCTTTATCAGCAGCATGAAATTGGACTAATACAACCTCCGAACAGAATGTTGAGGCAATTGTATACCTCACCACATTTATTTATCTTATGCCCTGGGTCAAAGTCCTCTATTGTCTATTATCTAATATCTGAAACAGCTGTTTGATATTTCATCTTTTTTTTTTCAGTTTTCTTGTTGTTTATGGCTGGGTGGCAAATCTGAAATCAGTCATTTCACCAGGGCTGGAAGGTGAAGTCTAATACTGACATTTTTAACAATTTTTATATTTCTTTTATTCTTATTTTTTCTGACTATAAAAATAAATATGCTCGCATAGGAAAAGTACAGATGAATACAGAAGAGAAATCTAAATCACTCAAAGATAACTGAAATATAATTTTAATCTTTGTCTAATTTATTTCTATATCTGAACCTAGGGTAGTCAGATTACATGCAGAGCTGTTTTACTCATTGTTAATCCTGCAATCGGCTACCCAGCTGCCTACCAGAGACATATGTTTTTAAAACAATGAAGGAATTTTTCTGAAGGAATTGTCTCCTTGTGGTCACTAGTCCCATGACAAATGAGGGAGGGATTGTGGGAGAGAACTGTTATCAGAGGCAACCTGTCCTACTGTTCCTGTGTTGTTTGAAAGCTCTTTTATTCCCTGTCATTTCTCTTGTATGGAATTGCTCACTGATTTTTATCTCAGAATCTGGAGATGTAGTGTATTCAACAATAGATTGTAAAAGAAGTATATCCTCTGTCACCTCTGTATTTCTGCAGGAATTAAGAAGTAGAACAGAATTATTCAATAATATATATCAAATTGCACAAAGGCATTATGCTCCCTTAAAAGAGAAAACTGTAGTTTCTTCAGATAACTTGTATCAGTGGTTCCTAAATATGGGTACAGATACTATCCACTAAAGAAGTAAATTTCTGCTCCCTACCCTCATCCTTTGCCTGAAAGATTCTGAGCAAGATACAAACATCTCTCAAATTAATTACATTCAATTGAAATTAATTTTAAGACCTGAAGATCAAGGTCACATTTAGTGTAATTTTCAAAGAAAGTTATCAAACTAGTGGGGTGACAATAGCAATATTTATACTGTCATAGGTGACTATATAAACCAGATCAACACTTCGAGAGGCAAGTTTAACAGTGGGGTTTTATATAAATTTGGTGAAGATTTTGAAGCTGCCAGTACAAAATGTGAGGTCTTAAAGTATATATACCAGACAGCAAATAATATTCTTTATCCGAAATTAATTATGAATAAATGCTCAGGATCAAATGTAAATTTTTCCCACAATACCTAATGTACAGGAATTGTTGTGCTTCTTTGCTTTTTGAAATCAAATCAAATGTGGCTCCAAGACCTCTACTTGTCAAATATGGTGAACAGTTCATTGAATCTCTATTTTTGTTCATGTCTTTCTCCTCATTTGGCTGTACCAGGATTGAATAGCACAGGGCAGTAGATTAGAGGTCTTTCTAGTCATCATTCCATAGTCACTGCTGAGGATGTTGCCTAAACTTAAATGCTCTTAAAGGTATGTGGTGCTACTGGTGCTATATATCCTCTAAGTCAGAATGATCTGAAGGACCCTTAGCATTTAACATGGTCTTTGGTGTCATCCAGGCAGGTATACTCATTTCAATACACCAACGCCTCTAGGATGCTTCATGGGATTTGGGCATAAGTCTCAACCACTTTGCCAACTCACCTTTCTCCTCTCCACTCCTAAAAGATTCACCTTCCAGGCTGGGCATGGTGGCTCACACCTGTAATCCCAGCACTTTGAGAGGCCAAGGTGGGCAGATCACCAGAGACTGGGAGTTCAAGACCAGCCTGACCAACATGGAGAAACCCCGTCTCTACTAAAAATACAAAATTAGCCGGGTGTGGTGGCGCATGCCTGTATTCCCAGCTACTCGGGAGGCTGAGGCGAGAGAATCGCTTGAACCCGGGAGGCGGAGGTTGCGGTGAGCCGAGATGGTGCCATTGCACTCCAGCCTGGGCAACAAGAGTAAAAATTCCATCTCAAAAACAAAATGAAGAAAAGATTCACCTTTCCCTGTCAGTCTCCTGTTAAACCATGTCTCTCTGCTACCTCTAAAGAAAGAAAAAGAAAGACCCAGTTTCCATCTGGGATCATCCAGATTATTTGCTCTCAGTGGGACCTAGACCTTTGAAAGTATGTGTCATTATGCTTATGTGTCATTAATATGTGTCATTATTATGCAAATACCATAATAAATGTATTTGCTGTTACACTGCCGTTCATTTATTTAATATTTACTAGATATGTCCGTTATGCTAGGCACTGTGTTACAAAATGCCTGCCCTGATGTTTATAAGGGCTACCATTTGCTCAGTATACTCTCTTCTAATTTTAGAACATCAGAGAGATAATTTTGTAACTACACCAGCTTTCTTTAATACCTCTGCTCTACCCCTGCTATTATGATTATTTATAATTACAGTATTGGCCTGTTCGATAGTAGCTTCAGAATTGCTATAACATGGGCTTAAGTCGAGGACTGCTAGGGCATTTTCAATCTCAGTACTTTTACTAAGACTGCAGATGTGTTCAGGGTGGTTTGGGAAGTGGCTGATAGAGAAGGGCAGAGGTAAAATCTATTTATCATTCATCGCTTAATGATGCCACTGCTTTATCAAACTTCTTGAGTCACTTTTTTTTCCTGATTCTAAAACCATCAAATTACACTCATGTCTTTTTTTCTGTCAGAAATCAAATGAATCTAAACAATACGGCACTTCCCAAAGTGTATCATTAATATGCTTCATTCCATTGTATGTCAATGGCTATTTATATACTTTAAGAATATTGTGAAGCTAAATAAGTTAGGAAACATCAGGTTAAATGAAGGTAAGAAAAAAAAAAAATGAAGGTAAGGTTCTTGGAGCCTTTAGTACACATAAGTACATTATGTGTATTTTGAATCATCAAGAGGAGAAAACAGTATGAGGAGTCTCACTCTCATATTTTGTGTGTGTGTGTGTGGTTCGTTGTTGTTGTTGTTGTTGTTGAGACGGAGTCTCACTCCGTTGCCCAGGCTGTAGTGCAGTGGTGTGATCTCGGCTCACCACAACCTCCACCTCCCGAGTTCAAGCAATTCTCCTGCCTCAGTCTCCCAAGTAGCTGGGATTACAGGTGTGTGCCACCACACCCGGCTAATTTTGTATTTTTAGTAGAGACAGGGTTTCACCATGTTGGTTACATTGGTCTCAAACTCCTGACCTCAGGTGATCCGCCCACCTAGGCCTCCCAAATTGCTGGGATTACAGGTGTGAGCCACCGCACCTGGCCTCACTTTCATATTTGATCGCAGAACTCTTTTTGCAAGGAGCATCTCTTAGGGCTTATATTTCATAAAACTTTCTTTGGGAAACGCTGGTCATGGATGTATTAATTATTAGTATTAGTGTTCTATTCTTGACTTGAATGAGCCAGAGAGAACATGGAGTTTTTCACTGATGGTGTGTGGATTTCCCCAAGCCCTCTATTTTGTTCAGAATTAGGTCCAGAATAGTAGCAAGTCCCCTAGCTGCACCTAGATCTGTTTTGGAGGTGAATTTCTTAGCACAGCAAGTCAAAACCTTGTCAGATATTCTGATCTTTGCTGAATTGCACTTCCAACTGTTTTCCAGAAAAGTGAAAGGTTATATCTGAAATATATTTAATTTCTGGGTAAGTTTTGGAATCTGGGCCAGGAAGGCATCATCTGCATCTGCCAGCTGGTCTGTGCTAAACCTTATTCCAGTGTTTCCTAAATTCCAGCTATCAATTCATGTAGTAGAATCACGAAAATATTTCGCAGAACAAATCATGTGCAGAGAAAATGCAAGTCTTTTATTTTCTCTGTATCTAGCTTGACCTTTCTCTAAAGCTCTCTCCCCACTTTCTGATGGGGAAAATAAGTTTCAGTCTTCTTTGCTTAAACCTCATTGAAATATAATAATTGAAAGAGTTATTTTCAACTAATGCCCAGTCCTTTTAAGAAAAAAAAAACCCATCATTTCAGATTTCTCATTCTTTCACATCTCCACTTCAGCTTATTTTAAAAATGATATCTGGGTAAGATGGCGTGTGTGTGTGTGTGTGTCTGTGTGTGCACGTGCTATGATTTCATGTGCCTAATAGAACGAGCAGAATATTAGAGTTCTCTGCTCTTGTCACGTGGTGATATCTCTGGTCTCCCTTGGTGATAACTCTGGCAGCTGCTTGTTCTGCTGGTATTTATGGTTGAAGGCTACCTATAGCCTGCACCTTGCTCTCTCTTGGATTGTTCAAAGACTGAGAATCCTCCCTGGCATGTTCAGTTGGCTAAATATTACTCAGCTTGCCCTGGGTGCAAGGTCTTGTGGTCTCTGTCATGTCCTCTTGGTGCCTCTATTGCCTAGTGTAGTTTGCTCCCACCTCCGTGGTGGTGGGGTGAACTTGTTCTATCATAATGGTTCCCATGGCAGGCCCCTTCAGTGTGCATGCCATATACAAATCGAGCAAAGCTTGGAGGCACCTCAGAGCTTCCATTTGCCTGACCACACTGCATGACCAAGTGTGTTTTGATGCAGCTAGCCCCTAACTGAATGCATACTAGAGTGTCACATTGGAAGTGAGGACAAGAGACCCTCTTTATTCTCAGTGTTCCTCTTCCTAGTTGGGACACATGTCTGACTGCTGTGCCCTTGTCCTTTACACCTCTTCTTTATCTCTTATTCCCCCTATGTCATATACGTTTTCCAGACTCCAGCTAATCCAGGAAATATTTTCTACACTGCCAAAATGTTAACTGAGTCCTAAAGGTTAAAAAAGGGAGTAAGGAACTTAAAAGTTCCCATTTTAAACCATGAGTTTGGTTTATAAAGATACTGGCTCACTGCACCAAAAGCAATGTGATATATTCTTGGTTCTTTCCTTCTACAACAAATCTTTACCTCCTTCGAGGAAAATGGATGCTTCAGGCCACTTAAGAAAAAAAGCCTTATAGTTAGAAACACAAGTGGAAGAAAAATCTACCACATTTTAAAAAATCATCTCGATTATACTTAACCATCTTCCCATTATCTATTATTCATGCAAATTATAGTTATTCAGTAATTTTCTTTATTCTCTCCCCCTTTTTAAGCTTATTTTAAAAGAAAACATATCAAGCATAGGTAAAGAGCTTTCCCTAATTGTTCCTCAAGCCAACTTTCTCCTTAACTGCATTTAGGTGAACTGAAAGCTGGGGCTCCTCAGATCCCAGGAACAGGCAATAGAAACAATTTTTTTCCATCTTGGAAGAGGCGTGTGCCACCAACTTATTATCTGCACTTTTAGCTCTCTCTGCTCAACTGTGTCTTCATTCCTTTCTCCTTTCCTGCTCTGAAACCAAGGGCTATGAATGCCCCTGCCCCAAGCGGTAAACACAGCCAGCTCCTGGCCCTGATCAAGGACCAGTTGCTCCTGGATTGTGCCGCTGGATTTGTTTGGGGAGAGAAGAATTACCTACACATTATTAAAATCTTTTTTGCATTTGGTATTAGGAATTTTTTCACACCCTTGGAAACTGTACATACTAATACCACTTCTCTCATTTCACCATTTCATGAATGCTCTCCTGAATGCCACAAAAGTATCAAGTGTATAGAGAATAGCTTTTATCATGAATTCGACTGTAGATTCTCTTCCTACTAAAAGTTGATACTACATATGAGACCATTTTCATCACATTATTTGTATAAACTCGGGTTCATCCTGTTTATTATCTTTGTGTGGTGTGTTGGCATCTACATATTTGAAGCCTTATATTCTCTCAGATTTTTTTTCATGTTAATCCCTAGTACCTCTTGCATGAGTTTTAAAAATTTTATTTATTTATTTATTTATTTATTTATTTATTTATTTATGTTTTGGAAATGTTCTTTTAGTCCCTTTAGTAACTAGTTTCATGTGTTTATCAGGTCATATTTTTTTCCTCTTTTCTCACATTCAATCCACACAACTATATTTATTCTGATACCTTTGTGATGTATTCTAGCTCTAACAAAGAACCCGCTCGTCTGGTATCTAAAGTTATAGTTCCAAAACTCATACCTTCTTTCCCAACTGACAAGCATTACTGAGTATCCACTGGGCTTGCCAGGCACTCTTCTGGGTCCTGGAGATATGGTGCTAAAAAGGGCAGGTGAAGCCATTGATCTCACAAAGCTTACATTCTGAAAGCAGGAGACCAACATACAAACAAATAACTATCACAGAGCAATTAATGTTGGGCAGATGGTAAAATAAGGGAAGGGGATGATATTGTACCTGACAGGGGCATCTTATTTCTTGTCAGGAAAGGAATCTCTGATAAAGTGGTGCTGGAGCTGGATCTGAACATAAGGAGCCAGCCATGTGAAGATCTCAGAGAAGAGCCTTCTAGAGAGAGTGCTCAGTTACTGCAAATGTCTTAATGTGGGAATGAGATTGAACTTATTTAATAAATATAAAAAAGGACAGTAGAGCAAGAGCAAAGTGGGAAACAGGAGGAAGAAAGATAAGTTTTAAGAGGTCAATAGCAGCCAGATTATAATGGGGCTGTGGCAGTCACTGTTAGAACTGTGGGTTTTATTCTAGGTCCATAGGAAGCCAATGGATAGCTGTAAACAGGAAATGGTGGGGGCATTGATGTAATCTGATTTAGGTTCTAGGAAGTTTGACTTTCCTGGAAGCCTTTCACCAACCAAAGCCACCTCTCTTTTCAGATCTCAAGGGGCAACAGAAAAGACAGGAAAACACGCAACTTGTGTTACCAAGTAATATGGTTTGGCTGTGTCCCCACCGAAATATCATCTTGAACTGCTGTCCCCATAATCCCCACGTGTGGTAGGAGAGACCCAGTGGGAGATAATTGAATCATGGAGGTGGTTACCTCCATGCTGTTCTTGGGATAGTGAGTGAGTTCTCATGAGATCTGATGGTTTTGTAAGGGGCTTTTCCCCTGCTTCACTCTACACTTCTCCTTGCTGCCACCATGTGAAGAAGGATGTTTTTCCTTCCCCTTTCCACGATGATTGTAAGTTTCTTGAGGCCTCCCCAGTCCTGCAGAAATGCGAGTCAATTAAACCTCTTTGCTTTTAAAATTACCCAGTCTGGAGTATTTCCTCATAGCAGACTGAGAACGAACTAACACACCAAGTCTTTTCGTTTCTTATCTAAGCCTGATGTATCCTTGGTCTTTGCTGATAATCACAGGATGCCATGCAAATAAGCAGAAGAGAATATCGGACAGGGTGTTTGGTAAAATATTCTGCGCCCTCCATCTTTGATATATGCCCTGGGATAATGACACATTTTCCTGCCAGGAGGCAGGTCTGTCAAGGTTCTAATCTATTCAGGTGTGATCTGAGGAATGCTAGGCAGCTCACAGCATAAAAGCTGAGTACCAAGTTACAAAGATTTAGTGAGAAAGATCATTTATTCAAGAATACAGAATTTAAATGGAGATCCAAATGTCACCTCCAGTTTGTTTGGCATCTGTGTCACCAACTGCTATTATTTTCTGTTCTTTCTCTTTGGTTCTGAAATGTGTCTTTCCGAAACAGTGACCTGAGTCGCATACAACCTATAATTTAGAAATGTTCTGTGTTGTAAATTGTACTTTGCTTTCAGTAAAAGCCTTCATGTGTCAAGTAGCAAAACAAGAGTGTCATGAAAGAAGGTGAAGTTCCCCATTACAGAAAGAAAAATTGGGTAGAAACCTGCTAATGTGCAATGCAGAAAATAAAAGAGATGCTGATACGAATATGCCCATCAACTTACATTTATAATATGACGATTTTCAAATGATAGAGGAACATTTGTGAGCCTGTGTTGTCACAGTGCAATAGTCCCAGAGGATGCTGTTTTCAGCAGGTCAGGGTCCCACAGTTGCTCAATGAATATGTTAAGAATTGGTCTTTAATCTTCTGGCTTCTTTTAGTAGTTCTGACATCATATCATTTCTGTTTTGCTACGATGGAAACATCCCCGAGGCAAATAGTGTTTCTGGTTGTACTGTGACGTTTACCCTCTTCTCTTAATAATAATGACAATAATAACAATAATAATAACAGCCACTACTATTTATAGCGCACTAGGCATGTTGCATCGTGATTTTACCTAATCTTCAAGAGTCCTGCAAGTCAGGAGTTGGGCCCAGTTTCCAGAGGAAGAAAATAAGGCTACTTTTACGCCATGACAGTAAGGCCATATTCAGGAAGAGGTTAGAAAATGGGAGCCTCTAGTAATTTTCCCTCCTTTTCAGCACCATAGAGCTGACCAAGTATGTCCAGCTTGGTACCCTCTATAAGAACTTTATTGGTATTAACAAGAAAATTCAATTCTCACTGTCATTCAAAGTAGGGACCTTTATTTATTTATTTATTTTTATTTATTTATTATGTCCAAATTTTATTTTAAGTTCAGGGTTATATGGGCAATATGTGCAAGTTTGGTTATACAGACAAATGTGTGCCATGGTGGTTTACTGCACCGATCATCCTATCACCTAGGATGCCCAGCATCCATCAGCTATTCTTCTTGATGCTCTCCCTCTTCCCAACCCCCACCCTCTGACAGGCATCAGTGTGTGTTTTTCCACCTCATGTGTCCATGTGTTCTCATCATGCAGCTCCCACTTATAAGTGAGAATACATGGTATTTGATTCTCTGTTCCTGGGTTAGTTTGCTAAAGATAATGGCCTCCAGCTCTATCCATGTCCCTGCAAAAGACATGATCTCATTCCTTTTTATGGCTGCATAGTATTTCATCATGTATAAGTACATTTTTTTTAATCCAATCCACTGTTGATAGGCACCTAGGTTGATTTCATGTCTTTGCTATTGTGAATAGTGCTGCAATGAACATACTCGTGCATGTAACTTTATAATAGAACAGTTTATATTCCTTTGGGTATATACCCAGTAATGAGATTACTGAGTTAAATGGTCTTTCTGCCTCTAGGTCTTTCAGGAATCAACACACTGTCTTCCACAATGGTTGAACTAATTTACAGTCCCACCAACAGTGTAAAAGTGTTCCTGTTTTATCCACAACCTCACCAGAATCTGTTGTTTTTTTGATTTTTTTAGTAGTAGCCATTCTGACTGGTGTGAGATGGTATCTCACTGTGGTTTTCACTTGCATTTCTCTAATGATGAATGATGTTGAGCTTTTTTTCATATGTCTGTTGGCCACATGCATGTCTTCTATTGAGAAGTGTTTGTTCATGTCCTTGGCCCACTCTTTGATGGGGCTGTTCGTTTTTTTCTTGTAAACTTAAGTTCCTTATAGATGATGGATATTAGACCTTTGTCAGATAGATTGCAAGCATTTTCTCCCATTCTGTAGGTTGTCTATTTACGCTGTTGATAGTTTCCTTTGCTGTGCCAAAGCTCTTCAATTTAATTAGATCCTATCTGTCAATTTTTGCTTTTGTCGAAATTGCTTTTGGTATCTTTGTCATGAAATCTTTACCTGTGCCTATGTCCTGAATGGTATTGCCTAGGTTTTCTTCTAGGGTTTTAATAGTTTTGGGTTTTACATTTAAGTCTTTAATCCATCCTGAGTTAATTTTTGTATATGGTGTAAGGAAGGGGTCTAGCTTCAATTTTTTGCATATGGCTAGCCAGTTCTCCCAGCACCATTTATTGAATAGGGAGTCTTTTTCCCATTCCTTGTTTTTGTCGGATTTGTCAAAGATCAGATGTTTGTACGTGTGCAGTCTTATTTCTGGGTTCTTTATTCTGTGCCATTGGTCTATGTGTCTATTCTTGTTCCAATATCATGCTGTTTTGGTTACTGTAGCCTTGTAATATAGTTTGAAGTTGGGTAGCCTGATGCCTCCAGCTTTGCTGCTTTTGCTTAGGATCGCCTTGTCTATTCAGGCTTTTTTTTGGTTTCATAAAAATTTTTAAATAGTTGTTTTTTTCTAATTCTGTGAAGAATGTCAACGGTAGTTTAATGGGAATAGCATTGAATATATAAATTGCTTTGGGCAGTATGGCCATTTTTATTATATTGATTCTTCCTTTTCATGAAGAAGGAATGTTTTTCCATTTGTGTCATCTCTGATTTTTTTGAGCAGTGGCTTGTAGGTCTCCTTGAAGAGGTCCTTGTTAGCTATATTCCTAGGTATTTTATTCATTTGTGCCAATTGTGAATAGGAGTTCATTTGTGATTTGGCTCTTGGCTTACCTGTTATTGGTGTATAGGAATGCAGCAATTTTTGCACATTGATTTTATATCCTGAGACTTTGCTGAAATTGCCTATCAGCTTAAGAAGCTTTTGGGCTGAGACAATGGGGTTATCTAGACATAGGATCATGTCATCTGCAAACAAAGATAGTTTGACTTCCTCTCTTCCTATGTGAATACCCTTTATCTCTTTCTCTTTCCTGATTTCCCTGGCCAGAACTTACAATACTATGTTGAATAGGAGTGGTGAGAGAGGACAAACTTGTCTTGTGCCAGTTTTCAAGGGGAATGCTTCCAGGTTTTGCCCATTCAGAATGATATTGGCTGTGGGTTTGTCATATATGGCTCATTATTTTGAGGTGTGTTCATTCAATACCTAATTTATTGAGAGTTTTTAACATGAAGGGGTGTTGAATTTTATCGAAGGCCTCTTCTGCATCTATTGAGATAACCATGTGGTTTTTGTCTTTAGTTCTTTTTATGTGATGAATCACATTTATTTTTTATTTATTTATTTATTTTTTTGAGACGGAGTCTCACTCTGTCGCCCAGGCTGGAGTGCAGTGGCCGGATCTCAGCTCACTGCAAGCTCCGCCTCCCGGGTTTATGCCATTCTCCTGCCTCAGCCTCCTGAGTAGCTGGGACTACAGGCGCCCGCCACCTCACCTGGCTAGTTTTTTGTATTTTTTTAGTAGAGACGGGGTTTCACCGTGTTAGCCAGGATGGTCTCGATCTCCTGACCTCGTCATCCGCCCGTCTCGGCCTCCCAAAGTGCTGGGATTACAAGCTTGAGCCACCACGCCCAGCCGAATCACATTTATTAAGTTGTGTATGTTGAACCAGACTTGCATCCCTTGGATGAAGCCTATTTGATTGTGGTGGATAGGCCTTTTGATATTCTGCTGGATTTGTTTTGCTTCAGTGTTCATTAAGGATATTGGCCTAAAGTTTTCTTTCTTTTTTTTTTTTTTTTTTGCTGTATCTTTGCCAGGTTTTGGTATCAGGATTTTGCTGGCCCCATAAAATGAGTTAGGGAGGAGTTACTCCTCTTCAATTTTTTGGAATAGTTTCAGTAGGAATGGTGCCAGCTCTTTTTTGTACCTCTGGTAGAATTCAGCTGTGAACGTGTCTGGTCCTGGGATTTTTTTCCTCATTTGGTAGGCTATTTATTAATGTCTCAATTTTAGAACAAATTATTGGTGTATTCAGAGATTCAATTTCTTTCTGGTTCAGTCTTGGGTGGGTGTATGTGTCCAGGAATTTATTTGTTTTTTTTCTAGATTTTCCAGTTTAGGCACATAGAAATGTTTCTAGTATTCTCTGATGGTTGTTTGTATTTCTTTGGAGTCAGTGGCGATATCTCCCTTAACATTTCTGATTGTGTTTATTTGAATCTTCTCTATTTTCTTCTTTATTAGCCTAGCTAGTGGTCTATTTTATTAATTATTATTTTTTTTTAAAACCAGCTCCTGGATTTGATGATTTTTTTGAAGTGTCTTTTTGTGTCTCTATCTCCTTCAGTTCAGCTCTGATCTTGGTAATTTCTTTTATTCTGCTAGCCTTGGGGTTTGTCTGCTCTTGGTTCTCTAGTTCTTTTAGTTGTGACATTAAATTTTTAACTTGAGATCTTTCTAGCTTTTTGATGAGGGCATTTAATGATATAAATTTCCCTCTTTCACACTGTTTCAGCTGTGTCCCAAAGATTGTGGTACATTTATCTTTGTTCTCATTAATTCCAAAGAACTTCTTGATTTCTGACTTAATTTTATTATTTACCCAGAAGTTATTCAGGAGCAGGTTGCTCAATTTCCATGTACTTGTGTGGATTTGAATGAATTTCTTAACCTTGTGTTCTAATTTGATTGCACGGTGATCCAAGAGACTGTTATGATTTCAATTCTTTTGCATTTGCTGAGGAGTGTTTAACTTTCAATAATGTGATCAGTTTTAGAGAAACTGCCATGTGGTGATGAGAAAAATATATATTCTGTTGTGTTTGGGTGGAGAGTTCTGTAGATGTCTATCAGGTCCACTTGATCCAGCGCTGAGTTCAGGTCCTGAATATGTTCGTTAGTTTCTGTCTCGATGGTCTGTCTAATATTGACAGTGCGGTGTTAAAGTCTCCCACTATTATTGTGTGTGAGTCTAAGTCTCTTTGAAGGTCTGTAAGAACTTGGTTTATGAATCTGTGTGCTTCTGTATTAGGTGCATAGACATTTAAAATGGTTAAATCTTTTTGTTGAACTGAACGCTTTACCATTATGTAATGTTCTTCGTCTTTTTTGATATTTATTAAAGCCTGCTTTTTTCAGAAACTAGGACTGCAACCCCAAGTAGGAACCTTTAAAACCTCTGGTCCTATTCAGCTTGCCATATTCATATTGCCTATCTGGCAAGAAGTAGATTCTCTCAATTTTCAAATTGTTCATATATAAAAAGCTTCCCCATAAACAGAAGACATATCACATGTAATTATTTCCCAACAGCGATGATTTGCATAGAGTAATCTTGTATATTAAGTTTTTTTTCTGTTGCCTCTCAACTATATTAAAGTCAGCTGGAAGGTTGCACTTCTGGCAAAAATTATAGCTTTTCCTTCAGTGAGAATACTTGGTGCTCAAGCACTTATAACTAGAATTTCTAAGAAGGAAATTTGTAAAGAGAGAAGTGCAGTTGTGGGCACTGATGGGAAGGAAGCTGTGCTTTTATCTCTACATTCTTTTCACTTGAGAAGGGAAAGGAGACAATGGAAGGGTACAACTCATTTTTTGTTTTGTTTTGTTTTGGTGACATTAGAAGACATGAGAAAAGTAATGACTGGGCTCTCTGAACTGGTTTGCAGTTGCATCCTGTCTCAGATATGTGTGAACACAACAAAAATACTGATGCCTTCACTCTTGAGATAAGGCCACATTACTTTCAATTTAATACTGACTATTTAATCTCAGGACCTCTCAGAAAAACAATGTATCCTATTATGTGTGAGAAAAATGTGTATATTAACAGTGGGAGGTCTGATGTATACTATATATTTGAAAGCCACCAGCCTTAGCACAGTCTCTGCTGTCAGTGGAATCAGTTTCTTCATTCTTGTTGACACACAGAATATTCCTTCTGATCTTGCAAAATCACCTCTGTTTATTACAAGGTCTGTATCTTGTCTATGTTCCCCACTGTTTATACACTACTTTTCTTGAAGCAACTACAGAGCTTTATACTTATATTCCAAACGGCATCTAGTACTGAAGTGCTTGGCAACATTACAACATGGAATAAATAGTATTCATTATGAGAGACTCCTCAGGATTCATTCATCTGATAAACGTTAGCAACATTACATAGAACTAATTTGATACTTTGTCTCTAAAGTGTGTTAAGACTCTTTGATGCTGAAAATTGCATTTGCAGAAGTGATCATTTGAAGTTACTGCAAGGCTCTGAGACAAATGCAGTGTCCAGGTCTCAAAGGAAGAAAAGTGAAATTCCTTCAGGGTGATTACTGAGGCCTCCCTGCCCAAGGCTTATTCTGGCCTGAGAGATAGCAAGCTTGGCTTCTTGTCTCTTCTACTCGGCAGCTTCCATGGCTTTTTATATTGACTCTCCGAGGTCCAGAGATGAAATAGTAGCCAAGAGTCTGATCAAAAATCACCCAGTGAATTATGCGGCCAAATGTCTTCTGGGGAAGCAGATGTATTGTTTTACCTGAATGGAGATTCCAGTGGTGTTATGAAGACAACATGCCAGCCAGGGTTCAAGTCTCAGCTCCGTCACTTACTGGATGCATTTGTCTCCTAACTTATCTGCCCCTCAGTGTCCTTGTTTATGAAATGAGAATGATGAAACATATCTTTTGGAGTTATTGTAAGAATTAAATGATATAATGTGTGAAAGCACTTCACATAGTACCCGGAACATAATAGGCACTCAATACATGTTAATGTAGTCTTCTCACCCATGAATTAGGAAGAATATTGTTTTTCCTGCTTATCTCAAGCCTATTATTCACTTCAATGGTCATTTTTCCCCTCTAGGTTTGTTCAGAGATAACAATGATGTACTGTAGTCAATTAAAAATGTTTCCTTGAATCTGGACTTGATTGTCAGAGCAAAAAGAGCAGCAGTCACTTAAGGAGAGATGGATTGTGAAGGTAGCCTGAAATGTATCTACCTACTGATACACGGCTTTTCCTGCCCTAGTCCATGCTGGTACGTATGGCACAATTTTCTTCCTAGAGACATATTTTCTTCCTAGAGACAGACATATGGGCCCCCCTATGTATCAATGTTCTTATTTGTCAGGAACAAATATGTTACATGTAAAAACATGGGTTGACCCACATGACCCATTTTCTTTAATATATATGAAGTAATATAACAGTATTTTATTATGTATTGTTTCCTACAACGCTGTTGGCTATGATAGTGATAAGTATTAATTCTTGGCCGGGCGCGGTGGCTCACGCCTGTAATCCCAGCACTTTGGAAGGCCCAGGCGGGTGGATCACAAGGTCAGGAGATCGAGACCATCCTGGCTAACACAGTGAAACCCCATCTCTACTAAAAAAAAAAAAAATACAAAAAATTAGCCAGGCGTGGTGGCGGGCGCCTATAGTCCCAGATACTCGGGAGGCTGAGGCAGGAGAATGGTGTGAATTCGGGAGGCGGAGCTTGCAGTGAGACGAGATCGCGCCACTGCTCTCCAGCCTGCGGGACAGAGCAAGACTCCGTCTCAAAAAAAAAAAATAAAAAAAATTTCTTTCATCCTCTGCATCCTGCCCCACAGCAGTACCTGCCACTGTGTAGTGCAGGCTCTCCTGATCCCTTGTTTGGAATACTGCAAAACTGTTTGCCCTTCTTTTCCTTCTCTCTTCTCTCCAACGCACCCCTACACTACAGCCTTTATGATTCTTCCGAAACAAAAACAAGGCCACGTTGACTCTTATTTATAAATCCTTCCATGGTTTCCCATTGTCCTTGGGGCAAAACCTAAGCTTCTTAACCTGGTTGAAAAGCATATTTTTTGATCAGGCATAAATCCTAGCTCAGGATACATTAATGGAGGCAGAGGTGTGGCGGTAGAGGGGGCGCAAAACCGACATAACAGATTTTATCTACATTATCGGCACTCTCCGCAGTGGCAATTTTTCCTCATTTTCATTTTATTTTTGGGCTCTTTTTAGGCTCTCTTACCCTTCCTGATAACAATTGTTCTGTCCCTGAGTTTTCCTTGAAAACTTTTAAGAGCTGGGCATGCTCAGTAGCCATAGCCAGGGTTGTCTCTCATTTTTAAAACATCACTAAGGCTGCAGTGTGAAGGATGGACACACTTTGGGGCCTGTTGGGGGGTGGGGGGCAAGGGGAGGGAGAGCATTAAGACAAATACCTAATGCACGCAGGGCTTAAAACCTAGGTGATGGGTTGGTGGGTGCAGCAAACCACCATGGCACATAAATACCTATGTAACAAACCTGCACGTTTGGCACATGTATTCCAGAACTTAAAATAAAATAAAATAGAAAAAAAAATGCATCAGTGAGAGCCTTTAAAAAACCAAGAAAGAATCAAAATTTCCTTTATCACAACTCCACAGATATTCCATTGAATGAGTTTACTTAAGCGGTATGAAATGTAGAGTAAGTTGGAGAGTGTCACCAAACTTCCCCTTTTATTCAGAAAAATAACCTAGGGCCATGTGGTAGCCAGTGGTCCATACATGAACTGCCAGCTGGCTGCATCTCTGACCTCTCCTCTTTTACTTCTTCCCTTTTGTGGTGGGACAAAAAATGACCCTCCTAAAGATACCCATGTGAAATTCCTAACACCTGTGAATGACACCTTATATGGCAAAGGGTTTGATTAAGTTAAGGATCTTGAGATGAGGCGCTTCCGGATTATTCATGTGGGCCCAATATAATCACAGACTTCCTGTGATTAGGGAGAGGCAGAGAGAGACATATGAAGGAAAGGTTGGGGTGTGAAGATGGAGGCAGAAGACAAGGCAAGGAAAGCTGGCAGTTACCAAAAGCTAGAAGAGGCAAAGTACAGATTCTCCCCAAAGCCTTTGCAGGGAACATGGCCCTGCCAACAAATTGATTTGGGATTTCTGGACTCCAGACCCGTGAAAGGGTAAACTTCTGTTGCTTCAAGCCACCCAGTTTGGGGTAGTTTGTTATAGCAGTCCTAGAAATGAATTCATCTTTCTTCTAACCCCACTGGCTTCCTTGATTTTCCTCAAATAGGCCACATGAGCTCCACTTAAGGACTCCTGTGCTCACTTCTCACTTGGACTCGAAAGTTCTCCCACTAGATAGCTTCCTACTGAGAGAGCTCCACGGCTTTCTCCTTCGCTTCCATCAGGTCTTGTGCAGAAGTCACTTTTTCAGTAATGATTTTCATGACCCCATTATTTGAAATAGGCCCCTTGGCATTCCCTAACATTCTCGCCCTATTTTCTCTTAATAGTACTTATCTCTCATCTGACATACTAATCTTTTAATGTTTACTATTTACTCATTTCTTACTGCCTGCATTTGGTTGTCTATACATGCAGCAGAAGATAATTTCCATACTGTCAGAGATTATTGCCTGTATCATTTGTTGCTGTATTTCCAGCGCATAGAACCATGCCTCAGCACCTAGGACAAGGCCCAGTATACATAAGCATTAGATGAACACTTAAAGGAAAGATCACATAACATCAGAAATTTTTAAAAAGTTAGTAATAAACAAAGCATTTTATAACTTATCAGTCATGCTCCCCAAACTGCCATTGTCGTTAACCATGCAACTTCTGTAATGCCAACAAATCACTTAAATTTCCCATTTTCAAATGTCGAAGTCTGAGGAAAGACTTTGAGACATTTTACGTATTATAGTTGACTGGAGCTACTTTTATTCAGTCACATATTTATTCAACAAGGTTTTAATAATCAAAGTGAAGTTATCAAGCATTTTCTGCTGTATCATGCTGGAATCCTAAACACAGTATATCCTGTGTTTGATATGACCAAAACTATGTGTGTATTTATTTTTATGGGCTTGTACTTTTCTTTGGGAAGAGGGAAGGTGAGGACAGATGTCAGCAAAAGTACAAAAAGAAATCCCCCAGGAGCTCCCCTATGTTTCTACCTTGCTGAGTCCATGTAAGACAGATTACCTTCATGGCTGTTTCCAGTTAAGAGGATAAATGGAGACGATACAAAGGCAGAATGTCACCTCTGCATCCAGGAAGATATGCATGCAAAGGTCAGCCAGAGGCTGGTTTTCTGAGTGCCCATGGTTGGGAAATCAAACAGACTTTCTTTTTGATCTGAGAGTAAAGCACGCTATTGTTTGAGCTTCTTGGTTCCATTTATCAGAGGAAATTTGTGCCAGAGATAGCAGAAGGGAGTTGGAAGACATCCGAGAAAGGATTCCAAGATTGTAAACCGCACTCCAGCCCAAGCACTATTGCTGCCAATTCTAAGAATTTCTTCATGATTAGTCACAGTACTTAATGTTGCTATTATAAAATGTCAAGTGGAAGAGTCAGAGTCAGGCTATTGATGACTTGGAAGCTTGCTTTGCTGAAATAAAGTTTCTCTTACAATGGAAAAGCCGAATTTACACGAGTAAAATGAGTTGGGATAATTTGTGAAAATTTTGTGTTTTGATGTTGCAAAAGTCCACGTAAATTATTGCCTTAAGCATTCAAAAAATGCTTAGAACACTTGTGGCTAATTACTAAAAATATTTATGATTAAATTGGGCTACTTGGGAAGAGAAATGATGGAAAGAATAGTTTTAATTGTTAAACTAATGTTCATTTTAAGTAAAATTGGTTACCTGAAAAAATGATATGCATACAAAAAAGAACACTTATCGTAATTGTGTAGCTTGATGGCTTATCCCACAGTAAAATTATTACAATTATTCTGTAACTACTATTCAGATTAAAAAAAAAATACTAACTATACCCTGAGAAGTTCCCCTGCCGCCCCATCCCAGACACTATCACCTTCTATCCTGAAGTTGTCTTCTCTTTTTGATCAGTTTTAAATGGTTTTGAATTTGACATAAATGGAGTTATACAGTATGTTCTTTTTAGCATTTGATTTCTTTTCATTAAATTTATGTTAGGAAGATTCATGCATGCTGTTGCCTGTAACAGTAGTTTGTTAATTTTCACTGTTGTGTAGTTTGCTGTTTATGAATATGCCACAATTTATTCAGTCATTTTATTATTCATGAACGTTTGGATTGTTTCTCATTTATGCCACTACAAATAGCACCAATATCAACATTTCTTGCAAATATGAAGTAAACATATGTATACATGTATGTTGTATATGCATATCAAAACATCATGTTGCTTACCTTGAATATATACAATTTTTATTTTTCAATTATACCTTAATAAATCTGAAAGTGAAAATAAGTTTTGTTTGAATTTTGTCAAAAGCTTTTTTATTATTTAATATTTGTAGGCTGTGTAGTGATATCTGGTTGTTCATTCCCAATATGTAAAATTTGTGTCACCTCTTTCTTGGTAAGTATATTTAAAGCTTTACAAATATTTAATTTTCATCCAATAATCAGATTTGGGTTCAGTGATCTCCTGTATTGATTTTCCACTCTCAATTTCATTGATTTTCACTCTTACCTTTATAATATCCCTTATTATATATGATTTGGGTTTAATGTCTCTTTTTCCCCAATTTTCTTAAGGGAGAAGCTTATATCATTGAGTTGAGCACTTTCTTCTTTTCTAATGTAAACATTTAATAGTATGCTATACACTTCTAAGCACTACTTCAAAGACATCCTACAAATTTTGATATGTTGTATGTGTGATATGTTGAGATGTTTGATATGTTGATATTATTTTCTGTTCAAAATATTTTTCAACTTCCCATGTGATTTCTTCTTTGATCCATGTATTGTGGAGCATGTTTTTAATTTCAAAATATTTGCATATTTTCCTGATATTTTTTACTGATTTCTAGTTTAATTCTATTATATTCCAGGAATATGCTTTTTACTATCTCTTTTTAAAATTTTTATAGTTTGGTATATAGTGCATATTATAGTCTATTTTATTGGATTATTTTTAAATGCAGTAAAAAAGAGGTATATTATTCTGTTGTTGTTTAGGGGTGTTCTATAAATCTCATCGTGTCAAGCTGGTTGATAGCACTGTTCTGATGTTCTATATAACCTTACTTATTTTCTGTTTATTTGATTAGTGAGAGAGGAATGTGGGGGTCTATGAGTGAAAATGTCTCTGTTCAATTCTAGCAATTGTTTCCTCATGCAATTTGAAGCTTTGTTATTAAGTGCATATGCATTTAAGATTGTTGTGTCATGTTAAAGTGACTCGTTTATAAATAGTGAGACAGTAAACTATCTAAACATACACTGATATGGTTTTAAATCTGTGCTTTGGAATTTTTGGTCTATTTGCATAACCTGCAGGAAAAAAAATGTAATTCCATCTTTTATCTCTTCTTACAATCCTGAGAGATTAATCTTGAAACTCCACATTGATCAAGTCATCTATGAGTTTAAAAATACAACAAGAAAAAACTTTGGCTCCAATATTGCCTATTGAGTTGATATGTAACACCTTCTTCAGTGTGACCTTCTTCAGTGTGACCCTAAATGGCCTTAATTTTTCACCACTTAGTCCCTATCCAAATTAGATGGACTTCGCTTAACTAGAAAATAGATCCCTTACCTACTGATTCAGCATTTATTGGGAAACAATTATTTTCCTAAATGCTATAAAATTATTTTTAAAAAGTGTTCCCTACTCTTGAGATGATTATAATCCAATGTAAACAAAAAAATGGAATTGAGGATGGACTAGGAGGTAGAGAAAGGCTACAACCATGAACGTAATTGAATAGGGCAGAGAGGCAGAATATCATTCTGTAAAATCTGTAGCAGCCTCAATGTGAAATGACTAAGGGATATGATTGTCAGGGCCTAAAGGTATTTAGTGATCATCAGTTCCATGAAACAAAGGGTAAAGAAAAAAGTTAAATCAGAAGGTATTATCATCATTGTCTATAATACCAAGAAAGACATCAGCAAAGAATGCAGTAATTGGCTTTGGGGGCATTGATCCTAAATAACGCCATAGTAGAATAACTTACATGTTTGCTGACTAGAAGCTTCTGGGGTTTTAAATAGCATTACTACTAAACATTCTTGTTCACAGATGAATTTGGCTTAGATTTGAGTCTGTATTAAAGACCGAATATTAATTTTTAAAATTATGTATTTGGAGAATAATTTATTCATATGAAATCCAGACCCAAATATGAAATTCAGCACAAAAATTAATAATAGAAACCCGGGGAACCTCATGCTTCAGGCATTTAGCATCTGATATAATTTTACATTCTTATAAAGTGCACTGAAACGATACTGAATACACAGCATGTGGGTGCAATGTATCACTCTGTAATTAGAAGTATCAGGCCTATGAAAGCATTTTTTAAATAAAAAAAGGAAATGTATATTTTAAAAATAAGTGTGTATTTGAAAGTTTTTCATTTTTTTCTTAACCTTATCAATGATGATCGAGTTGACCTCATAACCTTTGGTTACTTATCTGCCAGACGGGCTATTAATGAAGACTATTATAAGTAATACATAGTCTCTAGAGGCCAGGCCACACTACCTCCAAAAAAAGGTAGTATGATGTTTCCCTCTAATTCCAGCATAAGTCTTTTTTTCTTAAAGCACCAAAATGATAGACTACGTATTCACAATAGAGGAAAGGGTGTATAGTGTGTGTATGTGTGTCTGTGTGTGTATGTATGTGTCTTAGTCCATTCCAGCAGCTGTAACACAATACCATAATCCAGGTAGCTTCTAAACAAGAGAAATGTATTTCTTAAAGTTCTAGAGGTGGGGAAGCCCAAGATCAAGGTCCAGACAGATTCAGTGTTTAGTGAGGGCCATTTTACTTGTTCATAAGTAGCCGTCTTCTCATTGTGTCTTCACACTCTAGAAAGGGCAAGAGAGCTCTCTGGGGCCTCTTTTATAAGGGCACTAGTGCAATTCCTGAAGGCTCTGTTCTCATAACCTAATCAACTCCCAAATCCCTCATCTTCTAATACCGTCATATTGGGCATTAGAATGTCAACATTTTTTGGGGGGGTGGGGGGCACTAAAAACATTCAGTCCATACCTGTGTGTGTGTAATGTGTATGCATATGTGATTTTGTTGTTGATTTTGTATTTGAACTGCATTTCTTAAAAGTAACTAGAAATTCTTATGGTAAAGTGCTGAGTATTTAAGAGAACCAGCACCCAGTGGATTGTTAGCCTTGGTTGTTCACATGTATTCTTCCCCAATACAAGTGGTTTTCATGTTGAATATTGGTTAGGAGCGCAGGCTTTGGCTTCAGGCCCACTTCCATCTGAAGCCAAGTTCCCTCAGTTATAAGTTCTGTGACCTTTGAGCAGGTTCTTCAAATGTTTGTGCCTGATTTCCTCAGCTATGAAATTGGAATAATAATACCTCCCTCACAGGGCTGTTGAGAAGACTGGCACACAGTAGGTGCTCAGTAAACAAATGTTATAGCTACACTGCTACCATCATCATTAAAGTGTCAAGGCTGAAACTGGCCAGGTAAAAAGCTATCCCCATGAAGTCAGCATATAGGGGAAAGAGGACACTTGAGGATGGCTCAAGTCTGAAGGGTCACAGCCCAGATACTTTATTCAAGTACAGTGGAGAGCAGAGTATTATCACAAGGAATGCTTAGATCACATGTGAAACAAAAAGGGTGTAAAGTTGAAATTGTGAGGCAAAGACATCAGGACAAGAACAAGTAGAAGATTAGAAGGAAGGACAAAGAGAGAACTAAGTAGGGAATGTGACTCCTGGTTCAGAGAGAAAACCTAGTCTCCAGCACTGGTACAACCATGTGGTATGATTGCGTTCTCATGCACTTGGATCACATGGCCAGAATAATAAAGGGAGCTCCTTAAAGGTACTGTATGGGCTCTGCCAGCACTGTTCCCTAGGAAAACCCCACACACCTGGTTTAGAAGACCCCCCCAAGGACATCGATCCATCTCATCTACTGTATGCTTAATGGAGCCCAGGACCAATTACCTAAAACAGGAGCTCACTGGGTGTAAGATGAGGAATTTATCACCAACTTCCACACGTTTACCCTTTTACTTCTGCTTTGGAGTGCATGAGACTTGACCTCATTAAACAAAAATACTGGGTAGAAGAGGAAATAACGTTTCACCCTAATTTGGTAAGTGTCTTCAGAGAGCTTTCTGTTCTTGCCTAATCTAAGTAGCACCCTCTCCATCTCTATCTCAATTATCTCAGATAATTATTTTAATTATCTGTATATTATTTATGATTGCTGACTGTTTTCCTTTTTTTTTTTTTTGGTGAGTATTTCCTCTGATTCAAATGTACAAGTTCCATGTCAGATCATGTCAGATCTTTGGAGATTTTGTTTGCAAGTCTTTCCCCTAGGCCTAGAAGAATGTCTGGTGTGTGGTACATTCTCAGTATAGTTCTCAGTATAGGTATCTGTTGAATGAGTTAATACATTTCCTGAATTTTTTTTTCTATACTCTCACTTCCGTGACTTATTTCTTGTTCCCTCTTTCTGTAACTTTCTCCATCATATTTTTCTGTAGGTGTCCTTTCCATTCTTGAAAATCTAGCTCAAATAGCACTTCCTCCGTAAGTCTTCCTGTATTATCCAGTCAGAAATAAGGTGTTAAACTGTGTGTGCATGTGTGTGTGTGTGTGTGTGTGTGTGTGTGTGTGTGTATCTCCATTCTTGTTCCAGGAGAACAGTTAGGGGTAGAAAGGGGAATAATTCCCGGAAATTATTGCATTCTGCTTTGAGCCAGAAATATTGATGCCAGGATTTCTCAAAACCTACCAAATCCAGAGTTCTCTTGGAGAGACATAAGGTGTCACCTCAGTTTTCTCTGTAGAGGAGGCAGTACCATATGCTAGGTAAGCATTTAGTGCATGGATTAGGCAGCATGCGGTCAAATCCCACTTGGTAGATAGATGATCTTGCATAAAATATTTAACTTTAGTTTCTTCCTTTGGAAAAATGGAGATAGGTAATGATATCTGCCTCATAGGATTAGAGTGAAGAAAAAATATGATCATGCATATGAAGCATTTAGTATGGTGTCTTTTACTATAACAGGCACTCCATAAATTTTAGCTATTATTATCATAATGACTATTATTAATAATACTGTTAGAGGCTCCAGTGGTGGTTTGTATTCTATCATAATAAAACTAAGCCTTACAGTGTATCAGTTTTGTTTCAATGCAAGTATTAAGTTCAATCATTAATCGGAATGTCTGTAATAATTAATTATCATATTTGAACAAACTTTATCACCTAGGCAACATTCATGTACTTTTTCCTGGTGATTAACAAATGGAGCAAACACAAAAAGAGAAAGTACTTTATAAAATTGAGATGTCTAGATACAATGTAATTAACTGCATTTGGGCACCAGAGTATTTATATTTACTATCCTTTGAAAATAATATAAAATACATTTGCATCCTGTAGCATCTTTAAATACTATTTTTGTAGTATCAAAGTATTTTTTGTAGTAAGAACATTTGAAATGTACTTTCTTAGCAATTTTGCAATATACAACTATTAACTGCAGTTACCACAGCTGTTCAATAGATCTAAAAAAATTTATTCCCATGTCTAACTGAAACTTTGTACCCTTTGATCCACATCTTTCCATTCATCCCAGCCCCTTGGCTGTGGTAATCACCGTTCTACTCTCCAGTTTTATGATTTAAATTGTTTTAGATTCCATACATAAATGAGATCATGTGGTATTTGTCTTTCTGTGTCTGGTTTATTTAACTTGGCATAGCGTCCTCTGGGTTCATACATTTTGTCACTAATGACAAAATTTCCTTATTTTTGAAGGCTGAATAGTATTTTGAAGGCCAATTTTTATTAGAAAGTATGTTGATTTTGGCTGCCTTAAATAGATGCTGTGAGATGAGTGTGTGTATGCATATACGTGTATGTGCACTTGTGCATTTGTGTGTTTATTTATGTGCTCCTGAATGTCTGAATGTAAAGTCACACATAAAGTTTGAGTTCGGAAGAAGCATCCTTTTGCAAATAAATAAGCATGTATATAAAACATAACATATTCCCAACTCATGAAGACATGCTTATGCAACTGATATAGTTATGCACTGCATAACGACATTTTAGTCAATGGCAAACCATAAATACAATGGTGGTTCCATAAGGTAATAAACAGAACTGAAAATTCCTATCACTTAGTAATGCCGTAGTTGTCATAATATTGTAGTGCAAAACATTAGTCACATGTTTGTTGTAATGCTGGTGTAAGCAAACCTACTGAGCTGTCAGTCATATAAAAGTACATCACATGCCATTATGTATAGTACATAATACCTGGTGATGATAATAAATGAATTTATTACTGGTTTATGTATTTAATATACTATACTTTTATTGTTATTTTAGAGTATACTTCCACTTATAAAGAAAAGTTAACTGGGCCGAGTGCGGTGGCTCACGCCCATAATCCCAGCACTTTGGAGGCTGAGGTGGGCAGATCACCAGAGGTTGGGAGTTCGAGACCAGCCTGACCAACATGGAGATACCCCTCTCTACTAAAAATACAAAATTAGTTGGGCATGGTGGCTCATGCCTGTAATCCCAGCTACTCGGGAGGTTGAGGCAGGAGAATCACTTGAACCGGGGAGGCAGAGGTTGTGGTGAGCCGAGATTGTGCCATTGCACTCCAGCCTGGGTAACAAGAGTAGAACTCTTGTTCTACTGTCTCAAAAAAAAAAAAAAAGAAAAGAAAAAAGAAAGAAAGAAAGAAAGAAAAGATAAGTTAACTGTAAAACAGCCTCAGGCAGATCCTTCAGGAGGTAGTCCAGAAGCAGGAATTGTTATCGTAGGAGATGACAGCTCCATGTATGTTATTTCCCCTGAAGACGTTCCAGTGAATAAGATGTGGAGGTGGAAGACAGTGATACTGATAATCCTGACCCTCTGTAGGCTTAGGCTAATGTGCGTGTTTGTGTCTTATTTTTTAACAAAATATTTAAAAAGAAAAAATAAAAATAGAATGAAAAGCTTAAAGTAAAAGGCTGTACAAAAGAATACTGTTTTTGTACAGCTATACAATGTGTTTGTGTTTTAAGCTAAATGTTATTACAAAATAATCAAAAATTAAAGAAAATTTAACAGTAAAATGTTACAGGAAGCCAAGGTTAATTTATTATCAAAGGAAGAAAAATATTTTTAATATATTTAATGTAGCCTAAGTGTACGGTGTTTGTAAAGTCTACAGGAATGTACAGCAACGTCTTAGGCCTTCACATTCACTCACCACTCACTCACTGACTCACCCAGGGAAACTTTCAGTTCTGCAATCTTTATTCATTGTAAGTGCCCTATACAGGTGTACCATGTTTTATCTTTAATACTGCATTCTTACTATACCTCTTCTATGTATAAAGATTTTTAGATACACAAATACCATCATGTGACAGTTGCTTACAGTATTCAGTATAGCAACATGCTGTACAGGCTTGTAGCTTAGAAGCAATAGGCTATATCATATAGCTTAGGGGTGTACTAGGCTATAGGTTTGTGTAAGTACACTATAACATTCACATCATGGCCGGGCGCAGTGGCTCACACCTGCAATCCCAGCACTTTGGGAGGCCAAGGTGGGCAGATCACAAGGTCAGGAGATTGAGATCATCCTGGCTAACATGGTGAAACCCAGTCTCTACTAAAAATACAAAAAATTAGCTGGGCGTGGTGGCACATGCCTGTAGTCCCAGACACTTGGGATGCTGAGGCAGGAGAACCCGAGAGGCGGAGGTTGCAGTAAGCCAAGGTTGCGCCATTACACACCAGCCTGGGCGACAGAGCGAGACTCTGTCTCAAAAAAAAAAAAAAAGAAAAAAAGAAAAAAAAATTCACACCATGATAAAAACTGCCTAGTGATGTATTTCTCAGAGCATATCCTCACCGTCAAGCAGTGCATGACTGTATATATGACCACCATTTGATCATTCCTTCCTTCCTTGCTTCTCTTCTTAGATGAGTCATTACCTTCTCTCGAAAGCCATTATGAGCCACCTGATCTAGAGTAACTCCCTCTGCTTCTCCCCCTAGCCAGTCCCATGCCATGGGATATTCTCTTCTTTCAAGGAAACCCTTCCCAATAATGTAAGAAGATTGTCTGTTTTTCTTACATTTTTTTCTTGTTTTCGGTTAAATGCTATATAATAGATGCTCAATAAATATTTGATAAATGAGGAAGTATTTGCTGCTCACTGATAAGATTTAGGAGGCACTATACTGGCCCAGTTCTTCCTAAACCCAGCTGTGTATCAAAAATTACCCAGGAAGCTTTCAAAAATCTCAGTTATCAGGAACCCATTCCTGGAGATTTGATTCAGGTAGGTATGCTTTATTCACTGGTATTTCCGTAGAACAGCATGTGCCATATAACTAGACTTCAATAAACAGTAAGTATTCGTATAATCATTACTCATTAATTTTCTTGGGGTAACCTTCAACCTGGTTTCCTGCCTCCAGTTGCTCCCCTATCCTGAAATGCTCTTACCCTTCCACTTCACCTTCCATCTCACCTGTGGAATGCTTTTCTGAATCAGCAAGCTGAACCCGACACTATCCTGCATAAAATTGGTCCATTATTCTGTTTTCTTCAGGATGAAGTCCAAAAGTCTTACCAAGTGAGCAGGACCTTTTAAAATTTGGCCCAGGTCGCCTGTAGTCCCAGCTACTCGGGAGGCTGAGGCAGGAGAATGGCGTAAACCCAGGAGGCGGAGCTTGCAGTGAGCCGAGATCGCGCCACTGCACTCCAGCCTGGGGGACAAAGCAACTCCGTCTCAAAAAAAAAAAAAAAAAAAAAAATTTGGCCCAGGTTACCTTTCCAACACTGAATTTCTCCCAGAACACCATGCTTGTTTATTCTTCCATTCCTTTGCATATGTTATTTCTTTGGCCTAGAATGTTCTTTTTCCATTTTTATATGTCAAAATCCTTTTACTTCTTTTTAGACATAAGTCTAATGTCACCTTCTCCAGGAAGCCCTTTCTGAATTTCTCAGGCTCGGTCAGCACTTAGCACAAAACTTGTTTTACATTAAGAATTAAAGGCAAGTATTATTATTATTTATCCAGGTATGGTATGAGTTGTGATTATTTTGGAGATCTGTTTAATTATTATTCTCTAATGAGAAACTACAGGCAAAAGCTGAGTAAACTGAAGATTAAACTGTAACTACTTAGCTAAGGAATTTACTTTGCTATCGTATCTTTCTTTTTTCTTTTTTTATTATATTTTAAGTTTCGGGATACATGTGCAGAACATGCAGGTTTGTTACATAGGTATACATGTGTCATGGTGGTTTGCTGCACCTATCAACCCGTCATCTACATTAGGTATTTCTCCTAATGCTCTCCCTTCCCTTGCCCCCCACTCCCCGATGGGCCTCAGTGTGTGATGTTCCCCTCCCTGTGTCCATGTGTTCTCATTGTTCAACTCCCACTTATGAGTGAGAACATGCAGTGTTTGGTTTTCTGTTCCTGTGTTAGTTTGCTGAGAATGATGGTTTCCAGCTTCATCCATGTCCCTGCAAAGGACATGAACTCATCCCTTTTTATGGCTGCATAGTATTCCATGGCTTATCCTACCTTGCTATTGACTCTCCAACAACAACGTGAAACCTTGAGGAAATTTTTCTCTCAGAGACATACTTTGTGACTGTCATGTCAGTGTATTCTCATAAACAGTATCATGATGTATCATTTGAAGATGAAAGTGAGGTATTTGAATGGTTCCTAACTAGCTGTGGTCTTGCCATGAGACGGCACACTTGGCATGTGCCATTTCCTGTGAATTAGCATGCCGTGGAGCAAAACTTTTCCTGAAATAATCTAGGTTTGAGTCATAGCTCTTATGCTACCTAGCTTTGTGCTCTTGGGCAAGCCATTTTCTATCTCTGAGCCTGTTTTATCATCTGTCAAATTAGGATAATGACTAAATAACTGCCCTCCCCGCTTACAGTGGGTTTCGTTTCTAGCCTCCAAATTCTTTAGTTTTTTGAATCACATTTTAGAGAAGGCTTTTTTACAAAAGTATTCTGATATAAGTTGAAACACTGTAAAATTTTATGGCTTAAAACCCAGAAAAATTCTTGGAGCTAGGGAATTATGTTCATCACAGTGATTTGAAAATTCTTCCAAGTAAAAGTTTCCAATGGCAGAGGAAAGTGAATGTATACTCCTGACGGAGTTAGGTACGGCACGAAGCAGCAGCTGCAAGCCCTGACATTTTTGAAGACTTCTCATTATCTTAAAAAAATATATGATTTAAAAAATTTACCCTACAATATATTCGTTTTCATTCCACATAAAATGTCTTTCCACTTCAAACCTTCAAGTGAATGTAATATTCTAGGAAGATATTTCATGTTTATCTTTGAGGGGCACGTGCAGTGATATGAGAGGCCTGGTTTTCACGTGTTATCATTAGTGGGTGATGCAGAGAGGAAGGTGGTTATATGTAGTACCTAAAAATTGATTTGAGAAGATCGTGTATTTGTGGAATGTGTCTTATGTTTTTCTTCACTCATCCATTTTATCACTTCATTGAAGCATCTAAATAGCTCTCCTATTTCCTTTAATAGGGGAAAAAAGCATGACACTATGGTTACTTGTGTTCTTATACGGAAAATGCTGCATGTTTTGTTAAATTTGGTTTTCTAGCTGGTTTTATGATCTGAAAAATCAACGTGACCTTTTGCTTCCTTGGGCTAGGATTTTAGCTGGCAATATTAAGCCTTCAAAAGGGAAGGCCTACATTCATCGTTGCAGGGAATATTTGGAGGAGTTTTTCCCATTTTCCCTCTCTGCCTCATGCCTACCCTTGCCAATGCCTTGAATGGCAGGACACAGAATTTTAGGGAGACAATTTCCTAGTTTCAAGGTGACCAAAATATAAAGGCTGATGCTTCCCATGCAAAGACTTTCCAGTTCTTTCAATAAAGCAAAAACCAACTGCCACCTTTTTGAAAATCTGTGGCAAACATGTATCAAAGCTTCATAATGTAAAAGCAACTAATCAATTTCACTTTGGCAAGGTCAAGGCAAAGCAGGTTCCAGAGAGGTATCTGGGCTGCCAATAGTACATTGCTTTGTACATGAGCATTTATCTACTCTTGGTGCCAATATCTCTACATCTGGCTGAGGGTCTGGGATGCAAAGCTAATAAAGAGAAGCACCAGGGAGCATCTTTGCACTAACGGGATGCAGGATTTCATTCTTGGAAACTCCCTTTCAAGTTAACATGAAACAAACAACTACTGGGCTCTGGAGCTGGCTCTTAGAGGTTCTGCATATTCAGTGGCACGTGTTTCTATATGCGGCTCATGGAGGCAGGTGTGCCAATCTCTATCGTGTAACCAGCCATCTATTAGGTACATTTTTGGAGGTAGTGTGAGGAAGCAGCTATGTGACGGCTGATCATCTTGCTGACTGGAATGCTGTGCTTCTGCTATTTCACTGTATCTGAAAGACTCTCAATCATGCTAGGCCAAGTCTGCCACTGAGGTGTGACTCCTTGCTCTGCTGCGTCCCCATAGCCTGTCAAGAAGCTCATTTGAGGACTGTACAAAGACTTTGGATTTCCAGATGAGCTTTTCAAATATGGCATACCTGCAACAGTGACGACTCTCCATTCCATAAACACAGCTTTATGTGGGAGGATTGAAAAATGAATAAACATTGGCTATGAAGACTTAGAGACCTCATTTCCTTCCCTAAATGCTATTCAGAGATTGTCCCTTTTAGGAACAACCATTTTCTCATCACTGATGTAACAAGACCAGGGGACTAGACATAAAGAGATGAGGAGCAGTGGAAAATGCTGGGTTAGGTGTGCAGCCTGGATCCTCTTGGCATAGATGTGAAGTTCGTAGTCAGGCCCAACTGTTTGCTAGTCTAAGTAAACTACACATGATGACTTTTCCACATGAATTTTAAGAAGCAATCCGTGCAACACACACACACACACACACACAGTTTTACTTCTAATTAAAACTAATTTCATCTTACATTCAAGGTTCTTTTTTTTTTTAAAAAAAGAATTTCCAGGTTCCTTTAACCCCGTGCTAATGCAAGAGCATTCTATATATACCACTGTTTCCCTTGCCTCTTCTCATCACTTGGAGAGAAAATTCACCTTAATCAACAGCAATTCTCACTAAAAGCTGAGCTTGGTATTTGTGAACACAGCTGGTTGGCTCCAACCTATCTTCCTAGCCTCATTCTTTTAATCTTCTTCACTCAGTGACACTTTGTAAATTCTTACCTCTAGTCCTTCACTCATCATCTTTGAGAAAGTAACATGGGAAAGTGCATGGCATGGTGCCTGGCAAATAGTTGGCATTGTGTGAATGGTGTCTGGATGTTTTCCCCTCACCTTAGCCCTTGCCCACTTGGCCCATCTTTCTTATTCAATGGCCATCTTCTTTATGAGGACCTGCTATTACTAATAAAACCTTTATAGCTCCCCAGGTTAGAAAGTAAAATGACATCCATTTTATCCTCATAACAATTATAAAGGTAGGCTTGCTTTCTCTATTTCACATAAGGGGAAACTGAGGTTCATGGAGTGAAGTAACTGGCCATGCCCATATAACTAATAAATTACAGAGCTGAAAATTGACCATGACTTTGTATAACTGTAAAAGAAAAAAGTATAGAACCAACATCACCAAGTACTACTCAGAACTTGGGGTAAAGATTCAACTTCTAAGTTTTGTTTCTTTTCTTTCTCACTGAAGTGAATGTGTTGAATATTTGTAAAATTTTAACAAACTGCCAGATTATTTTTAATGAAAAATGAAAATAAGCCTTTGCCTTTTTCGCTCTGAGTAGATAATTGAAGTCTAGACTGTAAAAAACAAAGAAAAGGTCACATCATATCACATGACTTGACTTCTGACTTTATTTTTTGTATCTTTTCATCTGCTTATTCTTCTCCTATATTGCCAGTCAGCCTGGTTGCTGTGTCGGTGAAGTATGGCATATTTTTGCTACTGTTATCACATAAGAACTAGAGATTTTAAGAAAAGGAGCTTTTTCTGTGTACTTAACAGTCTCTCTTCAAAAAGGAAAAAAAATGTATATCAAGATTGCCATTGGACAAAAGATGTCTCAGGTAAACTTTAGTAATGCTGGTGACAAGCATGAGTGACCCCTTCTAGAGATCACGATATCTGCCCAAGATGACATGATCCCATAACAAGAAAACCGCATCGTCTCAGCCCAAAAGTTTCTTAAGCTGATAAACAACTTCAGCAAAATCTCAGGATACAAAATCAATGTGCAAAAGTCACTAGACTATCTATATACCAACAACAGGCAAGCTGACAGTCAAATCACGAATGAACTCCCATTCATGATTACCACAAAAAGAATAAAATACCTAGGAATACAACTAACAAGGGAAGTCAAAGACCTCTTCAAAGAGAACTACAAACCACTGCCCAAAGAAATCAGAGATGACACAAATGGAAAAACATTCCATGTTCACAAATAGGAAGAATCAATATCATAAAAAGCAATTTATAGATTCAATGCTATTCCCATTAAACTACTATTGACATTCTTCACACAATTTGGAAAAAAAAACTATTTTACAATTCACATGGAACCAAAAAAAGAGCCCAAATAGCCAAGGAAATCCTAAGTAAAAAGAACAAAGCTGGAAGCATCATGCTACCTGATTTCAAACTATACTGCTATAGGTCCACAGTAATCAAAACTGCATGGTACTGGTACAAGAACAGATACATAGACCAACGGAACAGAATAGAGAACCCAGAAGTAAGACCATACACTTACAACCACCTGATCGTCTACAAACCTGACAAAACAAGCAATGGGGAAAGGATTCTCCATTTAATAAATGGTGCTGGGGGAATTGGTTAGCCATATGCAGAAACTTGAAGCTGGACTTCTTCCTTATACCATATAGAAAAATTAACTCAAGATGGATTAAAGACTTAAATGTAAAACCCCAAACTATAAAATCCCTAGAAGAAAGCCTAGGCGGAACCATTCAGGACGTAGGAATGGGCAAAGATTTCATTACAAAGACAGCAAAAACAATTTCGACAAAAGCAAAAATTGAAAAATGAGATCTAATTAAACGAAAGAGCTTCTGCACAGCAAAGGAAACTATCAACAGAGTAAATAGACAACCTACAGAATGGGAGAAAATGTTTGCAATCTATGCATCTGACAAAGGTCTAATATCCAACATCTATAAGGAACTTAAACAAATTTACAACACAAAAACAAAAACAAACCCAAACCCCATTAAATGTGGGCAAAGGGCATGAACAGACATTTCTTAAGAGAAGACATACGTGTAGCCAACAAGCATATGTAAACAATCTCAACATAACTGATCATTAGAAAAATGCAAATCAAAACCACAATGAGATACCATCTCACACCAGTCAGAATGGCTATTATTAAAAAGTCAAGAGACAACAGATGCCGGCGAGGTGGTGGAGAAAAAGAAATACTTACACACTGTTGGTGGGAGTGTAAATTAGTTCAACCATTGTGGAAGATGGTGTGGCAATTCCTCAAAGACTTAAAGGCAGAAATACTATTCAACCCAGCAATCCCATTTCTGGGTATATACCCAAAGGAATATAAATTATTGTGTTATAAAGATACATGTGTATGTTGATTGTAGCACTATTTACAATAGCAAAGGCATGGAATCAACCCAAATGCTCATCAATGATAGACTGGATAAAGAAAATGTGGTACATATGGAATACTATGCAGCCATAAAAAGGAACAAGACCATGTTTTTTACAGGAACATGGATGGAGCTGGAGACCATTATCCCTAGCAAACTAACACAGGAGCAGAAAACCAAATACCGTGTGTTCTCACTTATAAGTGGAAGCTGAATGATCAGAGCACATGCACACATGAGAGGGAGTAACACATGGGGCGGGTCAGAAGGTGTGGGTTGGGAGGAGGGAGAGCATCAGGAAGAACAGCTAATGGATGCTGGGCTTAATACCTGGGTGGTGGGATAATCTGTGCAGCAAACCACATTGGCACACGTTTACCTATGTAACAAACCTGCACATCCTGCACATGTATTCCTGAACTTAAAAGTTGGAAAAAAAATCTGCTCAGTCTGATCATTATCTGATCACTATCTTTCTTCCCAGCTGGGAAGCTATACAATATAAACTCACCAAAGGAAGATGAATAAATGAATGAAATAGATACTATTCCACTGCAAAATATGGATGAAGTAAAGTTACAACTTCAGGAAAAATGATGCCAATTTCTAGATTCAGAAGGAGAATATAAAGCAAGTCATTAATGTGCAAAACAGATTTGTAAGAGATAACTGAGCATTTCAAAGTACAATTGAGGTGCTAGCAAATCAGAGGGAAATTTTTACTACTCATTTTCTGAATGTTCAAGGGAGAGCTGATGATAAAAATATGACACAATTCTTTCTGAAATTTCTGAAAACGTTGAGACCGAAGATGGCTTTTTTAAGTCGGAAAAGGATTTAGCAGAACAGCTATGGAAAGGAACTCAACCCAAGGTTACTGGTCATGATTATGTTTTTCACCACCAGGCACTTTAATGATGAAAGAATTTTAATGAGTCAAAATACTTATTTCCAGTCCGGAAATTTAAGATTTGTGGGTGGTGGATGTAGGGGTGGAAATAAGTAACTCCAGAATTTAAACAGAGTTGCATTTTGGTGTAATAACCAGGTGTCACTGACGGGATTTGGAATGTGCACATACTTACGGAAACTAAATAATACCAAAGTATTTTGACATCTTTATTGACATTGATTTGATTTGTTTATTTAATGTTGTTAAGGTAGTTTTCCTTGGGAAACAAGGAGCTAGTATTTGGTCTGATTTAATATTCACAACAACCTCTTGTGGTGAAAGAAACTGTTACTAATGTATTTATTTTACAATTGAAGGCACTGGAGCTCAGAGAGGGCAAGTTATTTGCATAAGTTCTATTTTTTATTAAATAAGCATTTTTGAGCCCATAATATATGCAAGAAACTGCGATATGAAGATATGAACATGAATAATTTCAAAATGACTAAGCTAAATGCTTGTTCTCAAGGCAATTACCTTCTACTACAAAAGACACACAAGTAGAAAAATAGCCGCAATGCAATAGATGCTAAAATAAAGACATAATATGAAGAAAGTGAAGAGAAGTGAGGATATTTAGCTCTACATTTTGGAGAAATTTGGGGGGGTGCTCTTTAAAAAGGTTTCACAGAAGAAATAAAACCTTAGCTAACTTTCATAGAGTAACAAGGCGATTGTTAGGAAAACATAATAGGAAATGGTATGATAGATGAAATAGCTCTAGAGATCTGTGCTTTTTTTTATTATTATTATTTTTGAGACGGAGTTTCACTCTTGTTGCCCAGGCTGGAGTGCAATGGCACGATCTCGGCTCACCGCAAGCTCTGCCTCCCGGGTTCAAGCGAATCCCCTGCCTCAGCCTCACGAGTAGCTGGGATTACAGGCATGCGCCACCATGCCCAGCTAATTTAGTAGAGATGGGGTTTCTCCACATTGGTCAGGCTGGTCTTGAACCTCTGACCTCAGGTGATCTGCCTGCCTCAGCCTCCCAAAGTGCTGGGATTACGGGCATGAGCCACCGCACCCTGTGCTTCTTAGTGCATATGAGTAGTCTGGAGATCTTGTCAAAACACTGATTTTGAGTCAGTGAGTGTGGTGTGTAGCCCGTGACTGTGGATTTCTAACAAAGTTCTCAGGTGATGCTGATGCTCTCTGTCTTGGGCACCCGCTTGGAATAGCAATGTGTTAAAGCACACAGGTAGATTTGAGAAGTCCTCAGCAGGTTTCAGCCTGAGGTCCACCAGTGTTAAGACAGCCCCAAGGAAAACTAAAATGTAAGGTTTGAGAAAAGGGAAAAGACACTAAGAAGCAGTAGAAAGATAGCAGGGAAACCAAACAAGAATGGTATTTAAGAACACAAAGTTCTAAGACAGAAGCAGTCAATATGAGTTAACTCTTCTAAAAAGTTCAAGTTAGTAAGAGTTAGAAATACTCATTGAATTGAACATGTAAATGATCAATGTTTTCCATCCCAAATAGTTACTATGTAATACCCTCGGACTGTGCTATTGGGTATGATAGTGACTAGACATATGTGGCTACTGACTACTTAAAATGTGGCAATTGTATATTAATTAAGTGAGCTGTAAGTGTAAAATACACAGTGTTTTTGAAAACTTAGTAAAAAGTAATACGTAATATTTTCCTTGTAATTTTTATATTGATAACTTATTCAAATTATATTTTTGCTACACTGTACTAAAATATGTTATTGACCTTAACCTGAATTGTATCTATTCTTTTCATACTTTTAAAATGTGGCTACTAGAAGTTTTTAAAGTACCTATGTGGCTCACACAGTGGCTCACATTGTAATTCTATTGGATGGTGGTGATCTAGGCAGATAAAAATTGGGCCAGGAGTGAAAGGAAGCAAGAATGCACATACAGTGACTTAAGGGAAATTTAGGATCAATGTAGGAAAGGATTTTCAGATGGCAGAGATGGGAGCATGTTTATATATTAAAGGTAAAGAGCCAATATAGGGAAAATGTTAAAGATAAACAAGAAAGAGGTCACAACTGATAAATTATGGAGTGGTTATTGAAAACCATGCCTGATGCAAGAGCCAGGACTTTTAATTCATTATGCAATATAAATTACTCAAATTTGAAGAGAAAACATACATCTATTCATATGCTCTAGAACAATTTAACAGCACAGAAATTACTTATTTATGTATTTATTTATTTTTGAGACAGAGTTTCACTCTTGTCACCCAGGCTAGAGTGCAGTGGTGCGATCTTGGCTCACTGCAACCTCTGCCTCCTGGGTTCAAGCGATTCTCCTGCCTCAGCCTCCTGAGTAGCTGGGATTACAGGCACCTGGCACCACACCCAGCTAATTTTTGTATTTTTAGTAAAGACGGTGTTTCACTATGCTGGCCAGGCTGCTCTCGAACTCCTGACCTCAGGTAAACCACCTGCCTCAGCCTCCCAAAGTGCTGGGATTACAGGTGTGAGGCACTGTGCCTGGCTGAAATTACATATTTATTAAAGATTTAAACAAATTGTAAAACAACAGGGATCTGGTATTTTTATTGAGATGGTTTTGATAATTTTTTCAATTCTTCCATATTTATTACAAATTTTCTACCTCTTGAGCCAGTTTTAATAATTGTTAAATAAATTTTATCTATTTCCTTGATAAATTTGTACCATTTAACATTACATTATAACTACTGTTTTTACAAAATAATGTGGCACGGTGGTTATAGCCTGTCCCCCAACCACGTTATTGCTGATCCTGAATGGATTAAACTTGGCAGATATTTGTCCATTTTATTAGTATTTTGAAATGACCAGTTCTTGGATTTCTTACTTTCTGCTGCTCATCTCTGTATCCCAATTGCTGTTCTTTCTTTTATCATTATTGGCTCCTTCCTACTGCCTTTGATTTTGTTTTCGTGTTAAGCTGTGTAATTTTTATTTCTAGATTCTTTTTTTTTTTTTTTTTAGATGGAGTCTCGCTCTGTCCCCCAGGCTGGAGTGCAGTGGTGTGATCTTGGCTCACTGCAACCTCTGCCTCCTAGGTTCAAGCAATTCTCTGCCTCAGCCTCTCGAGTAGCTGGGATTACAGGTGCCCACCACCATGCCCAGCTACTTTTTTTTTTTTTTTTTTTGTATTTTTAGTAGAGATGGGGTTTCACCATCTTGGCCAGGCTGGTCTTGAACTCCTGACCTCGTGATCCACCCACCTCAGCCTCCCAAAGTGCTGCAATTACAGGCGTGAGCCACTGCATGAGCCACCCGGCCTATTTCTAGATTCTTTAGTATTGATTTTATTTTTAGCTTTGTGAGTAGAATGCTGAATGAAAGTTTTAATTAAAAAAATTGGTATTTATAATAAAATTATTTAAAATTGTAAATTTTTCTTTAAATATATCTTTGATGGTAGCTCAAATGAGTTAGCATGCAGTCATTTTATCATTATGTACCAAATAGCTTGTATTTGGCATTCTGATTTTCTTTCTTCAACAGTTATTTTAGAAGAGCCTTTTAACATTTTTCAAGTGATTTTTTGCTTTATTTTTTAAAATTTAGCCTCTCATTTTATTTCATGTAATTTAAGTATTTGGTTTGTAATATTACTACTTTGACTATATATATACGTATAAATTCTTTTTGAGACAAGGTCTCACTTTGTTGCCCAATCTGGAGTGCAGTGGAATGGTCCTGGCCCCTTGCAGCCTCAACCTCCCCAGGTTCATGTGACCCTCTCACATCAGCCTCCCAAGTAGCTGGACTATAGGTGTGCACCACCATGCCTGGCTAATTTTTAAATATTTTTTGTACAGACGGAGTTTCGCCATGTTGTCTAGGCTGGTCTAAAACTTCTGGGCTCAAGTGATCTGACTGGCTCAGCTTCCCAAAGTGCTAGGATGACAGGTGTGAGCCACTGTGCCTGGCCTGATCTACATATATTTAATGTTTGAAAATATTTACTAGATTTGGAAAAAAACATTTCAAGGTAAATACGAAAAGGTGCCTGTTTGTCTTTTGTTAATCTTTAAATCATTTGATTGTCTTTTTGTCATCTCCAAGAAGGACAGACATACCTCATTTTATTGCATTTTGCTTTAGTGTGCTATGCATATATTGCACTTCTTACAAATTGAAGGTTTGTGGCAACTTTGCATCAAGCAAGTCTATTGACAGCATTTTTCCAACAGCATGTCTTCGCTTTGTTTCTCTGTGTCACATGTTCTTAATTCTCAAAGTATTTCAAACTTTTTCATTATTATTATATCTACTATGGTGATTTGTGATCAGTGATCTTTAATGTTACTATTGTAATAGTTTTGGAGCACCAAGAACTGCACCCAAATAAGATGACGAAGTTAATAAATGTGAGTGTTCTGACTGCTCCACCGATCAGCCATCCCCTGAATTTATGTCACTCTCCTTAGGCCTTCCTATTTCCTGAGACAACAGTATTGAACCTAGGTCAGTTAATAACCCTACAACGGTTTCTAAGTGTTCAAGTGAGAGGAAGAGTTGTACATCTCTCACTTAAATCAAAGCTAGAAATGATTAAGCTTAGGGAAGAAGGCATGTCAAAAGCTGATACTGGCCAAAAGCTAGGGCTCTTGCACCAAACAGCCAAGTGGTGAATGCAAAGGAAAAGTTATTGAAGGAAATTTAAAGTGCTTCTCCAGTGAACACATGAGTGATAAGAAAGAAAAGTATCATTATTGCTGATATGAAGAAAGTTTTAATGATCTGAATAAAAAATGAAATCAACTACAACATTCCCTCAGACCAAAGCCTAATCCAGAGCAAGACCCTAACTCTCTTTAATTCTACGAAGGCTGATAGAGGTGAAGAAGCTGCAGAAGAAAAGTTTGAAACCAGAATAAATTGGTTTTTGAGACTGAAGAAAAGAAGCCATCTCCATAACATAAAAGCACAAAATAAAGTGGTCAGTGCCTATGTAGAAGATCCAGTAAGTTATCCATATGATCTAGCTAAGATCATTGATGAAAATGGCTACATTACAAAACAGATTTTCAATGTAGATGAAACATCTAATTCTGTTAGAAGAAGGTGCCATCTAAGACTTTCATAGCTAGAGAGGAGAAGTCAATCCCTGGCTTCAAAGCCTCAAAGAATAGGCTGACTCCCTTGTTAGAGGCTAATACAGCTGGTGACTAAGTTAAAGGCAATGCTCATCTACCATTTCAAAAATCCTAGGTCCCTGAAGAATTATGCTAAATCTATTCTGCTGGTACTCTATAAGTGGATCAACAGAGCCTGAAAGATAGCCCATCTATTTGCAGCATGGTTTACCAAATATTCTATGGTTTACTAAATATTCTAAGCTAACTGTTGAGACCTACTGCTCAAAAAAAAAGATTCCTTTGAAAATACTACAGTTGATTGACAATGCACCTAGTTACCTAGAAGATCTGATGGAGATCTACAATATGATTCATGTTGTTTTCATGCCTGCTAATACAACATCCATTCTGCAGTCCAGGAATAATGGAATAATTTTGATGTTTGAGTCTTATTATTTAAAAAATATATTTTATAAGGCTAAAAGAATGATTCCTCTGATAAATGAGTCTAAACAAAGTAAGCTGAAAACGTTCTGACTAGGTTTCATCATTCTACATGGCATTAAGAACATTTGTGAGGCTGGGCGCGGTGGCTCACGCCTGTAATCCCAGCACTTTGGGAGAGTAAGCCAGGCAGATCACGAGGTCAGGAGTTTGAGACCAGCCTGGCCCAACATAGTGAAGCTGCGTCTCTACTAAAAATACAAAAAATTAGCTAGGCATGATGGCAGGCGCCTATAATACCAGCTACTTGGGAGGTTGAGGCAGGAGAATCGCTTGAACCTGGCAGGCAGAGGTTGCAGTGAGCTGAGATCACGCCATTGCACTCCAGCAAGGGCAACAGTGTGAGACTCCGTCTCAAAAAAAAAAAAAAAAAAAAAAAAAAAAAATTGTGATTCATGAGAGAAGTTCAAAATAAAAACATTAATAGGAGTTTTGAAGAAGTTGATTCCAACCCTCATGAATGAAGAGTTCAAGATTTCAGGGTAGGAAGTAACTGCAGATGTGGTGGGAAAAAAACTGGAATTAGAAGTAGAGTCTGAAGATGAGACTGAATTGCGACAATACAACTTTTTAATGGATGAAAAGTTGCTTTTTGTGGATGAGCAAAGAAAGTGGTTTCTTGAGATGAAATCTGCTTTTGGTGAAGGTGCTGCGTAAACATTGTTGAAATGACCACTGAAGATTTAGAATATTTCATAAACTTCATCAATAAAGCAGTCACAAGGTTTGAGATTTTTGACGCCAAATTTGAAAGTAGTTCAACAGTGGGTAACATGCTATTAAACAGCATCACATGCTAAAGGAAAATCTTTAGTGAAAGGAAGAGTCAATCCATGAGGCAAAATTAGTTGCTATCTTGTTTTAAGAAAATGCCACATCCATTCCAACCTTCAGCAACTATCACTCTTATCAGTCAGTAGCCATCCACATCAAGGCAAGACCCTTTACCAGGAAAAAATTATGACTGGCTGAAGACTCAGATGATTGTTAGCATTTTTTATCAATAAAGTATTTTTAAAATTAAGGTATATACTTTTTTTAGATATAATTCTATTGCATATTTAATAGACTACAGTATAGTGTAAACCTAACTTTTATGTTGATATAGTTTGGCTGTGTCCCCACTCAAATCTCATCTTGAATAGTCACTCCCATAATTCCCAGGTGTAGTGGGAGGGAACCAGTGGGAGGTAACTGAATCATGTGGGCGGGTTTTCTCTATGCTGCTCTCACGATAGTGAATAGGTCTCACAAGATCTGATGGTTTTAAAAACGGGAGTTTCCCTGCACACGCTCTCTTGCCTGCTGCCATGTAAGATGGGCCTTTGCTCCTCCTTCACCTCCTCCATGATTGTGAGGCCTCCTCAGTTATGTGGAACTGTGAGTCCATTAAACCTCTTTTTCTTTACAAGTTACCCAGTTTGGGGTATTTCTTCATAGCAGTATGAAAACTAACGAATATGCATTGGGAAACCAAAAAATTTGTGTGCCTTGCCTTATTGCCGTATTCATTTTATTAAAGTTTCTGGAACTGAACTCACAATGTCTCTGAGGTATGTTTTTATTAATTACTGCCACTTAAAAATTAGCAATCTTGTTTTTGTCTTTCAAAATATTTTTTAGTCTTAGATTATCATCATATTTGCTTGCTCCTGTTATTTTCTAATTGCATTTATTAAAAACTAAAATTACATGTACAAGACTTAATAATTCAGAGCTCTTTCCATTCAGTCAGTACATGGACTTAATATTATGTGGAAAGTATAGATCAGAAAGGAAAAGTATGAACTAGGAGGAAAGAAAAGCATTTGGATTAGTTAATAGAAATAGGAGTGAAATTAGTAAATTGAGAACTAATTATTTAGGTCAGCTGGACCTTGAGGCAACACAGATACCTCCGGGGGGGAAATGACAAACATACAGAGTAAACAGAGCTGAGGAATGACTTGCGTTCTTCTAATGACAAGAATGCTGATGGTCAAGAGGAGAATAAGAATCTGAATACACGAGGTTGTAGGTCTTGGTCAAAGCTGCACAGCCCATATTTCATTCTCAGTTGTTTTAGCACTAGATCTTGCTTTTTATGTTAATAGCATCAAAATAAGAAAACCACATGTAAATAAAATAATCAATAGTTGGGGCTGGAGCGACACACGTTCTACTGAGTTCCTCTTTGAGGAAAGGAGTTTGGGAGAGGTACATGCTGAAGAAAACAAAAGTGTCTTGAAAGGGAATTTAAGTATAAAAGAGTCAACTTGCGCCTCTTCCTGAGAGGACTTCCGGATACTTACTGCGTTGTTGTGCCTCTCTCTGATTTTGGTGGAATCAGTGTTAGCTAAAAGTAATGGAGTTAGAAATCCCTTGTCCCTGGGTTACTATGGCAACAGTACTTGGAAAGAAACCCCAGAGACTAGCGAATTGGGAGAAGTTCCCTTATCCCACTTGCAGGGCGTGCAACAGGGTTGTGGTCCGCCTCTTCAGTGCCCTACTGCTCAAAGCCCTAGGGGGAGCATGCAGATGAGCAGGTTGTGGGGAGCATTTTCAGGCTCCAATCCCACAGTAGTGCTAAAGTTTAAGTGTCCACAGCTCCCGAAGCCCCAGTGAACGTGTGTTACAGTGTGCTCTTTTAGCTTTACTGTCTGCAGGTGGCTTGTGTTAATCAGCTCAATTGGGTGGTTTGTGTTAATCAGCTCAATTAGACCCTCTGCTTTATTACAAGGACAGAGGGCTTTCTGTATCCCGGGTTCTTGCCCTAGTGTCACACCTGGACTTGGAGGATGGGTGCAAGGATTTTTTGAGTGGTGGAGGTAGCTCTCAGTGAGGTGGATGGGGAGCCAGAAAGGAGATGCCATGGGAAGGTGGTCTTCCCCTGCAGTCGGGCCACTCAGCAGCCAGATTCTACTCCAACCTCCCCCAGCCAAGTTCCATGTCATCCCACCACTGACGGCCTGCGATGTGTGCTGGTGTCTGTTGGTGTGTTATTCTGTTCCTCTCAACGTCCAGCCACTCGTGTCTGTGCCTGCTAGGGTGTTGGGTTGTTACGGGCACAGGATGGGAGGCACGACAGGCCAGAGTGGTCTTGGAAAATGCAGCATTTGGGCATGAAAACAGGAGTAACTGTTCTCATTTAGGTCTGTGGGCACAGACCCAAGGGTGGAGCCCTTGCCAGAGACCCCGCCCTACTCTACTCAGCACTTCCTGCCCCCCTTCCGTATCATTAGGAAACCTGGATTGGAAAAAGAGATGCTCACTGGCCTCATACACTGTATGCAGTTCACAATGATTTAGACAGCCCAACGTTTGGATTGCTCTCCGTGCCTACCATCACCCTGAGGCAGGCCAACCAGGCAGAGGAGTAGAGAGTAGCACAGTAAATCTACACTTACATCTTTTAGTTGATTTTTGTGAGACTGGATTATTCAAGTAACAGCTGAAATGTATGCATGCAGATCCAAATGGAAGAAAAAAATAACTGAAAAAGACTGAAGCATAGCACACATAGATAAACGACCAAATAAATATAAGAATCCAAAATAAAATGTATTGGGGTTCTGGCCCAAGATGTTAAAACAATATTGCTATTATAGGTACGAATTCCTAAAACTAACAAGCGATAAGCAAATGATCACATATGCATTCCTTACGAATCATATCACAAGACACTGAATGAATAGTATTGCTTTATCTCTTCATGTTCGGCATTGATTTTAGTGAGGGTTGAATACCCCATCTATACATAATGATTATTATGAATTTGGGGAGCAAACCTAACTTACAAATAGGAAAGGTAAAGATAAAATAAGTTGTTAATATTAAAAGAGGGTGTGATTTTTAAAATATTTTTTAAATGTGGATATTTGAGAGTTACCTTTAAAAGGACTATGTAAATCTTAGGATAGAAATGTTGTAATATTTTCTAGCCTCGAGAAAGAGTTAGACATTTGGATTTTATTTGTACTTCTAAATTTCCCCTGGCTGGGGTAAGGTTTAGTTTTCCATCCAACTGTATATCTCAGTGATGTACAAGGTGGAGGTAAAAGAGAGAGTGATGATGGCAAAGTAATATCTTTGACGGAAAAAAGAAAGAAGTCTTCTTTCTCTATCCTGAAGTATGCTTCATGAATAAATAAGACCAATACCTGGATTAAGTAAGGTACAGTGGCCTCACTGCATCACATAACTTAAATTAAATAATCAAATTATTAAGTACAGTCATGCTCATTGTGCATGCAAAACATGCATAATGATGTTTTGGTCAACAATGGACCACATCTACCATGGTAGTCCCATAAGATTATAATGGAGCTGAAAAATTCCTATCACCAAGTGATATGTTGATAATTCTGACCCTATGTAGACCTAGGCTAATGTATCTTTGTGTCTTAGATTTTAAGAAAAAGGTATGAAAAACAAATAAATGTATAAAAATTTTAAAAATAGATAAAAGTTATAAAATGAGGACAGAAGGATGAAGATATTTTTGTACAGCTGTACCACGTTTTAATCTACGTTTTATTACAAAACAGTCAACAATTTAAGTTTATAAACTTAAAAAGTTATAGTAAGCTAATTTATTATTGAAGGAAAAGGGTTTTAAATAAATGTAGTGTAGCCTAAGTGTACAGTGTTTATAAAATCTACAGTAGTGTACAGTGATGTCCTAGGTCTTCACATTCATTCACTCCTCACTCACTGACTCACCCAGAGCAACTTCCAGTCCTGTGAGGACCATTCATAATGAGTACCCTCCCTATACAATGTACCATTTTTAATCATCTATATTGTATTTTTACTGTACCTTTTCTATTTAGATACATACCATTATGTTCTAATTGCCTTCAGTGTTCAGTACAGTCACATGCTGTGCAGGTTTGTAGCTTGGAGCAACAGGCTGTACCACAGAGTCTAGTTATGTAGTAGGTTACACCATGTAGATTTGTGTAAATACACTCCACGATGTTCACACAATGACAAAACTGCCTAATGAAGCATTTCTCAGAATGTATCCCTGTTGATAAGTGACACATGACTGTAATTAATAATATTTTGTTTGACTAAAGCCTCCTGATTGACCTTCAAAAATTATTTATGTAGATGGAGAGGTAAAAAGTTTCTACCTCCCTTGATCCAAAAGAAAGTTTAAAAAGGGTGTAAGGCAATTTTTTTTGAGTGATGCCTAATTTTAGCTAAATTGTACACATATTTAGATACAACTCTTCCGGTTTCACTAAGTGTAGGTATTTTTCCAAGCAAAATCTCAGGAAGAGAGAAACAAGATTGAAAGATCTTCCTCTTCTGAAACACCCATAAGTGTCATATGGACAGGTATCTACTTCTACTTTTTGATTCAGTTTTGTAGTGTGTCAGATAAATTGAGTAACAAGAGGTGTCACTTGAGGATCATGCAGCACAATGTGTGGCTCTCATGGTACACTACACTGATCCTGCCCTGTACTTACATAATCACATTTTATGCTTATTGAGCCTCCAAGTTTAATACTCAGGGTATAAAGTTTGTTACCTTTTCTGCATATTTTATTAGCAAAAAGTTATATTACACTGATCCAATTTCATATTTCAGAGATCCAGCTGCAAAGTTGCTGATGAAGCTACACAACTTATTAGCTTAGCCAAATGCATAAACAAGCATTTAATCAATAATCAGGTTGCATATTTTAATGGAACTGGTGTAATGACTGTAATCATTTAAAAATACACATCAAACAAATTTATGTTCATAATTTATTCTCAAGGGCAGGTTAATGCCATTTAGGCTACTATTTTCCCATCCTGGCCAACATGGTGAAACCCGCATCTACTAAAAATACAAAAATTAGCTGGCCATGGTGTCACGTGCCTGTAATCCCAGCTACTCGGGAGGCTGAGGCAGGAGAATCACTTGAACCCAGGAGGCGGAGGTTGCAGTAAGGCGAGATCACGTCACTGCATTCCAGCCTGGCGACACAGCGAGACTCCATCAAAAAAAAAAAAGAAAAAAAGAAATAGATATTTATAAACTTAAAAACTGAAAAATAAGAAATAGATATTTATAAACTTAAAAATAGAAAAATACCAGAATTTTTCTTTTGCAATTTTTGTTGTTTACTCCCCTTCTCCCCAAGAAAAGTCTTCAGAAGTTATGGACTGCCTTCTTTTAGCACAGAAGTTCTGTTTACCAGATGGGCAGGAGAACCATCCCCAAACCTATTCAACTGTGAAGTTGTCAAACATAGCAGCTGGGGACCTTCTGGAAGAATATGATTGACAGAGACTCAGGAATGTAGACCCCTAGGTTTATACTGCTGCATGGTCGCACCATGGCTGATTGGTTTCTGACTAATAGGGTCAGTTGAATTGTTAAAAAATAGTTTATTCAATACGCGTGTTGACACAGTAAGTCTTCAAAGTATTCCTGCAAAAATGTCAGAATGATTGGCTTAAAGAAGATTTTAAATTCTAGTATCTAATTCAGTAAGCCTCTATTAAATACTGCTATGTGTCAGAAACTATTTTAGATATTGGAGGTTAAGGATCCTGGTCCCTGTCTTTCAGGACCTTCTAATTTACTAGGGAAGACAGACGAATCCTAGAGTAGCTAGTAGAATGTAGAATGATAATCACTAGACAATAACCCAGGGTTATAGAAAGCAAGGGGAGGGAAAATTCACTGTGACAGGAGTTGAAGGAAAAGGTGAAATTTGAGATGACCTTGAAGGCTAGAAAGAATGCTGACGTGGAAAGTTGGAAATAGAAAGCATTCTGGGCAGAGGGGAGAATATTAGAGCAGCATTCTTTATAGTCCCTGAACATTGGAATCCTTTGTCATTGAAATGAGGAAAAAACTATTTTTGTCAAGGTTAAATATTGTATGTTTAGCACTACTTTCATTATATATATTTTGTACTTTTAAGAAAACAAAGCGGGCTGCTGCTAGAAATCAGTCTTGACATACTTCTGTTTTACTGATGGTTTTTGGAGGGCATTGTTGCCTATATTGCGTGCTTCAGCTCAAACCAGGAACCAGGCCCCAGCCATGTAGACGAGAGCAGAATAAATGAGGCAGATGTTTTACTGACTTCTCATTTGAATCTACTCAGTGCAGAAGGGAGACGTTGTTTGCCTCAAATTATTTAAGTACCAGCATTTGTCACTCCTGTAATTCACTTACCACTACCAGATATGCAATTACTTTAACTGCAAACCACTTACATCTTAGTCAGTTCTACTGTCTAAAAATATGTCTGCTTTTATTTGAAGAGCTAAGACTGAAACTGTCACTTGGGACCATTCCAAAACTTTGCTAGTTGTGCACTTCAAGTGGAGCAATATTTAAATTAATTTTCCTTTTGAATTGTAAGAAAAATGATTACTCCTATCATTTTAAATTTAACATTATCATTTTACAATATGTAGTTAAGAATAAGAATTGAAAATTGATGGGCCTGAAAGGCTACAAAGCTTCCTCTGTTGTTGATCCTTGAGTTACAACTTTGACATACCTAAATGTATTCTTTCTTGATGATTTTCCTGAGGATTTGATCAACTTCAGTTTATACTGTAATCCTCACAGGTCAGCACTTGTGTTGACTTCCCTATTGTTGAAGGCACAGAGGCTCAGAAAACAATAATTATTCAGTGATTTATGCCTATTTTATATTAAATGTGCCCCTGCGAGATTGCATTTCACCATTCATGATCAAATAGAGAATGTCCAGAGAAGAGTTTATTAACCTAGGAACTGAGCGGGCTGACCCTTCTAGGTTTAGTTCAGGTGATGGATACTCAGAGTGGATTGAAAAATAGATGACCGAGGTGGGTGGATCATGAGGTCAGGAGATAGAGACCATCTTGGCCGACATGGTGAAATCCCATCTCTACTAAAAATACAACAATCAGCCAGGTGTGGTGGTGTTGGCTACTCACGAGGCTGAGGCAGGATAATCGCTTGAACTCGGAGGTTCAAGTGGAAGGATGGGGTCTCTTTTGAAGTGTGTTTTGGGGGCGGGGGGTGATGCTGGCACTCCCTTGGCTACCCCAGCTGGTGTCTCAGTATGTTGTGTGCCTTCCTGAGTCCGCTGTCTCTGGGCCTTGTTCAGCACTGGGCCATGCCTAAGAGTTGCTGTCCTTGTGGCCTAGACTGCCTTTCAAGTTTACTTGGAGAAACACAGTGCCGTAGACCCTGGCAGTGAGGTTTGTGAGGATTTAAGTTCTCACTGCTGGGATCCATGGTTCCCCTCTGGCCAGGGGATTTAATGCTCCCTCTGTGTATGGGGGTCAGCTGAGTTTGGTCTGGTTTTAGTTTCTGCCCTACCAGGACAGCACTGAGTTTAATGTCTCACAATTGCTCTGTTCTCCCTTCCTCTGTACCCAGAGATGCTCTCTGCACCATGTGGCTGCTGCTAGGGGGTGGGTGGAGGGGAGGTGCGATGTCAATTCAGGAATGTTTATTCTATCTCTTCAGTGCCTCTTCCAGCAATATTAAGTTAAAACAAGGTACTATGAGTGATGACTTGATTTTCAGTTCTTGTGAAGGTGTTTTTTTCTATGCAGATGGTTGTTAATTTGGTGTCCTTACTGGGGAGTGGGGCATCGGTAGAACTTTCTATTCAGCCATCTTGCTCTACCCTCCTGTGGCTTTTCTTTTAACTGGATAAATATAGCTATCAAAATATTTCACAAGGTAAAGGAATAACCCATATCCCTCTACCATAATTAAATAGCACATTTTGGTTTTGCATATTCACTTTTTGTCTTTATTGCTCTGTGTGTGTGCATATATACATGTATATATATACACACACACATACACAAATAGTTACAATGCATTCACCATCTTGATATTCGCCTCTATATTGGTTTGCTAGGGCTGCCATAACAAAATACTCCAGAGATATATATTCTCACAGCTCTAGAGGTTTGGTTTGTTTTCTCCTTAGCTTGCAGCTGGTTGCCTTCTTGCTGTGTCTTAACATGCTCATTCCTCTGAGTGTACGTGTGTCTTGTGTCGCTCTGTGCCTACTTCTCCTCTTCTTAGATGGACGCCAGTCATGTAGGATTAGGGCTCACCCTTAAGGCCTCATTTTACCTTATTACCTTTTTAAAGACCTAATCTTCTTTTAAAGACTCGTAGGACCTAAGACATTAGGTCTTTAAAAAGGTACTCGGGGTTAGAATTTCAACACATGCATTTTGGGTTATGGGCACATTTCAGTCCATAACAGCCTCTTTCGATTTTTGTTTTTCACCATTTATTTTAACATCTGAAAGACTTTTTGTGGTCACCACTGTAGAAAGCATGTTTTATTTTATTTTTATATTTATTTATTTATTTACTTATTATTATTTTTTGAGACAGAGCCTGGCTCTGTTGCCCGGGCTGGAGTGCAGTGGCACGATCTCGGCTCACTGCAAGCTCCACCTCCCAGATTCACACCATTCTCCTGCCTCAGCCTTCCGAGTAGCTGGGACTATAGGCGCCCGCCACCATGCCTGGCTAATTTTTTTTGTATTTTTAGTAGAGACGGGGTTTCACCATGTTAGCCAGGATGGTCTTGATCTCCTGACCTCGTGATCCGCCCACCTCGGCCTCCCAAAGTGCTGGGATTACAGAAAGCATGTTTTGATGAGAGGCAGAGGGTTCCATCTGTTTGATGTACAGAAATGTTCTTAATCGGTTCTGCATTATTGGGCAGTTTTGGTTATTTCCATTGTTGCTGTTGCAAATAATGCTTCACTGAGCATCTTTGTGCAATAGGCATTTTGTTTCTTCTCAATTATTTCCTTACGATAAATCCCCAAGAGTGACAATATTGGGTCATTTTTATGACTCTTGATATATTTTGCCGTATTGTTTTTCAAATGGGCTATGACAATTTTTACCGCTACCAGCAGTATGTAAGTATATAGCTTTATTATAATATAGGCATTTGTTGTTTTGGTTTAAATTTGCTAATTTAATATGTGTAAAATGTTATATTATTGCTGTCTTAATTTGCAATCCTTAAATTACTACTGAGGTTATACACAGTTGGTTTTTGTCACAAATTCTAATTGTTCATATAAAATATCAGAAACCCTTTATTCAAGCGTTAATTTCAGAGGGCGAATTAATTCAAACTAATTTAATCATTTACAAAATTATTTCAGCACACTTTTATTGAGCCCCATCTCTGTGCCAGGCACTATGATAGGAGTGAAAGATACAAAGGCAAATAGGATCCTTATGTCTAGAATAGGAGGTGCATGTTGGCTCTTACAATCACTTAGAAATTTTAAGGAAAGGCCAGGCGTGGTGGCTCATGCCTGTAATCCCAGCACTTTGGGAGGCCGAGGTAGGCAGATCACGAGGTCAGGAGATCGAGACCATCCTGGATAAAACAGTGAAACCCCCTCTCAACTAAAAATACAAAAAATTAGCTGGGTGTGGTGGTGGGCGCCAGTAGTCCCAGCTACTCGGGAGGCTGAGGCAGAAGAATGGCGTGAACCCGGGAGGCGGAGCTTGCAGTGAACCTAGATCGCACCACTGCACTCCAGCCTGGGCAACAGAGCGAGACTCCGTCATTTTAAGGAAAAGAGAACTTTATGGGTATCCAACAGTGACACAGTGAAGTTAAAATTGATTAAGCCCTTGTGTCAGGATCCCACTAGAAATATATGGCACATTTGAAAAGAGTATTTATTAAGAGAGGTTAGGAAAGGAACTATATAAAGGCAAGGTAACCAATAAGGATAGAATTATCCATGGTGGAAGCCTTGGAAACCATTATCACCCCTGGGTCTAAAGGAAAAATGGGAGGCAACCATTACTGGAACGAAGTGAGAGTTGAATAAGACAGGCCTTCACACAGGCTTAGTGGCTTTAGGTAGAGAAATATAGCCACTGCCCAACAATACCCACTGCTGCCTCTCCAGTATTTTGCCAGAGGTCCCCATAATGAAACCCAAATAAGAGCCAGAGGATAAGGGCCTGGATCAGCTGCCCAATAAGTCAGTCTTTCAGAGATTAAAACAAGCTAGAGAAAGGTAGAGAATGTATCTAATGGGCAAACAGAGAATATCTAACACATCCTTTTTAACCTCCTCCCGCCATACCAAATAGGAACAAAACCATTTCATATCCAAACAGGTGAGTTTAAAACATCTATTTGAAACATCACCTAAAACAGCTTGTTTGAAACGAGTAGTGTGCAGCATTGCTTAGGGCAGATTTCCTTAATTCTCCAAGCCTCCAGTACGTTTGCTGTTGCTAAATAAATGTTCAGATTTGGCAAGAAGTAGGAAAGGCAAGATGGAGAAATCTAATCAGAATTCATCAGGACCCATATAGATATCTTAATAGTATAAGCCAAGCTGGAATAATTCGAATTAGAAAGTGACAGTTTCACTCAAGTTACCCTAAATCGTGGAGTTGTTGTAATTTGCCATAGTAACTCTGCTCTGGTGATGTTTCTCTGGGCTACTAAGGTGTTACTAGTGATGCTGCGCTTTCTCTCACAGTATCTTGGCTTCTCTCTCTTCACTTCCCAATATTTTCTTCTGCTACTACCAGAATCTGAATGTTTGTGTCCCTCCAGAATTCATATGTTGAAACCTGCATCCCAAGGTGATGGTGTGAAGAGGTGGGGCCTTGGGAGGCCGAGGTCGGCAGGTCACAAGGTCAGGAGATCGAGAACATCCTGGCCAACATGGTGAAACCCCGTTTCTACTAAAAATACAAAAATTAGCTGGGCGTGGTGGCACATGCCTGTAGTCCCAGCTAATTGGGGGGTGGGGGGTGAGGCAGGAGAATCGCTTGAACCTGGAGGCGGAGGTTGCAGTGATCCAAGATCACGCCACTGCACTCCAGCCTGGCAACAGAGCATGACTCCATCTCACTAAAAATAAATAAATAAATAAATAAATAAATAAATAAATAAATAAATAAATAAGAGGTGGGGGCCTTTGAGAGGTGATTGAGTTATGAGAGTGGTGTCCTCCTGAATTGAATTAGTGACCTTACAAAGGAGGACTGAGGAAGTATGTTTGCCCCTTCCACCATGTGAAGATGCAGTGAGAAGGTGCATTCAATGAGAAATGAGCCTTTACCAGACATCAAATCTGCCAGTATGTTGGTCTTAGACTTTCCAGTCTCCAAAACTGGGAGAAATAAATTTCTGTTATTGATAAGACACACAATTGATGGTATTTTTTTGTAATAACAACCCAGGCAGACTAAGACAGCTACCAACAAGAAGATTTTCTTATTATTTATTCAGTTTCTAGCTGGAAAGAATTTGGTTGGTCTAGTTTGTTATTCAATGAGATTAACTATCCTTGAGTTAGGTGTTCCATTATTGATACAATCAGTGCTATTTCTTTCTTAAAAAACAGCCCGATAATGTGTTAGCACAAAGCTAACTGCAAAACCATAAAATTTTCTCATCTGAAACAAATCTCACTCATATTCACACCAGTTGGGATTATCCGTTACTACTTTTTCTGGGATCCCATAGAATTTTGTACAAGTTTATTGAGATTTAACTTATGTACAATATTCTGTACATGCTGAAAGTGCAAAAGTTGATGATTTTTGACATGTGTATACACATATGAGATCATCACCATACTTAACATAATGAACACTTACATCAATGTCAAAAACTTTCTCTGTTATCCTATAGAGAGAGATATGACAAAGATCCTGCCTTCAAGGAAATTAATGTCTAATGAGAGACATGTAAACAACTCAAATTAGATGAGCAAGGCAGAATGAAATAGGGACTTGACACTGTACCACATACAATGCACTGCGCCTTTTTGTTCTAGATTTTAAATTCATGAGACAAAGAATCTCATTTACCTGGTTTGGATCCTGTGCCCACCCCTGGATCAACAAACATGGCCAAGAGACCAAGATCCCACACTATAAACATGACCGCTTGTTGCCTATTCACCTCTGCATACTGAGGCCATTCTCAGAGAAAGGATAATTGTAAGTTGGGGTGCCACACTAAGAGGTGTTTATCATAGGATAATACAGGTTAAGAGACTTACCCAATACCTAACAAAATATTAACCTTGTTCCCTTTTCTCCACTCTTTCACATCTGCCTTACACTATTGAACCTTCTGGCTGGTAGGAATTCTTACTGAGAGTTATTTGCCTTTCTCTAGGAATTTGAAAACCCAATTTTTTTTATTATCAATGTTATCTCTAAATTAGTTGCCCTTAATTTATCACCCATTTTTCAATTGTTCACTTTAGAGTTAATGCCACAAACTTTGCATGTCTACTGAATTCTAACCCTTAATGAAACACACACACACACACACACACACACACACACACACACACACACACACACACATACCCCTTCTCTCTTTAGAATTCTTTGTATGCCTGTTTTTTGGTTTTTGTTTTGTTTTGTTTACTAGGCAATTACCATGAACAATTGCGGATATGACATAATGACTTTTTGGTGAAATATTCAATTTGTATCAGTCGTCAGTAGTTCTGAGGACTAGGAACAGAGAAAGTAGATTCTAGGGCTGTTCCTGTTTGGGTCCTTAAAGAAAATTAAAGAAAGAAAAATAAGAGACTGAGCATAAAATAAATTAGATTTTGTTTAGTCTGAAGATTATGAGGATTGGAGTCATCTTACTCATGGTTTTGAAAGGCATGAAAAATTTCTAAAAAGAGAATACAAGTATACATATGTAACAAACCTGCATGTTATGCACATGTACCCTAGAACTTAAAGTATAATAAAAAAAAATTAAAAAAAAAAGAGAATAGAGATTAGTTATTTGCTTTGTGGCAAATACACAGTACAAGGAACTGTACTTATATCAAAGCAAGAAAGGTGTTCAGTTACAGGAAGGAACATTTTGCTTGTTGTTGTAATAAATTGCCAGAATGGTAACTGAAGGTCATGTGGCGTATCAGTTTCTTGTAAAGCTCCAGAAAAAGGCAAATAACCACTGATCCTTGTTGGATGATATATTGTACCAAAGCCAAGAAAATCAGGCAATCTCTCAAGCTTCTTACAAGTCTTCAATCTACTATTCCTCTTATGGCTTCTAGATGCTACCCCACCACTAGTGAGTATCACACAAAGCCTTCTCTGGAAAGAGATCTCATACTCTACTTTTCAGATCTTTTGCAGTTTAGCTGTGTCTCAAGTCAAGAAAACATTGACCCAATGAATTTTTTTTGTATTCACTTAGTTGCACAATGTACAAAAATTAGAGATGTTTTCAAATATATTTTATGTCATTTGTGGGACTAAGTTAACCTAAAGTTTGAAGTAATAATAGCACCTTTTTACAGCTCCCACCCTAGTTACTGAAATAATTATTACTAGAAAGAAAGAATTACCACAGTGGAGATAGTGGTTTAATAATAACTTGTAGTTCTTTACAGAGACTCAGAGAGTCCTCAGAGGCTCTCTCTCTCCTGCCTCCCCAAAGTCATTAAATGACACTAGGAAAAGAATTTGAATGTAAAAGCATTTAAATTGTCCTTTGGTGAAAAGCAGAAATATAATTGTGAGTTGAAGTTTTCATAGTGCTCCTCCTCCAAACAACAACAATAAAATAACAATAATAAAATAAAACTAAGATACTTCAGGAAGAAGAGGCCTACTCTCTCCCATATTCAGATGTTTTTCAAAAGACATTAGTAGCCCATGGAGCAAAGTATTTGTCCTCTGAGACACCATCCTTGCAATGTTTGAGAGAGCTTTGTAATCTTAAGGACAATGCCACACATGAAAGAAAAAGGGAATATGGCAACTTCTGACAAAGCACTCGGAGTGGAGTCTACCACGAGGCCTTCAGAAACGTTAACATTTGACAGAGCTCTGTTGGACTGTGGGGTCCTCAAGGGTGGAGAAGTTATTTGGTTTCCCTTACCAGAGAGGATTATGGGAAAGCAATATAATGCTTAAATTATAGCCTGAGAAAAATCCTAATTTGTGAGATATGACCATAGCTAACATGGATGCACTAGTGTTTTCCAAAGGCAAATGGCTTCATTCATCTATCACTTCCTAACCACCTGCTTCTGTGCCATGTAGTGCGCCAAGATCTAGGGAGTCACTTCTGATGAAGACACTGTTCCTGTTCTAGAAAACCTCAAATATTAGGGGAAGGGGGCAAGGACTGACTATAAACAGACCATTAACATGCAGCTGGTTAGGTGTTGTGGGATGAGAAATATGGGGGCCATGGGATGGAGTGCTGGGGCCGGGGGTTGGGCAGGCACTTTGCCAGGGCTGAGCAGAGGGAAATGGATTTTGGAGAATTTGCTCTTTTATATGATTCATGCCATAAGGTCTCTCTGTTAGAATGACTAAGAAGTATTGAATAAATTTTAATTTTCTTTAATGTTTCAATTCTTTTTTACATTAAAGTTAAAATTATTTTTGTAATGCACCATTGCAAAATAAAAAAAGGCAGATTCCTCAAATTCCTTATTTAATAGGTAATTTCCTACATGAATGAGACAGTGTCAAATGTAACACATTCGTGCATTTGAAAAAAAATTACATGTTAATGCTTCAAGGAGAATTAAAGCAAAAATTCACCAGACAAAACTTGGAAAATACTCCACAGAGGCCCACTGAGCTGCCCTTGCCAAGGCGAAGGACAGGTAATTTGCTGTGACTAATTGAAAAACATAAAGAACATTAATATGAAAAATGAAAGCATAATCCATGGTATAACAGGCAGTGAAACCATTCGCATAATTGATTACTCTTCAAGGTAACATGTTCCTTCCTTCCTTTCAGGAATCTTTTTCCTTTGGCCCAGGCTGTCTTAAAACCCTGCTAAAGCGATTTCACTTGAAAGGTCATAGGTGCAGCTGTTTCTATCCCGGTGGTCCAGATAGTGATACTAGGATGCTCATAATTTAGGAAAATAATTATTAAAGAAAATATTTTGAGATCTTGGTGTTGTTACAGTCTGCATCTGAATAACCTAAAATATTAAGACACAATGATTGTAATATTAGTGGCTTTTGATTTGAAAATTATAGCGAGCCATCAAAAGACCTGGGGATCAATCTCAGCTCCGCTGCATACTCGCTCTGTAAACCTGATAAGTCACTTATTTCCATTTAATTTTCAGTTTCTTCATCGGTCAAATGGGGATAATAGCATCTTCTCTGCTTATTGTACAAGGTTGTGAAAACCAAATGAGAGAGCACTGGTGGAATCATATTGAAGATCATAAAGATTAAACATAAAAGTATTATTAGGATAATTCTGAATAATTGAATAATTTCTTTGTTGTTAGGTTAATCCATAACAGCTTATCAAAATGAGTCAGTTTTCATATACTGTTCTTCTTGAAGTTCCAAGCAGAATAGAGCAAGTGGTGTCACTTTATAATACGGAAGCCTTTGATCTTCTGAAGACAGGCAATTCCATGGAAATTCTAAGTCAGCTGTGGGAATTTCTGAACTGCTCATTTTCCCAATCCGTAGCTTTAAGTGATAAACATAGAAGTAGATCCAGGGAATGTTCTGGGGTGTGAAGGCACATTAGTGACTTGCCAGTGTCTTTACCTCACCCTCTGCAACCATGTAGGGATAATCTACTTTAAAGTCTAGAAGGTGAAGCCAGGCGCGGTGGCTCACGCCTGTAATCCCAGCACTTTGGGACGCTGGAGCGGGTGGATCACCTCAGGTCAGGAGTTCAAGATCAGCCTGGGAACATGGTGAAACCCCGTCTCTATCAAAAATACAAAAATTAGCCGGGCGTGGTGGCCGAGCGCCTGTAATCCCAGCTACCTGGGAGGCTGAAGCAGGAGAATCCCTTGAACCTGGGAGGTGGAGGTCGCAGTGAGCCGAGATTGCACCACTGCACTCCATCCTGGGTGACAGAACGAGACTCCTATCTCAAAAACAAACAACAACAAAAGAAAGTCCAGAAGGTGGCATGTTGTAGTAGTTAAGAGCAGGGAATGTAGTGGCAGGCAATTTTGGTTTTAGATCCTGGCTCTGCCATTTAATAGCTGTGTGATCTAGAGTGAGTTACTTCAAGGATCTGAGACTGACTTTCTGCATCAGTAAAATGGAGATGATAATAGTACAAAACTTATTTAGAGCTGTTGTGAGAATTGAATGTATGTAAAGAGCCTATGCGCTTTAGTGCTCAACAACTATTAACTATTTTTATTAGTTAGCCCTCAACAGCTGGGAGGGAAGAGAATAGTAGTAGGTTGTTTTAGATGAGAACCATTACAGAGTACTGTGCAGGTAAGAGTAATGGAGCTACAAAGATAAATAGAAACAGTGATTCAAAGCATAGCTCTGACATCACGGAGTCTAGTTTCAGACTCCAGGTCCTCCAGCTCTACATGACCTTAGATGAGTAAGTTACCTCTCAATGCTTCACTTTAAAGCATGGGGATCACATTAACTGCGATTTCACAGGATTGTTTAAAAGGATTAGTGATGTGATGCTTATAAAGTAGAGACAAGGATTGCCCCAGTCTTGTGTGCCTGTTATAATTAACTATCCTAAGTAGTCTCTTGTTATTTCACCCTCCTTCACCCCTGGGAACAACTGTGATGTCCTAGACAGTCAGACCTCATGGGTTGAGCTTCACTGAGTTGGAATTAGTGCAAATGTGTTTGTGAACTTGTGTCTTCCTTTGCGTTGTCTTTGAAGTGTAGGTCTGGGTCTGCTCACAAGCCAAAAGTGTTACACATATATGATTAATTTATCAAAGGTACCAAAGCAATTAAATGGCGAAAACAACCAATACTGCTATACCAACTGTATACCTATATGGGAAAAAAGCCGACACTAACTTTTAACTTATGTCATATATAAAAATCAGAAATCAGCTCAAAATAGATAATAAATGTGCATAGATTCTAAATGGACCTAAATGTAAAACCTCAAACTCTGAAACATCTAGAAGAAAGTATAAAAGAAAATATTTGTGGCCGGGCGTGGTGGCTCACACCTGTAATCCCAGCACTTTGGGAGGCCAAGGTGGGCGGATCACCTGAGGTCAGGAGTTTGAAACCAGCCTGGCCAACATGGCGAAACCCCGTCTCTACTAAAAAATACAAAAAATTAGTGAAGTGTGCTGGTGGGTGCCTGTAATCCCAGCTACTTGGGAGGCTGAGGCAGGACAATCGCTTGAACCCGGGAGGCGGAGGCTGCAGTGAATCGAGATCACATCATTGCACTCCAGCCTGGGCAACAGAGAGAGACTCCGTCTCAAAAATAAAAAAAAAAATAAAAAATAAAAATAAATATTTGTGACTTTAGGATAGGCAAAAGTTTTGAATACAGAACACAATAAACACAAACATTCAAAAATGATACATTTGATGTCAAAATTAAAAATATTTGCCATTTGAAAGATCCGGTCAAGAAAATGGGAAAGGAAGCCTCGGACTGGAGAAACTATTTACACCACTTCTATCAAAGTACTTGTATCCTCAACATATAAATCCCGCTTACAATTCATTAACAAGAAAATGACCAGTGCAAATTGACAAAAGATTTAAACCAAGACTTCACAAAAGAATAAAAGGAATGATGTGACCACAACTGAAGTGAAAAGGGACATTGTCTGGGCTCCATAACATGCAGCTAGTTATGCTGTCAGTTGAGGGCATGAGCAGGGACAGAGGGCAGCCCTGTTTTTTACCCTTGTCTCTTACCATACATTTCTCCATTTTATCCTTTACTTTTGCTTCTCCTTACTCCATTTGTCCATGAAGAAAAGGCTGTGGAGGGCTCAAGCCCGGTGGCCTTTGTTCCAAAGCCATACAGCTAGTCCTAGGCAGAACCAGAAGCCAATGCTAGTCTTCCTGGTTCCGTGGATGCAGGCTCCTTCACCAGACCATGCAAACTGACCAATGAGAGTGTGAAATTGGGTGCCTTGGACCTAGTTGGATTTCTTTCTTCCCACTTTCAGATCCAAGTTGTATGGTACTTTGGAACTGGAAGCACAACAGAAGCAGAATCACATTTACATTTGAGATTTGTTTTCAAAGCAGATGTACGGTGTCATTTGCTGAGATCTCGTAGGTGTTTCTATTCCACCTTGAGCAGCAGAATTATACCTCAGCAGTTTGAACAAAGCTGGGTAATCACCATTGGCTTTTGGCTTCCAGAATCAAAGTCTACCTTTATATCACTGTAATAGAATTATGCTCTCAAGTTGATGCTCCCTGCTACTTGAAAAGTTTTGTGAAAGTTCTTCCTCTCATCAGTCTGAAAAACAAATTGTGTCCTCCAGGAACTATCTGGAATCATCTGCCACTAACTAGCTGTGTGACCTTGGGCAGTCACATCCCTCTCTGGGCTTTGGTTTCCTCATGAGTAAAACTGGGGATTAAACTAGTTAATCTCTGAGGGCTTTGACATTTTCTACATTCTCCAGTTCCACAATTCTAAGTCAGCCTTAATATTGAAATGCCGCCAACATATATTTAGATGTTTTTTTTTTTGCTGTTAATTTGCAGTCTCTGGGATTCCTCTGCCTTGTTTATAGTTCTCTCTGAGCTGCCTCGCTGGTTTGAGTTTAAGATGCTATGTCTCATGCATAATTTGCCTTTTTACAATTTTGTTGTTCCCTATGGATGGTGTCATATTTGAAAGGTGAAGGTGAGTGTATTCAGTACAGCAACAGAGCCACAGAGCCATCCCTTCCTGACACTAAAGTCACGTGTTTCTCCAGTTCCTCATCCTCTGCCCCTCTTCCACTTTGTTTCATTGCTACATTTGGGTTTTATGATTACATCTGCAATAGCAGGCACAGATGTTTTTCTCACTCAATTGTATGGTTAATGGTAAAATGAATTTTTCCAGCAGATGCTCGCATGTGGGTGCTATCTTTTTCTCTCCTGACATATTTTCTACACAAACAGCAGATTGTGTGTCTGGTGTGCCTTGAGCCTAGCAAGAAAGGAATTCAAGCTGAATAACACTGGGCTGATTTTCAAGCTTCTAAAAAAATAATGCGGCCATTAAGTTTGACAAACTCTTCATGGCAGTCCTGCAGCTCCGATCCAGACCTGCAACTCCAGCCTTTGCCAGTTGTACTTGAGAAGGCTGACAGCAAACATGTATCCTTAAAAGGGCCACGATATGAAGATAAAACAATATCAATTTTAGAAGAGCTGGACTCAATTACTCTGTTACTTTGAATTCTGAAACCCAAGGCATGTAATTTAACCTCTGTTTCCTCATCTATGAGGCGAAGTGATAATACAAAGCTGGTGAGGATCATTGAGATAATTGCAAAGTAGCAGAGGTCCCTGCTTAAATCGAATCCATTTCCACTACTGAGTAAAAATGGCTAATTGGAGCTGATTGGCTAGAAGTCCATTTGCATGAGGGACTGAGAAGCCTCCGAGTTAACGAGGCAGAACTGTGGAAAGATGAGGAGCTTGGTGTGGGGTTTCCCAACTTTGGCACTATTTAAATTATTGAAATGATTATATTAAATACACATATACACATACATCAACAAATATGTGGCTGGAATAAAAAATTAAGAAATAAATTTAAAACAAATTTCAAAAAGCTGAAGAAAATGATATTTCGGGCCAGATAATCATTTCATGTGGACCCCTGCCCTGTGCACTGCAGAATGCTTAACAGCAGGCCTGGCCTCTACCCACTAGATGGCAGTAGTTTATCCCTCCACTTGTGCCAACTAAAAATGTCTCCAGATACTGCCAAATGTGCCTAGGGAGGGTAGAGTGTGAGGGATAGCCTCCAATTGAGAAGTACTACCTCAGAAGCACTGAATGTTGGCTTTACATTTTAGTTCTACTACTTACCCAAGGTCATACAGCTAGTAACCATTTGTGCCTCAATGTATTCATCTGTAAAATGAGAATCCTAGCTAAATTGTAGAAAGGATGGGTTGAGAGGACAAAAGTGATGGGTGGATACAAACTTTGATACTCCCGCCTTACTACCATAGGGCCTTTGCTTATTCCTTTACCCTTGTTTAAAATACACTGTTTCTCACACCCCATCTTTCTGTCTAGTTAACTTCAGCTCATTCTTTTTTTTTTTTTTTTTTTTTTTTTTTTTGAGGCAGTCTTGCTCTCCTGCCGCCCAGGCTGGAGTACAGTGGCCGGATCTCAAGCTCACTGGCTCGCCCCCAGTTCCACGCCATTCTCCTGCCTCAGCCTCGGTAGCTGGGACTACAGGCGCCTGCCACCTCGCCCGGCTAGTTTTTGTATTTTAGTGAGAGCAGGGGGTTTCCGCGGTGTTAGCCAGGATGGTCTCGATCTCCTGACCTCCGTCCACCCATCTCGGCCTCCCAAAGTGCTGGGATTACAGGCTTGAGCCACCGCGCCCAGCCCCTCAGCTCATTCTTTAGATCTCAGCTCAAGCATCATTTTCTCAAGGGAGCCTCCCCTGATCCCTCAGACTGTATCCGAGTCCAAGATCCTCATAGCACTTGTTTATATTATACACTATAACACTCAGGTGACCATTTCAATTACGCTAGTTGGGCTGCTAGACTGTAAGCTTTATGAGGAGAGGTGCTATTCCTGGCTTGCTCACTGTTGTCTTGTCAGAGGTCAGGGCAGTTCCTGGAAAAGAAAAGCCATCACTAAAAACTTATTAAAGGAAAGGAGGAGGGAAGAAGTGAAGAACTCAACACCAAGTTGCAAATATCATTCTAATTTAATTCCCCTAAGGAAGACATCTAGACTGCTAACCTTAGCCCAGTGAAAGAAATACAGTGGCATCTGGGGAATGGTGTTGAGGACAGTCTGTCAGTGAAAGGGATTCGGTGGGCCCAATGCATGGCTCTGTTCTTTTCACCTGAGTTTGCAATTAACCGAGTCAGACAGATGGAGATCAACACTAGCATCTTCATTACTAAACACAGATGGTTTTGGAGAATATGTTTCAACTGTGCAGGAAACAGTGACCCTCCTAATTCTACATCCCACAATTAGCTAGACTTGCCTAGTCATAAGCACCACTGAACAAATGTGGTACATCTCCTCCAACGAAGACCTGCACCTGAGAAACTCATGGTGTGCGGAACTAAGACAATGTGCTTCCTCACTGTAGGCTTATCCTAAAAAGAGAAGTAGCATGTGTTGAACTAAATGAAGACTTGCCTCCTCCTGTGGAGAAAGGCTGTGCATATTGCTCTAGCATAGGTTCTTCTGTTTAGGAACATGATGCCAAGGGAAAGAATGTTGCTCTACCCCCAGTACTGCCAACAGACTTATGCCTGGGTTCAAAGAAAATAGAGAGTTGTGAGCAAAATATCTGACATAGATATTTCACTAAATAACCTGTACTATGTTGAGACCAAGAGGATTTGCTCTGGGGCTCTGATTATGGTACCAAAAGATAAAGAGATGATCACACCCATTTTGTCACAGAACTCTGCAGATTTGCACCTTGAGGGCTCCAGTTCATTTATCTCAGGAACAATTTTTGAGGGAAAAGGCAGCCCTTGTGAAAATGCACGTGGAGCCACCAAAGATGGGCATGTATAGTGAGCAAAGTGGTATTCTTTGCAGGGCTTCTAGATCAGGAGAAGAGGCCATCCTTAGTTGGCAATTTGTAGAGGCTGTTACTATAAAGACCAATGAAATGGTGAATGCACCCATGTTTTATACTCTGGTCTATGTAATTCAGGAAAATTTGTATATAAATACAAAAGCTTTGTAAAGTAAAAGTCTTTTCAAATTTAAAGGGCTATTAAAATTTTCCCGTTCGTGGTTTCCTTTGTTGTATTTCAAACCTCATGTACTTTTAGGGACCTCGGGTTTTCATAGTATTTTGTTGCCCATTTTCTGCGTAGTGGCTACTTTTCAGGATCAAGACAGATGGGTAACTTGGTATGGTAGCTTGGGGACAAAAATAGAATGATCCATGCTGGTATCTTTGGAGTGAAGCCTTGGTAGTCCTGTACAGTTTGATACGTTAAAATATTAATTCATTCATTCATTAAACCTTGACTTACTACTTAGCATGTGAGAGGCTTGCTTTCTCCAACTGTCAGTTGGGAATAATACCAGTATCCCCTCCTTGCATTCATTATGTGATTTAAATCCACATAACTGTGTCAAGCACATTTTCATTTTCCCTGTCAAAACACTTATCGCTACCTTTATATTTTACAATATATTTCTTTGTATATGGGCTGTCTTCCCCTACCAGAATGTGAGCTCTGAGGAAAGGGACTTGGTCTTATAAATTTCTGAATCTCCAGAGCCTATAAGAATGGAGGTGCTCAATAATTATTGGTTGAATGAGTTAATGAATACTTAATAAATAACATTGGCCCTAAACTCCAGACTAATGCTTATCATATTCTAATCTTCATTTCTAATCTTTCTGCTTGAATGACCAATAGCTACCTTAACCTAATGTCCAAACCCCAACTCTCCATTTCCACTGCATTCCCATTTCCCCAGTGACAAACAGGCTATTCTTTGTATCCTTCATTCTATTATAGTGAATGGCAGCTCTATCTTTCAAGTTGCTCCAATCAACAACTTTGAAATCATCCTTAAGTCCTCTCTTTCTCTCATGACTCATTTCCAATTTGTTAGCAAATTCTGTTCCCTCTATGTTCAAAATATATCTAGACCACCACTCTTTCTTAGCGCTTCCACTGCTACCCATCTATTCTAACTCAGCATCATTTCTACTCCACGACACCATCATCTCTTGACCAGAAAATTGTTTCCACCATCATCACCAAATTATTTTTCCACAGTATGTATTTACTTTTTAAAACACAAATATGACCACAGACTGTTTCTGCTCAGATGTTCTGAAAACCTCCCAGACCACTGTACTTCATATATCACCCCCACACTTTATTCTTTTATCCTAGTCAACTTGTCATAATATGAATCACTGCTTGAAATTATATCATTTGTTTAGTTATCTATCATTACCCAGTAGAATATAAACTCCAAAGGGTTTTTGTATTTTTATTTAAATATTCTCACTGCTAGAATAGCCATGGCAACAATGACAGCTGATATGTCTTTCATGTCTGTGACTTCGTGTCTGTGTGAATGTGTGGCTGTTTCAGTGTGAGATTATGTGTAAGTGTGAGTGTATGTGATTATGTGAGTATATGTAGGAGTGTATGTTTGAAAGTATGTATGTGTGAGAATGTGACTGTGTGAATGTGAAAGTGTGTGAGAGTTTTCGTGTTAGACAGCATGTAAGAGAATTTGTGAGTCAGTGTATTTGAGCATAGGAATGTGTGTGTACGAGTGTGTGACTTGTGAAAATGTGTGTGATTGAATGTGTGAGTGTGTGTTACTGTGTTTTTCAGCATGTGTAAGAGATATGAGAGTGTGATGCTGTGTGTGTTTATAAGTGTGTGAAGGTATTTACAAATGTATATGAGTGTTTACAAGTGATATAGTTTGGCTGTGTCCCCACCCAAATGTCATCTTGAACTGTAATTCCCATAATCCCCATGTGTCACGGAAGGGACACAGTGGGAAGTGATTGGATCATGATGGCAATTTCCCCCATGCTGTTCTCATGATAGTAAGTTCTTGTGAGATCTGATGGTTTTATAAGTATCTGGCACATCTCCTGCTTGCACTCATTCTCTCTCCTGCTGCCCTGTGAAGAGGTGCCTTCCACCATGATTGTAAGTTTCCTGATGCCTCCCCAGCCATGTAGAACTGCGAGCAAATTAAACTTCCTTTCTTTATAAATTACCCAGTCTCAGGCAGCTTTTCATAGCAGTGTGCGAATGGACTAATACAGTAAACTGGCACTAAGGTAATAGGGTGCTGCTATAAGGATACCTGAAAACGTGGAAGCAACTTTAGAACTGGGTAACAGGCAGAGGTTGGAACAGTTTGGAGGGCTCAGAAGACAGGAATATGTGGAAAAGGATGGAACTTCCTAGAGACTTGTTGAATGGCTTTGACCAAAATACTGATAGTGATATAGAAGATGAAGTCCAGGCTTAGGTGGTCTCAGATGGAGATAATGAACTTGTTGGGAATTGAAACAGAGGTCACTCATGTTATGCTTTATCGAAGAGACTGGGGGCATTTCGCCCTTGCCCTGGAGATCTGTGAAACTCTGAACTTGAGAGAGATGACTTAAAGTATCTGGTGGAAGAAATTTCTAAACAGCAAAGAGTTCAAGAGGTGACAGTGCATAAACATTTGGAAAATTTGCAGCCTGACGATGTGGTAGAAAAGAAAATCCCATTTTCTGCGGAGAAATTCATCCCAGCTGCAGAAATTTGCATAAGTAACAAGAAGCCAAGATGATGAGGAAAATGTCTCCAGGGCATGTCAGAGACCTTCACAACAGCCCCTCCCATCACAAGCCTGGAACTCTACTTGAGTTCTGTATCTCATTACCTATCCCTTTTTTCTTTTTTATTTTGAGACAGAGTCTTGATCTGTCTCCAGGCTGGAGTGCAATGGCGTGATCTTGGCTCACGGCAACCTCCGACTCTCTGGTTCAAGGGATTCTCCTGCCTCAGCCTCCCGAGTAGCTGGGATTACAGGCACGTGCCACTACGCCCAGCTAGTTTTTGTATTTGTAGTAGAGATGGGGTTTCACCATGTTGGCCAGGATTGTCTCGATCTCCTGACCTCATGATCTGCCCGTTTTGGCCTCCCAAAGTGCTGGGATTACAGGCGTGAGCCACCACTCCCGGCCTACCTCTCTCCTTTCAAGGCCTGAAAGTGATTTAGACTTTTTTCCCTGCCCAAATCTCATGTCGAATTGTAATCCCCGGTGTTTGAGGTGGGGCCTGGTGGGAGGTGATTGGGTCATGGGGGTGGACTTCCCCTTTCGCTGCTGTTCTTGTGATAGAGTTCTCATGAGATCTAGTTGTTTAAAAGTGTGCGGCACCACCCCCAACCCTGCTGCTGTCATTTAAGATGTGCCTGCTTCCCTGTCGCCTTCCACCATGATTGTAAGTTTCCTGAGGAGTCCACGGTGATGTTTCTGGTACAGCCTGCTGTGAGTCAATTAAACCTGTTTTCTTTATAAATTACCCAGTCTCAGGTATTTCTTTATAGCAGTGCAAGAATAGACTAATACAAGTATCTACCATGTATTTCCTTCTTTCTTGAATCATTACTAGGTCAGCATATAAATATGCTGTGATAGTTTCCATCTTAAAACTGACCACAGAATTTCTTGATATCTGAAATACTCTAGATACCTCCTCATTTCTTGGTTCCCCTTCACAGGAAAATACATTAAAAGAGTTGTGTACACTCACTTTAATTCCTGACCTTCCGTTATCTTATCAACAGTTTATATCAGACTGTTATGCTCGCCACTCAACTGAGACACTCTTAAGATTACTGTGACCTAAAACTTACAAAAACCAAGAGTGAATTTTTTGACCTCTTAGCTGGTTGCTTACTCCTTGCATGTCCAAGGACATCTGGAATCATGATTGACCCCTTGGTCAGCCCTTGGAAATGTGACTCTTAGAATATAATTGATGCCAGTGATTGAGGGTTTCATTGTGTTCACCTGGAGCTATGGACCGTTCCATATCAGTTTCTCAGGTTGCTTTGCACAAACACCAAGATTGATCATGTGCACCTGGTTCCATTGTTGGACTCTCATGTTTCTACTGCTATGAATGATATGCCTTTCTAATCAACTCTCAATAAAAGCCTTGGACCCAAAGATTCAAACGGGCTTCCCTGGTCCGATCTATCGCACAACAGTTCTTATAGTTGACTGCTAGAAATGAAGCATGCTCTGTGTGGCCCCAGATGGGGAAGGACTTGGAAAACTATGTTTAGCCTCTCTGTACTATGCCCAATGCATATATGTTCCTGTTGCTTTTGTGCTTTATCCTTTGCTGTAATAAATTTTAGCCATTAAAATAATCTGCTACTGAGTCAGGTGAGTCCTTGTAGCGAATCTGCAAATGTGAAAGTTGTCTTAAGGCCACTGAAACACTCTACCTTCAAAATATACCCAGGACTTAGCCACTTCATACCTTCTTTGCAGCTCCCACTCTGGTCCAAACAATCATAATCTCACATCTGGGATAATGTAATTATGGTTTTACCAGTACTACCCTATAGTCAGTTTTCTAAATAGCTGAAAGAGTGATAAAAATATAAATCTTAGTATTGTCTCTTTTATATCTGTGAAAAATGACATTGGAATGTGGATAGGGATTGTGCTGAATCTGTAGATCCCTTTGGACAGTATGAATATTTCAACAATATTAATTCTTTGGTGAAAGGAAAATATCTTGGGCCCCCAAAATCACTAAGGAAAACTCAGGCTGGAAACTGCTTAGGGTCAACCTGCCTCCTATTCTACTCAAAGTCACCCCTCAGCTCACTGAGATAGATGCATAATTGATTGCCTCCCTTGGAGAGGCTAAACAGAAACTCAAAAGAATGTAACCATTTGTGTATCCCTTATATCTGTGACCTGGAAGCTCCCTCCCCGACTTCGAGTCTTCCTGCCTTTGCTTCAAGTTGTCCCGCCTTTCCAGACTGAATCAATGTACTTCTTAATATATTGACTGATGACTCATGTCTCCCTAAAATGTATAAAACCAGCCTGCGCCCTGACCACCTTGGGCACATGTCCTCAGGACTTCCTGAGGCTATGTTGAAACTAGGCCTCATAAAACTTAAAAAATTAGCACCAGGTGGCCCTAGATAGGGTCCCACCCTGCCTCGATAGGGTCCCACCCTGATAGGGTCCCACCCTGCCAATTCTGGGAAACAACCTCATGGGGTCCCACCCTGCCAATTCCGGGGGTCCCACCCTGCCTCGAAGTTCCCAGAATCAACAACTCCAGGAAAGAACCTCATAAAGTCCTGCTCTAACCAATTAGAACAAGACACCTTGCTCAGGCCATAGCTAGACCCAATTATTTTGCACCTTAAACTTTGTTTGAATTTCGCGCCATAAGCTGTGTTTGAACTTGTGTTTGCCTATATAAACAGCCTGTAACAAGCAGTCAGGGTCCCAGGGCCAACTTAGAGCTTGGGACCCTAGCGCGCTAGTAATAAATAACTCTCTGCTGTGAACCTCGTGTCGGTGATCCTTCGCGGCGACCCCTGCCCAGGAGGGAATCGAGAGTTCGGTTCCAACAATGTCACAGGCGTGTCCTCAACCTTGGCAAAATAAACTTTCCAAATTAACTGAGACCTGTCTAAGATTTTCTGGATTCACACTTCCAAGCCATTTATTTTGTGTCTTCTTCAATTTCTTTCATCAGTGTTTTATAGTTTTCAATGTACAGATCGTTCACCTCCATGGTTAAATTTATTCCTGTGCATTTTATTTTTTGGTACTATTATGAGATTGATTTCTTAATTTATTTTTCAAATAGTTTGTTGTTAGTACATAGAGATGCAACTGAAATTTGCATGTTGATTTTGTATCTTGCAACATTAGTAGATTTGTTTATTAGTTTTAAAAGTTTTTACGTGGAGTCTTTAGGGTTTTTTTAATATAAGGTCATGTCATCTGCAAACAGAGACAAAACAGAATGGCTACTATCAAAGAGACAAAAGATAGCAAGTGTTAGTGAGAATGTGGAAAAGAGGGAACCTTTGAACACTATTGGTAGAAATGATTTGTTCAGCCATTATGGAAAACAGTATGAAAATTTCTCAAAAAACTAAAACTACCATGTGATCCAGCAATCCTAACTGTAGGTATATGTCCAAAGAAATTGAAATAAGTAAGTCAAAAAGATAGCTGCACACTCATGTACATTGCAGCACTATTAAAAATAGCCAAGATATAGAATCAACCTAGATGTCCATCCATGGATGAATGGATAAAGAAAATGTGGCATACATACATACATATATATATATATATATATATACATGTTTCATACCTTACATTTATACAATACATTTATACTATATATATATGTGTGTGTGTGTGTGTATATATATATCTCAAAGAAGCAAAGAGGCAAAAAAGCAAAAGCAAAGAGCACAATGCTATATATATAACATATGCCCCACAGTAGCCACTGGAGAAATATAAGTGAATAATATTCCATAAGGAGTGGAATATATATGGAGTGGAATATTATTTAGCCCTAAAAAATAAGTAAATCTTATCATTAGAGTCAACATGAATGAACCTGGAGGACATTATGCCAAGTGAAATAAGCGAGGCACAGAAAGACAAATACTGCATCATCTCACTCATATGTGGATTCTATTAAAAAGGTGAACTCAAAGAAGCAAAGAGGACAACGCCGGTTACTAGGGGCTGGGATATGGGGGAAAATAGGGAGATATTAGTCAAAAGGTACAGAGTTTCAGTTATGCAGAATGAGTCAGTTCTGGAAATCTAATGTACATCATGGTGACTATAATCAATAATACTATATTGTATACTTAAAATTAGCTAAGAAAATACATCTTAAATCTTCTCACCACAAAAAAGGTAACTATGTGAGGTGATGGACATGCTAATTAACTTGACTATGGTAATCATTTCACAATATATACATTTATAAAAACATGTTTCATACCTTACATTTATACAATTTTTATTTGCTAATTATATCTCAATAAAGCTGGAAGAAATAAATATTGCGTTTTCAAAAAGAAAGTAAATCTTATTTTATCACTACTCTATTCGACACCTTCTAGTGACTGTCCACTGTATACAGAATAAAAATTACGCTCTTTAGTCTAGCTTACAAGGTCAAAAATTATCTGGTCTCCTTCTGCCACTTCTCTGAACTCATCTCTTATCAATCACTTCCACCCTTGATCATTTTGCTCTTCTCTGTTCTTAGAACATCTCTAGTTTATTCTTCTGGAAGAGCTGTTCTTTCTGTCTGGAAAGCTCTTCATATTGATCTTTGTACGGCTAGCTCCCTCTGGTCATTCAGGTTTTGTTTTATATGTCACTTCCACAGAGTGGCCTTCCAGATCACCCTAGCTTTTAAAGCCTTTTCCTCCCGGTTACTTTTATCATACAGCCCTCTGTATTTTATTCATGGCACTTACCGATATCTAAACTTATTTTGCATTTTGTTTGTTTCTAGAACACAGTCTTCTTGAGGGCAAAGTCTTTTTGTTTGCTGATGTTTCTCCAATGCCTAGAGCAGTTCCTGGCTTATAATAGCAGGCATTTCAGTAAATGTGTGGCTTGAATGAAGAAACTGAAAACAAGTAGCAGCTTTTGAAGAAGTCCCTGTGGGGAGGTTTTTGTTTTTCTGAAATAGGCTGAAAAAACCTTTAAGTAGATGTTGTTAGCAGAAAGTCTAGGCTAAGGAATTCCCAATACTGTGCGAACTTTATCATCTCTATTATTCACTGTTGTGTGTCCTATGTGCTTGAAATCGTGCCTGGCTTATCGCAGGTGCTCAGTAAAGATTTGTTGAATACATGAATGGTGCCTGACACAAAGTGTGAATTGAAAATATCTGGAGAAAAAAATTAGAAATGACGACATGTCACAGATACCTGGGTGACTGGTTTACGTCTTTCCCCTTCCCATGTTCAAATTACTCCCCTCAATCAAGAATATTAGCTTATTTATTCAAATATATTATATTTATTGAAGACTTAATTAGTACAAGTGACATTGTAATATGACCAATTCTCCAAATTAACTTACTGAAAGCATTACTGAATAGAACTTCTTGAATAGTTGAGTTCATCTTACATCTTTGTCAGCTGGGCAGTAAGAAAGCTGATGGAAGATCAGGATCATCCTATACCATGCAGTGTATACAGTAATAATGGTACAGACTGAATAATATTTTTGTCTACCCTTAATGCCCATGTCAACTGTTGGGATTTTAAGAAAATGTTTCTATGAAGTTCCATGTATTTTAAGAAATGTCACAAAAGGATTAACTGTATTAGTCAAAGTGGTTTTCTCATGTGCAAGTCTCATAGCATTATTTGGATGCCTGCTTTTTGGATAAAACTTTAAATGTCAATTATCTTGGCTCAGAAAGACAACTGATTTCAACTGTTTTTGGACAATGAAGAGCTTTGCAATGTGTAGGACACTGAGGGGTGCTATAATGAGCCTCCATGCACGTATATCCATTTAACCTAATGAGGTAAATTCCTACAAGTGCAATAGCTGCATCAAAGTTTATGCATTCTTAAAATGTTCATACTCATTGCCAAATTACTTTCCAAAATGGTTAGAGCAAGTCTATATTCCTGCCAAATATCTGTGAAATATTGCTGTTGTCTCGTTTCTCTTCTAGAAGTAGATATCCTCACACTTTCTTAACCTTCTAAATTTTCCATATAATTTTTCAAAATATTATATCCTTTTGATAATTCAATTTTTATTTCCTTGACAATTATTGAGGTTGCACATATTTTCATATGATTATTATTTTAATTATGTGAATAATGTGTTTACATTTTTGCCCATTTTAAATTTTATTAATCATATTTTGTATAATAAATTACAAATTATTGATTTGAAGGATTTTGTTGTGTATTAGAGATGTAAATGTTTCATCTCTGTTTTATATTTTAAAAATGTATTCTCCTGGGTTTTGTCATTTTAGTGTATTTGTAAAACCTTTTGATGTATAGGAGATTTTAATATTTACATGATTAAAGTGATCAAGTTTATCCTTTCTTGATTTTTCATCCTGATAGGATATGTATACTCAGACTGAATTTACAAAATATTGTCCTATATTTCCTCATATGATATCCATTTCACCTCATTTCATTTTTTTAAACTATGTGATTCCATTTATATTAAGTTCAGATAATCGTTCAAAATATTTACAGGTAAGAACCCAAATTTATTTTTTCCAAGTGTGTATTCAATGGACCCAATTACATTGAGTAATCCTTCATTCCCTCACCTCTTTGATATATTCATTTTAAAAGAGTTCATCCCTCTGTATACTTGGAAGTATTTCTTGACTCTTTTTTCTATTCCACTAATTCATTTGTCTATTCTTTTGTCAATGGCATGCTCCTTTGATTACAGTGGCTTTAAAATGTAGTTTGCTATCTGACAGGTCAATTCCCTTCACTGTATTCTTTTTAAAAAATATCTGGGCACTTCTTGTACATTTCTTCTGTCATCTAACTTTAAATGTATTTGTTATATTGCAAAAAATCCACTTGGATTTCGACTGAAACATTAATATATTAACTAATTATATAGCTGAGAATCGGCATTGTCAACTATCAGTAAGTAAATAAATCATAGCTTTTCAACCTTAGATTGCTATTCAAGTGGTAAATCATCCTAATTGCAACTCAAAATATGCAATTCATTATGTCTAATTCTGTGATTTGCTGCTCATGTGCTTTTTCTATCTATGGCCTTCAACATTTCATTAAAGATCAGCATTCACATGGATGTCTTGTGCTTCAGTGTCAACTGTTCTGGAGGGCACTTGCCTTATGCCTAGAGGTGACCGCCAGAGCCCTCAAATATGATTTTTGTGAAAACCACATAGTCTCACTTTATCTCATGTCATATTAAACATATATATTTGAAAATTCAATCCAAACAATAGAAAATTAATTTATATTTTGGAATACATTACATCTTTATAGTATTTTCTTCCTTCCAAGGACAATGCTATGTCTGTTCATTTATTCAGGTATGGCTTCAATATGTTCTTTTATAATTTTTCATTATAAAATGTATTTCTTGGCCGGGCATGGTGGCTGATGCCTGTAATCCCAACACTTTGGGAGGCTGAGGCGGGCAGATCACTTGAGGTCAGGAGTTCGAGATCGGCCTGGCCAACATGGTGAAACCCTGTCTCTACTAAAAATACAAAAATTAGCTCAGTGTGGTGGCACACACCTGTAGTCCCAGCTACTCGGGAGGCTGAGGCAGGAGGATCACTTGAACCTGGGAGGCAGAGGTTGCAGTGAGCCAAGATCATGCCACTACACTCCAGCCTGGCAACAGAGCAAGACTCTGTCTTCAAAAAAAGAAAAGTATTTCTTGTTATTTTATTGTTTTTGTGGAAATTGGAAGTGTGATTTCTTTTTCTTTCCATTTCAAATTCTAATTGTATATTGTCAATATAAAACAAAACTAATTGTTTTTCTAGCCAACTTACTAAATTTTCTCACCATGATAGCTAATTTACTGGGTTACTTTGTGTTTTTCTAGGTATAAAATCATAATATTCTCAAATAATACTAATTTTGTCCCACATTCAAAACTGTATACCGCCCGCCTCGACCTCCCAAAGTGCTGGGATTACAGGAGTTTGAGACCAGCCTAGCCAACATGGTGAAACTCTGTCTCTACTAAAAAATACAAAAATTAGCCAGGCGTGGTGGCAGGTGTCTGTAATCCCGGCTACTCGGGAGACTGAGGCAGGAGAATCACTTGAACCTGGAGGGGGAGGTTCCAGTGAGCTGAGACTGTGCCACTGCACTCCAGCCTGGGTGACAGAGACTCCCTTTCAAAAAAAATAATGTATACCACATATTTAATTTTTCTATCACATTGCATTAGCTATTGTGAGTAATAATTACAGGGAAAGAAAAATATTTCATATACTAATGCTTAACAGTTATACAGAAAACCTGAACACTATGCAGTCATTAACAATGAAATTTTGAAGAATATTTAATGACATGGGAAATGTTCCTCATGTATTAAGTGAAAAAAGAGATTTGTTTTTGGAATATATTGATTTTGAAACACACACACACACAGCCATATACATCATTCTCAGTGGAAGAAAAGGCTGGGTGAATACACGTCAATACACAAGCTATTATCACTGGATGATAGAATGTTCCCCTTTTTAATATTTTGAGGTATTTTTCAAATTTCCATGAGAAGCATATATAATTCTTATGATCAGAATAAATGCTTTTATTGCAATATACAGAGATTTGTAGGGGAAGTGCTGCCAGACAGTGAGAGGGATCTTCTTAGTTGGTCTTTAGTGTCTACCCATTAAGTTTCAAAATATTAACTGCAAAGAGGTTTTTCATATAATGGCAGTTGCTCAACCTCCTGTCTTTATATTTCTATGACTCTAGTTGCTATCTTCGCAGATTTGTGGAATGCTGGCACTGCAACTCTCTTTAGTGCAAACTGGCTCTGGTAATGCTGTCTGCAAAATACATTTGCTGGAAAATATATGTGCAATATGGCTACCCTGTTGGATATAAGTAGGAGAAAGGAACAATTTCTGCTGAGTTCTGCCCAAAAGACTCTCCCCTGTTACTTAGAGTCCCTATGCCCCCTCACCCCATAGATACTTTTCTGTTTTCCTGACCATCAGTCATCTCCTGAACTGACACAGTTACAGTTAAAACTTGTCCCCTTGCAGGTTTGCTGGTGCTTTACTCTATTTCATACAGGTTATAAAAGTCATTGTTCTGATACCTGAACGTTGAGTGCGAGCCCGCGGAGATGAACCCTTTAAGATGAAGCTGATCAACAAACTGAATGAGCGAGAGGTCCAGCTTGGGGTGGTCGATAAGGTTTCCTGGCAATCTGAGTACAAGGACAGCGCCTGGATCTTCCTAGGAGGGCTTCCTTATGAACTGACTGAAGGGGACATTGTCTGTGTGTTCTCACAATATGGGAGATTGTTAACATTAATCTCATGCGGGACAAGAAGACTGGGAAATCCAAAGGATTCTGTTTCCTCTGCTATAAAGGCCAGAGGAGCACAATTCTGGCCATTGACAATTTTAATGGGATCAAGATGAAAGGAAGAACTATCCGAGTGGATCATGTGTCTAACTATAGGACTCCTAAAGACTCAGAAGAAATGGATGATGTGACCAAAAAGCTCCAGGAGAAGGGCTGTGGGGCGTACCCCCTCACCAAGTTTGTCTGAGAGCTCTGAAAATGAAAAACCAACAAAAAAGCACAAAAATGACAAAAAGAAAAAAAAAAAAAGAAAGAAAAAGAGAAAACTGACCAGGAGGTACAGGCAGAGCAACCATCCTCTTTCATCACCCAGAAGCAAGAAGGTGAAAGAAAAGGATGACCCTGGCTCTGAGAAGCACAGCAGTAAGAACTCAGAGACAGCTCAGAAGTCAGAGCCCAGGGAGGGGCCAAAGCTCTCCAAGGCGAGGACTGCCTACTCTGGTGGAGCAGAGGACCTAGAGAGGGACCTGGAGAAAGAGAAACCCAAGCACGAGCACATGTCCTCAAGCAGGAGGGAGGCAAGAGAAGAAAAGACCGGAATAGGGACAGAGGGCGGAGCTCAGACACACATTCTAGCCAATACAATGGGCATACTGAAGGGTGTAGTCGTAGCAGTAAAAGCAGGAGCCAAATTTCTTCAAGTTCTTTGTAGATTCTGGATATTAGTCTTTTGTCAGATGGATAGATTTTCTCCCATTCTGTAGGTTGCCTTTTCACTCTGATGATAGCTTCCTTTGCTGTGCAGAAGCTCTTTAGTGTAATCAGATCCCATTTGTCAATTTTGGCTTTTGTTGCTATTGCTTTTGCTGTAACAATCAAGAAGTCTTTGCCCATACCTACATCCTGAATGGTATTGCCTAGGTTTTCTTCTAGGGATTTTATGACTTTAGGTCTTAGGTTTAAGTCTTTAATCCATCATGAGTTAATTTTTGTATAAAGTGTAAGGAAGGGATCCAGTTTCAGTTTTCTGCATATGGCTAGCCAGTTTTCCCAACACCATTTATTAAATAGGGAATCCTTTCCCCATTGCTTGTTTTTGTCGGGTTTGTCAAAGATCGAGTGGTTGTAGGTGTGTGGTGTTATTTCTGAGGCCTCTGTTCTGTTCCATTGGTCTACGTATCTGTTTTGGTACCAGTACCAGGCTGTTTTGGTTACTATAGCCTTGTAGTATAGTTTGAAGTCAGGTAGCATGATGCCTCCAGCTTTGTTCTGTTTGCTTAGGATTGTCTTGGCTATATGGGCACTCTTTTGGTTCCACAGGGAATTTAAAGTAGTTTTTCTAATTCTGTAAAGAAAGTCAATGGTAGCTTGATGGGGATAGCACTGAATCTATAAATTACTTTGGGCAGTATGACCATTTTCACGATATTGATTCTTCCTATCCATGAGCATGGAATATTTTCCCATTTGTTTGTACCCTCTCTAATTTCCTTGAGCAGTGGCTTGTAGTTCTCCTTGAAGAGGTCCTTCACAGCCCTTGTAAGTTGTATTCCTAGGTATTTTATTCTCTTTGTAGCAATTGTTATAGGGAATTCACTCATGATTTGGCTTTCTGTTTATCTATCATTAGTGTACAGGAATGCCTGTGATTTTTGCACATTGATTTTGTATCCTGAGACTTTGCTGAAGTTGTTTATCAGCTTAAGGAGATTTTGGGCTGAGATGATGGGGTTTTCTAAATATACAAGCATGTCATCTGTAAAGACAATTTGACTTCCTCTCTTCCTATTTGAATATGCTTTATTTCTTTCTCTTGCCCGATTGCCCTGGCCAGGAATTCTAATGCTATGTTGAATAGGAGTGGTGAGAGAGGGCAGGGCATCTTTGTCTTGTGCCAGTTTTCAAAGGGAATGCTTCCAGTTTTTGCCCACTCAGTAAGCAAATTTACAAGAAAAAAACAACCCCATCAAAAAGTGGGCGAAGGATATGAACAGACGCTTCTAAAAAGAAGACATTTATGCAGCCAACAAACATGAAAAAAAGCTCATCATCACTGGTCATTAGACAAATGTAAATCAAAACCACAATGAGATATCATCTCATACCAGTTTGAATGGTGATCATTAAAAAGTCAGGAAACAACAGATGCTGGAGAGGATGTGGAGAAATAGGAACGCTTTCACACTGTTGGTGGGAGTGTAAATTAGTTCAACCATTGTGGAATACAGTGTGGCGATTCCTCAAGGATCTAGAACCAGAAATACCATTTGACCCAGCAATTCCATTACTGGGTATATACCCAAAGGACTATAAATCATTCTACTATAAAGACACATGCACACGTATGTTTATTGTGGCACTATTCACAATAGCAAAGATGTGGGACCAACTCAAATGGCCATCAATGATAAACCGGATAAAGAAAATGTGGCGCATGTACACCACAGAATACTATGCAGCCATAAAAAGGATGAGTTCATGTCCTTTGCAGGGACATGGATGAAACTGGAAACCATCATTCTCAGCAAACTAACACAAGAACAGAAAACCAAACACCACATGTTCTCACTCATAAGTGGGAGTTGAACAATGAGAACACATGGACACAGCGAGGGGAACATCACACACTTGGGCCTGTTGGGGGGTGGGGGGCTAGGGGAGGGAGAGCATTAGGAGAAATATCTAATGTAGATGACAGGTTGATGGGTGCAGCACACCACCATGGCACATGTATACCTACGTAACAAACCTGCACGTTCTGCACATGTACCTCAGAACTTAAAGTATGATAAAAATGTTACTATTTTTGTGTCTAAAACTTCTGGGGCTGTGCTTTTAATCCCTTGAGTATTAGAGTCATTGGGAGGACTGCAGTTTCAATAGCTGGATATCCTGGATATTCTTCGCACCATCCATTGTCCCTGTACCAGAATATGTTTCCTGAATTTTGGTTCATAAACATGGCTCTTGAGCCCCATAGACCCCAGTTGAAGAAGGAATTTTCAGGAAAGGGAAAATACCAGATAATTCTATAATTCTAGTCTTTGGGTTCGATGTTTAGAGCCCAGCATCGTGGGACCTTTCCAGTTACTGGGTTTGGATAGCTTGATATGAATGAATGGAGTAGGATTTTTAAGATCAACCAGCTCCATGCCCAAACCCTCCTGTTTAAAAAAATTGTTAATGTCTTTTCTTTTTCATTAAAACTTTTTTGTTTGAAAAAAAAGTAATTGTAACTTTTGTACTCCAGTGGAATTAAAGAACTTTCAGTGTCATCTTTAATACCCTTTGTCTATTCTTCCTACAGAGATTTTATTTAAGGAAGATGTTCACCTGAATTTACTTTTAGTTATGATTCAGCCAATCTAAGCCACAGAAACATTTTAAATATTGAGAATGGAGGTCCCTAATGCTTTGTTGTCTGTAACTTTCGTTTTCTTTTTCTCCTGGTGGAAATAGAGTAGGTGGTGATGGAGGTTAAGGAAATCACAGTCAAGGCTGTCAAAGGCCCATTAGGTGAAATCTAAGACAAGTCTGACAGTCTAAACTTTCCTTCAAACACTTAGGCTGGGGATACACCCCTTACGCCATTTGATTTTATGTTAAAACATCTAAATTGCTTTATTGGTTAAAGAAGATTTTCATGGAATTGTTAATTATTTATTTTAACGGATTGCTGTATACCAAGTGTGTGCCCTTAGTTTGAGGAAATCAGGAAATCCATCGTCTTGATACAATTTGGATTTGTACAATATTTTCTACCTTTCTTTTATTTCCAAACAGAAATGCCGCTATTTAAGAGCAAACTGTTGCTTTGTCAAAGCCCATATTCTGTTACTCATTGTTATTTATACAGACTCTAATAAAACATTATGCTACTAATCAAAGGTGATAGATACAAAGCATTGTTTTGTCTTCTGAGAGCATTATGGATTATGCTAATGGCCATCTGCCCATAATTGATATTTTGTTCTTCAGTCATAGAAAAAGAAACAATCAACCATAAAAGACTATTTTGTTGTGATAAATGCTTATGCAATTGTCTTTTATTCTCCATTATGTTTTTTCATAATTTCCTAGTTAATTATTTAGTAGTATAATACTTTTATAGCAATAGAACTGTCACTGCATTCCAAATAGGGGTTTGAAATATATTGTATATACACAGTGATGTCATCCCTAATATCCTCATGCAGCTGGGAAAAACAAATCAACTCAACGACATTTAACACATACTTGGGCTGATTTTTTGTTTGTTTTTCCACATGTTGGAGGATAACTCATACTTTAGTTTTCTGTAGAGTAAGAATTATATGTAAAAAAAATAAATCCAGAAAAATATAGACTTAATGGTTATGGTAGATAACCAACTAAGCCAAGTCTCCTTTGATTTTGTATATACATTCCTAAATTAAAGGAAAATTCATTTTCTATAAAGAATTTGTTGGCAACTCCACTTTCCATTACAATAAAAGACTCCCTTTTGCAGGTGTGCCTGAAAGTCGTTGTGGATATATGAAGTCAAAAAAAAAAAAAAAAAATTCATGGTGTGTGTGAAGAGTACTCCACTAAATACTACTAAATGCTAGAAGCAAACACAAAAGAAGTTAAAGATGTGGAACTTGCCCTAGAAGAATTTATGATTCAGCTGGGAGCTGTACTCTACACCTTAGAAACATTTATAAGCAAGACATCCAGGGTGAATTGATAGAGGTTTTAAGTGCTGAAAAGTAAGGATGCATGTGGTAGAACTGCCAGCAGAAATTGCTCACTATTTTTAAAGGTCTAATGTCACTAAGAAGACAAATTAAATTTTTTCTGGGATCTCCGGAATCTGCATGTATAGAGTAATAGATGTCATTTGAAGATGGTAACAAAAAAGCCCTACATTGGTAACTGAAATGTCATCACTGGGGATTTATGTCTTTGAATTAGGCACTTCCTTCCCCATGAAGTAGGTATGATTAGCATCTCAGAAAGGCTAAGTAGTGAAATGCACCTATATGCATTTATACTGGTGAGGTAAATTCCTATGTATAGAGTATACCTGAACATGTTCTACCTCAGCATTCATGCTTGTCTGTATATAATTCAAAGATGTATTATAGATGTTTTTCTTCTCAATAAAAAGTCTTAAAAAATTAAATTTGAAGTCTATTTTTATCCATCTTTTGCTTGTATTTATGATACTTTTCAACTTATTCAACTCTCAACAAATGTATTCAGGAGGAGTTTGTAAAGTTCTGAATGTCTATCAACACCCATGACACTACTCCCACGATTATGTCTTTACAAACAGGAACCGCATGAGTCTAATATCCTGACCACAACTAACCAGGGATTAGGGCCAGCTGTATAGAGAACAAGAACTAAACCAATCTAATCATCTCTCTCTCGGGGAATTTTAATTTGGAGATACAGAAAAGAGCAGAAACAGAATGAGACAAAACAAGAAGTAGGAGAATGAGGCAGTAGAATCCAGGATTATTCAGAAGTCATGACATGAGAGGAGACTACAGAGAAATCAGTGGGCAATAATGAAACTAGAACAGAAGAAGCAGATAAACAGAAATGCTGAGTCAGGAATGTGGTAGAGTTGCTACAATAGGGAGCAATGAACATATGTTGGTGAGGGGATAGGAGTAAAACTGGGTTTCTTCTTGGAGACTCTCTCCTGTCCTCCGCTTGTCTGTGTATCTTTCCAATTAACACTTTTGAACTCAGTCAACCTGAACACACCTCTGTTCCTTGCACACTGAAAGATCCCAATAACACAGTGTCTCATCTGAATTTCAGAACCTCCTGCTGAATTCCATTCCAAATTTCTTCTCCCTGCTTCTGTCTCTCCTATAAAAAAAAGTTCCCAAGTCGCCGGGCGCAGTGGCTCACGCCTGTAATCCTAGCACTTTGGGAGGCCAAGGCGGGCGGATCACCTGAGGCCGAGAGATTGAGAGCAGCCTGACCAACATGGAGAAACCCCCTCTCCACTAAAAGTACAAAATTAGCTGGGTGTGGTGCCGCATACTTGTAATCCCAGCTACTCGGGAGGCTGAGGCAGGAGAATCGCTTTAACCTAGGAGGAAGAGGTTGCGGTGAGCCGAGATTGCGCCATTGCACTCCAGCCTGGGCAACAAGAGCAAAACTCCGTCTCAAATAAAATAAAGTTCCCAAGTCAAGACTCCATTTCCTTTTGTTTGCAAGTACAAAGAAAGAATAGGTGGTTGCTTAAGAAGGCCTTTGTCTATCGGAGGATACTAGTACTGGTTTGCCAAAGTTGTCTACTTACTGTCTTCGTTCGATTCTTCCCCTTCCATTTGTTCTTGATCTCACTCCAATTAGTCTTTTGACTCTACCATTCCACCACACCTACTTTTATGAATGCCAGGAATCATCTTCACACTGTTAAATCCAGTGGCAAATCCTCCATCCTCATCTTATTTAACATATAGCAGCATTTGAAACAGTGGATGACTCCCTTTTTCTCAAAAACTTCCTTCATTTGGCTGCTGACATCATACTTCTAATTTTCCTTCCACTCCACTGGCCACTCCTTCTCAGTCTTCCTTGCTAGTTCATTCTCATCTTCCCAGACTCGTAATGTTGTTATGCCACAGGGCTCAGTCTTTGAACTTTTAAAAAATCTACACTCACCTTCTAGGTGGTGCCATGCACCTTAGGACTACACGATCTATTAGTTGATGACTTCCCAATTTTTACACTCATTCTAAGCTATCCTCTCTACTTCACACTCATATATTTAATTACCAAATCAAGATCTCCACTTGGCTAACAAGTATTGCAATACCATTATGTAGCCAACTGCATTCCAGATTTTTTCTTCTTCTCATAATTTTCTGTTCCTTTTAAGTTCTGAGTTACTGTTAATTCCATCCTTCTAGTTGCTCAACTCAAAATTTCTGGAGTCACCCTTGATTTCTCTGTCCTCTCAATCTTAAAACCGTCCAGAAATGCTCTGAGTAATATCTTTAACATATATACAGAATGACTCCACTTCTCAACCACTCCCATTGCTACAGACTCGATCCAAGACACATATTCTCCTGTCTTGATTATTCTAAGCATTTCCCTGTTTACAAACTTGGTCTCATAAGTCTGTTCTTGACACATCAACCAGGGTGCTAAGAGTCTCCTTGTTTACAAACTTGGCCTCATAGGTCTGTTCTTGACACATCCACCAGGGTGATCTTGTTGAAACAGAAATCAGATCTTGGCATTCCTCTGCTAAAACATAATTTTTGGCTTGAGAGCTCACTCAGAGTGATAGCATTTCAAACTTACCACCTGGCAGGGCGTGGTGGCTCATGCCTGTAATCCCAGCACTTTGGGATGCCGAGGTGGGTGGATCACTTGAGGTCAGGAGTTTGAGACCAGCCTGGCCAACATGGTGAAACCCCATCTCTACTGAAAATACAAAAAAAAAAAAAAAAAAAAAAAACAACAAAAAACAGCTGGGCATGGTGGCGCATGTCTGTAGTCCCAGCTACTCTGGAGGCTGAGGCAGGAGAATTACTTGAACCCGGAAGGCAGAGGTTGCAGTGAACCGAGATCGCACCATTGCACTCTGGCCTGGGTGACAGAGTGAGACTCTGTTCCCCAAAACCCCCCACCAAAAAAAAAAAAAAAAAAACTTGCTACCTTTTCTTTCCATCTGACACTGCCCATTTATTCCTCCCTATTGCCCTCCCCTGCTTTTTTTTTTCTCTATAACACTTTGACTCTTCTAAAATACTATTTGTTTTACTTATATATATTGTTTATTGCCTGATTCTATTCCTGAGACTATACATTTTTTTCTTTCTTATGTGTGATTCAAATACATAAAATAAATATTTGCTAAATTAATTAGTTAAGTAATTGACATGCCCTAACACTAGAACAAGAAGGAATCACCTGAATACAAATAAAAAGGCATAAATATTAGGAATCTGTATTAGTTCATTTTCACACTGTATAAAGATACTATCTGAGACTAGGTAATTTATAAATAAAATAAGTTTAATGACTCACAGATCCACATGGCTGGGGAGGCCTCAGGAACCTTAGAATCGTGGTAGAAGGCAAAGGCGAAGCAAGACTCATCTTACATGGCAGCAAGAGAGAGAGAGAGCAAACATGGAAGTGCCACACTTTAAAGCCACCAGCCTCCATGAGAACTCACTCATTATCAAGAGAACAGCATAGGGGAAAATGTCCCCATGATTCAATCCTTTACAAGAAGGTTCCTTCTTTGATACATGGGGATTACAATTTGAGATGAGATTTGGATGGGGACACACAGTCAAACCATATCAAAAACCTTCCCTATATCTTGTCACAAACTAGCTGAGTCTTTGTTAATTGTCCTATCATTGTTCAAAGAGACCCACTGCTCCTTTCTCTTTGTTTTCTCTCTCCCTCCAAAGTTACACTGTGTTAGACATGGCTCAGGCATGGTTAAATGTTGGTTTCACCATTAGATGAAGCAGTGTAAAATCAATTTTGTTATTCAGCTGGCTTCAAAAATACCTTCCTTTGCTGGCTGTGATGGCATCCTTACAGATGTCCCTGTCAACCTGTTGACTAAATTGCCTCAGTAACTGGTACTAGGGAATGTGATGCTTTGTGGATTTGAATTAAAGCTATGAAAAAATAGAAATTGTCAGCGTGATTTTGTTGTTGTTTGTTTGTTTGTTTTTGTTTTCCAGCCAGGCCTGTTTCTTCTAGGACAAGATTTAGCATCTCCTCTTTCTTTGCTTTTTTTCCTTTTCCTTTTTTGATAGACCTTAAAGGAAATATGCCAAGGCAGCTGCAGTGTGAAACCAATAGGGAAAAGGCTTATGTCCAATTGTTCCTCAACCCTGAAAAATCACACATTCTCCATTTCTAAACAACGAACGAATGGGTCCGGGAATGCAAGAGAGTAGAATGTTGTAGAGTGGTGTGTTGTAGACAGTATCATGTTGTTTCATCTACTTTCCACCCTTCAACAATGCCAGTGTGTTAGGAGTATTCAAAACTTGACCTATTATCAACCAACTCCCTAATAATCAGTTAACACCTTAATTATCAGCTAATTGGTAACTAATATTAGTGTTATCAGTGGAACTTTTGGCACAGATTACATGGTAGTCAACAAAGACGGGTTCTTCAATCTTGCCTGAAGGGAAAAAAAATGACTGTTTTCTTATTTTAAACATTTTCTGGATGAAATTCTGATCATTTCCTTGTGAAAAGCATATTTTACACTTATAAAATAATCCAGCAACAGAGTATCAGGTGAAATATCATTGTTGATATCATTTTCTATTAAAAATCCATGTAAATAGTAAGCACTCAATAAATCCTTTGTGAATTAAGTCTGAGCCCACACTCAGACCTAAGATAGTGGTAATCCATTCAAAGAAAAACAAATAGAGACTCAATAAATGGTCAGGAAGCTAGGCCAGATTGCCCCATTCCCAATCCAATCTTCCTCCCACTAAGCAACTTGCTGTCATGAAGTAGGGATTATATTAAATACTCTGATTTTCAAGCCTGGAATTCTGTAGGACAGTAAACTGGAAGAGGCCTAGTGATAGTTGGTATCTAGATGCTGAATGTAATTTTTATTTTTACTTTTTGCATTTTTATGAGGCAGAAAATAAAAGTATGCAGTTACTGAAGAGAATCTGAGCAATCAGCTACCAGTTAAACAAAATGTTAACCTATTTTCATGCCAAATTGAGGATTCGAATTGTACTCAACTATAATCATTGTTCTATTCATTCTACTTTGATGCCTTGAGAGTTGCTCAAAAGTAGGGACAATATTCCATTCTCAGTCTATGTGGATGGCACTCCAGCCCAAGGAAGCTGCTAAGAACTGAATTAATTAATAAATTATTATTAATAAAAGAAATGGCTTAATGGCATTAAAGGGCCATTAGCACACACAGCGGAGCACACACACACACACACACACACACACACACACAGTTCAAGATTAGTCATTGGCCAGGCAAGGTGGCTCACGTCTGCAACCCCAGTACTTTGGGAGGCTGAGGCGTGGGAATCACCTAAGGACAGCAGTTTGAGACCAGCCTGGCCAACATGGCGAAACCCCGTCTGTACTAAAAATACAAAAATTAGCCAGGGGTGGTGGCAGGTGCCTATAATCCCAGTTACTTGGGAGGCTGAGGCAGGAGAATCTCTTGAACCCAGGAGGCAGAGGTTGCAGTGAGCCGAGATTGTGCCACTGCACTCCAGCCTGGGTGACAGAGTGAGGCTCCATCTCAATAAATAAATAAATAAATAAATAAATAAATAAATAAATAAATAAAAGCGGGGGTTACAATCCTAGTCTCTGATAAAACAGACTTTAAACCAACAAAGATCAAAAAAGACAAGGGCATTACATAATGGCAAAGTGATCAATTCAACAAGAAGAGCTAACTATCCTAAATATATATGCACCCAATACAGGAGCATCCAGATTCATAAAGCAAGTCCTTAGAGACTTACAAAGAGACTTAGACTCTCACATAATAATTTGGGGAGACTACAAGACCCCACCATCAATATTAGACAGATCAACAAGACAGAGAATTAACAAGGATATTCAGGACTTGAACTCAGCTCTGGACCAACCGGACATAAGAGATATCTACAGAACTCTCCACCCCAAATCAACAGAATATACATTCTTCTCAGCACCACATCGAACTTATTCTAAAATTGACCACATAATTGGAAGTAAAACACTCCTCAACAAATGCAAAAGAAGGGAAATCATAACAAACAGTCTCTCAGACTACAGTGCAATCAAATTAGAACTCAGGATTAAGAAACTCACGAAAAACCACACAACTACATGGAAACTGAACAACCTGCTCTTGAATGACTACTGGGTAAGTAACGAAATTAAGGCAGAAATAAGTAAGTTCTTTGAAACCAATGAGAACAAAGACACAACGTACCAGAATGTCTGGGACACAGCTAAAGCAGTGTGTAGAGGGAAATTTGCAGCATTAAATGCCCACAGAAGAAAGCGGGAAATATCTAAAATCGACACCTAACATCACAATTAAAAGAACTAGAGAAGCAAGAGCAAACAAATTTAAAAGCTAGCAGAAGACAAGAAATAACCAAGACCAGAGCAGAACTGAAGGAGATAGAGACATGAAAAACCCTTCAAAAAAAAAATCAATGGATCCAGGATCTGGTTTTTTGAAAAGATTAATAGATAGACTGCTGACCAGACAAATAAAGAAGAAAAGAGAGAAGAATCAAATAGACACAATTTAAAAAATGATAAAGGGGGCTGGGCATGGTGGCTCATGCCTGTAATCCTAGCACTTTGGGAGGCCAAGGTGGGCTGAACACCAGAGGTCAGGAGTTCGAGACCAACCTGGCCAACATGGTGAAACCCCATCTCTACTAAAAACACAAAAATTAGCCAGGCGTGTTGGCAGGTGCCTGTAATCCCAGATACTTGGGAGGCTGAGGCAGGAGAATTGCTTGAACCTGGGAGGCAGAGGTTAAAGTGAGCAAAGATTGTGCCACTGCACTCCAGCCTGGATGACAGAGCAAGACTCAGTCACCAAAAAAACAAAAACAAAAACAAAAACAAACCAAAACTGATAAAGGGGATATCACCACTGTTCCCACAGAAATACAAACTACCATCAGAGAATACTATAAACATCTCTACAAAAATAAACTAGAAAAAAAAATCTAGAAGAAATGGATAAATTCCTGGACATATACATCTTCCCAAGACTAAACCAGGAAGAAGTCGAAACCCTGAATAAACCAATAACAAGTTCTGAAACTGAGGCAGTAATTATTAGTCTACCAAGCATAAAAAGCCCAGGACCAGATGAACTCACAGCCAAATTCTACCAGAGGTACAAATAGGAGCTGGTACCATTCCTTCTGAAACTATTCCAAACAACAGAAAAAGAGGGGCTCCACCCTAACTCACTTTATAAGGCCAGCATCGGTCTGATACCAAAATCTGGTAGAGACACAGCAAAAAAAGAAAATTTTAGGCCAATATCCCTGATGAACATCGATACAAAAATCCTCAATAAAATACTGGCAAACTGAATCCAGCAGCACATCAAAAAGCTTATCCACCACGATCAAGTCGGCTTCATCCCTGGGATGCAAGGCTGGTTCAACATATGCAAATCAATAAACGTAATCCATCACACAAACAGAACCAATGACAAAAACCACATGAGTATCATAATAGATATAGAAAAGGCCTTTGATAAAATTCAACACCCCTTCATGCTAAAAACTCTCCATAAACTGGGTATCGATGGAACGTATCTCAAAATAATAAGAGCTATTTATGGCAAACCCACAGCCAATAACATACCAAATGGGCAAAAGCTGGAAGCATTCCCTTTGAAAATAGGCACAAGACAAGGAAGCCCTCTCTCACCACTCCTATTCAAGATAGTATTGCAAGTTCTGGCCAAGGCAATTGGGCAAGAGAAAGAAATAAAGTGCATTCAAATAGGAAGAGAGGAAATCAAATTGTTTCTGTTTGCAGATGACATGATTATATATTTAGAAAACCCCATCGTCTCAGCCCACAATCTCCATACATACAGTATATACCGTACTATATATTACTTCAAGTGTTTGTGAATTCCCATATGTCATGGAGAAATAAATTATGAAATTTAAATACGCTGTCATATTTTTTGCAATAATGAAAATTTATCAAATGCACTGTATCACACCATTTGAAGGTGGTATATAAAATGTAAGGTTTATTAGTTAATTTAAACATTGCATTAGCAATGTCTTATTCAATAAAATTTAATACAATCTTATCTGCAACTTCAATTGCCACAGTTCCCACTGAAAATAGAGACTGCCACAGATTGACCCACAGGTACTGGACTTTTCTCCACAATCGCCATTACCAGCTGAGTGTGCCATGCTCTTTCTTCCAGGAAAATCACAGCTCAGCACTACTGGTGCAGTATTCTTAAGAAGGCCTTCCTGTTCCTGACACAGTATCCATATCTAAAAGCAACAAGGTCATCATTCTAAATAAAAAAAAAGATGAATTATTTATGAACCTTAGAAATCATGAGTGGAGGCCGGGCGCGGTGGCTCAAGCCTGTAATCCCAGCACTTTGGGAGGCCGAGGCGGGCGGATCACGAGGTCAGGAGATCGAGACCATCCTGGCTAACACGGTGAAACCCCGTCTCTACTAAAAATACAAAAAAACTAGCCGGGCGTGGTGGCGGGCGCCTGTAGTCCCAGCTACTCGGAGGCTGAGGCAGGAGAATGGCCTGAACCTGGGAGGCGGAGCTTGCAGTGAGCCGAGATCGCGCCACTGCACTCCAGCCTGGGCGACACAGCGCGAGACTCCGTCTCAAAAAAAAAAAAAAAAAAAAAAAAAAGAAATCATGAGTGGGATAAATAAGGATGATAAAAGGAACGAGTATCTTTCTTCTCAACAGACTTAAAAAATTTTAAAATATCAGACTATTCTTAGTTAAATAAATAGCATATAGATAGTATCACGAGTAGCCTGTTTACTCATTCTTAATCCCTTATCAATCTCTTATTTCTATGGATTGGCTTCTTAGCACAGCTCATTTATGCAGAAGAACCTTGTCCAAATAAGGGAGAGAAATACTCTTGAAATGTTTGGCAGGCCACAAGTGCAGAATATTTGAAAGAAAATGTCATGTTGTGTCCACCTGGGTATATTTATATACGTCTTTTCTTGATTTGTGAACCAAACAGTGTAGACTCCACTTGTCTTCAGTGGCTGTTTGAAGAATTTAAAACACAGTGAGACACCACTAGATCTGTGTGCCATCAGACAGCCTAGGGAATTGGCTGAGACAGGTAAGCCTGAGTGTATGCTGAAAGGTATTCACTAGAGGATAGATGGGAGTGAGTTTCAGAAAACAGACTGATCTTGACAGGGAGCCTTGCTCCTACAGAAATCATTCATTGTGGGTAACTTTGGGAAGACAATGAGTTTTTATGTAACGAAGGACTTTTTTGTTTTGTTTTGGGTTTTTTTTTTTTTAGTTCTTGTAGTAAATTGATGGGAGGGAGAATTCTGGAACCCCTGTTAAGTCACTGATAGAAGAGGCTAACTGACCATACGAGCAATTGGTTTAGTGATATAATGTGCCAGAAAAGCTACACAGCTGAGCTGGCATCTCTAGAGTGAAACAATCACCATTCCCACAGATAAGCATACAGTTGCTTTTCTGGCTTAGGTAGAGTCAGGAATTTCATTATCTTTTATTTATTTTAAACTTCATTTTATTTTCATGACATTGGGAAGATAAATATGATTCATAGAGCTTGATGTTGTAGCTCAGGTGAGGCTATGGAATAGCAGCTGGCTTGCTGAGTCAATTAAGCAATAATTAATCACTTATTGACTGCATAAACATACCAGCGTTATTTAAAGTTTGGAGATGGTGGTGGGTTAAGTGTGTACAAATGTGTGTAGGCGTCTATAAAATGTCTTCTCTAGTCTCCAGAAACCTAGAGATGAAATTGTGTTCCTCAAAATAGCCTGATTAAAATGCACTCTTTCCTGAACTCTTGTGGTCCTCTCATTGGTTTCCCACATCCACTTTTACTTATACTCATATCAGCCTGAGAAATTGGAGCCATTGGCCTGGAACACAAATCTGATTATGACATTCTACTATTTAAACTCTCCAATGGCTTCAATTTTGTTCGAAAATAAAACTAAATTCTTTATGATGACATGAAATGATCATCACCACTGGCACTTATCATAGCTTCCTTTACGTACCCTCACATAACCAAAAGATAAACTACACTGGACTGTTCCCAGAAAACAGCATAGGGTGTTTAATTCCACGCTTTTGAACATTCTCTTCTTATTGCCTAGAATGCTCCTACTACCACACTCCATGAAGTCTTAACTCCAGTTTTAGCCTAGAGAAGCGTGAGTCTATTTCGAAAGACAAATACAACAAATACCCAAAATAGACAGTTAGTCTTCTGCAGCAAAATGGCAGATAAAGAGAACTGAAACTACCCTTGCAATGAACACCTAGTTAATGCTGAACTAGATATAAAAAAATTCTTTCATGTATGTAGTTGAGATCATAATTTCCGGTTCCAAAATTAAGAAAAAAATGGCTAAGTAAGAAGTATATGAGTTAATATTAATGCTATAACTATTATAGGGATAAGAATGATAAGGGGTTGTGGGTATCAGTAATATAAGAATTGGAGTTTTTGACATCCATCTGAGAACAGATTAGGCCTTTGGCTTATGGAGGAATATAATTTGAAGCAAAATACTGGCTTAAAGACAAGCACCTTGAAGGTTTACATCTTTGGCTAAATGATGAGGTATGGGGGAATAAAAGAAACAACAAATTAAGACTCCTAACAATCCAGGGATATGACAAGTGAGAAATTTTGTGTTTTCACGTCTCTGGGTAGGAAAAAAACGTCAAAATATCTCTTCTAAAAATTCAAAGCTCCAGGTCTGTAACACATGTGGATATGAAACTACACTCCATCTGTGCGATGCAGGAAACCTCAAGCCAAGAAATTGGCATAAAATCGGAAATAAACTGCCTTTATCCCTGGACATTGGCAAACACGAAATCATCCTGAAAGAATCTGCCTCCAGTCCAGATGACTCACAGTTTCCTGAAACTACTCATAGACATATAATAGCGGAACCGCAGACCAACAACAGGGGAACAATCCTAAGAGCTACTAAGGGAGGGAGAAGTTTACCTACAAAGAAGTGATCGACCATTACATGGGTGTAAGTTTCTCAAAAGCAATAAAAGAAGCCAAAAGACAATGAAATCATTACTTCAGGCAATGGAAGAAAGTAATTGTAAATTTAGCAATCTGTAACTGACTGATTATAATGTAAAAATGAACATACATTCAGACAAAGAAAGACTGAGAGGTCACCAGATTATAGGTTTTGCTATAATGTTAATGGAACTACTAAATAAAAATAAAAATTACACTCAGAGGAAGGACTGAGATGTAACAAGCAATGGTGAAAAAGAAGTTGATAAATATGTGGGTAATTTAAGTATGAGCTACATAAAATAATAAATGTAGCCTAATTTTAGATGGGCATAAAACAAAATGGAATTAAAATCTTAGACATCTAAGAATGGAAGAGGATGATCTCTGTAAAAAGTGATCTAAGAACTTTATTGTGCAAAAGGGGAGTAGAGGCACTGGTAAAGTTTAGCGTTTAAGTCACTTCTTTAATATCTCAAAGTTGATGACTAAAACATTAGAAATAAAATGTGAAAAAAAGGAAAACTGAAATGAATTCAATGTATTCTTTATATGCTAATGGAGGAAAGAGGTAACAAAGATGAGCAGATTAGTAAATAGAATGCAAGAAAGGAGGGAGGTAAACTGAAGCAAAGAGAGTCTAGAAAGAAAGAAATGCAGAAAGAAAATGGTAGAAATATATTGAAATATATCTGTCTTCACAATAAATGTAAATGTCCTTAATTGTCAGTTAAAATCAATGCTCTTATATTGCATATAAAACATGTAGCCATATGTTGTTTATAAGAGAGATGATTAAAATGCAAAGACCTTGGGAAGCTCAAGATAAAGGAATGGAAGAAAACAAATCAGGATTAATATGCCATGGGTATATGAATATCAATATTAAGCAAAATAGAATTTAGACAAAAGAGCATTTCAGTTATATGATAATGCTAAAATGTATACTAAAGAGATACTAGTGGGAATTTATCAGCACCTAACACATAACATCAAAATATGGAACACCAAAAATATTAGAATTATACAGAGAAAAATCATAAATACATGATCATGGTGGAAGATTTTAATATCTCTTGCTCAGAAACTAATGAATCAATTAGTAATATATACGAAGACTACACAACATTTGTATATCAAAATTAGCAAGTTTTATTTAATGGACATACAGAATATCACACCTAGCAATTAGATAATAAACTTTTTTTCAAAGCACCGATGGGGCTTTAATAAAAAATTAACCACATTTTTTTTGTGGCACATAAACACCATGGAATACTATGCAGCCATAAAAAAGGATTAGTTCATGTCCTTTGCAGGGACATGGATGAAGCTGGAAACCATCATTCTCAGCAAACTAACACAAGAACAGAAAACCAAACACTGCACTCATAAGTGGGAGTTGAACAATGAGAACACATGGAAACAGGGAACACATCATACACCAGGGCCTGTTGGGGGGGTGTGGGCTGGGGGAAGGATAGCATTAGGAGAAATACCTAATGTAGATGACAGGCTGATGGGTGCAGCAAACCACCATGGCATCTGTATACCTATGTAACCAACCTGCACATTCTGCACATGTATCCCAGAACTTAAGATATAATTTAAAAATAATAGTGGTAATCCACAAAGAAAATCTTAAATATCAATCAATATCATATGGACTATCTATATGGTTTGAGATGAAATGAAATAACAGAGGCCGGGCATGGTGGCCCATGCGTGTAATCCCAGCACCATGGGAGGCAGAGGCGGGCAGATCACGAGGTCAGGAGGTCGAGACCATCCTGGCTAACACAGCAAAATCCCGTCTCTACTCAAAATAGAAAAAAATTAGCTGGGCCTGGTGGCGGGCGCCTGTAGTCCCAGCTACTCGGGAGGCTGTGGCAGGAGAATGGTGTGAACTCGGGAGGCGGAGCTTGCAGTGAGCTGAGATTGCGCCATGGCACTCCAGCCTGGGTGACAGAGCAAGACTCCGTCTCAATAAAAAAAAAGAAAAGAAAAGAAATGAAATAACAGATATAAAAAGCTAAAAGAAAACTAATTCCTCATTACTTAGAAAGATTAAAATATATTTATAATAATTTATGCTAAAGAAATTAAATCATATTTTGAAATGAATGACAATGAAAACATTTCATATCAATAGTTGTGACACACAGCCAAAGCAGTAATGACAGGGAAAGGTTTAGACCCAACTGCATACATCAGAAAAGATGAAAAGCTTAAAACGAGGGAGCCAAATGTGCTACACAAAAACCTAAAACAAAGAATAGCTGCACAGAAGCAAATAAAGTAGAAAAGGAGTATGTAAATATAAAATCAGAAATAAAGAAAAAAACAAAGAAATAATAGAAGCAATAATACAAAACGTGTGTTTTTTTAAAAAAGTCAAATAGACAAAAACTCTGGAAATACAGATTAAAAGGGTAAACAAAAAAGCCAAATAAACAATACTATAAGTGAAAATATGAACATAACTACAAATATACTCATAAAATTTTAAAAGTGTAAAGGAATATTATGAACAACTTTCTGCCAGTATACACTTAAACATGTATAAGAGGGACAATTTCCTAGCAAAACTTCTCAGAAGTGTGTCACAAAAACACTGAAAACCTGAATAAACCTACAACCAGTAAATATATTAAATCAGCAGATAAAAATCTACCTGTGAAAAGATGCCAACACACACACACATAAACGTATATGCACATATCCAGGCAATATTCTAGTCATGTTCTGTCAAACCTTTAAGGAAGAGAGAATCCCTATATCATACAAAGTGTTCTTGGGACCCGGCTTCAGTGTTGATTGAAAAGCATCTTGGAGTTAAAACGTGCAGAACCACTGATCTGGTCCTACTCCTTCATTTTATAGCTGAGAAAGGTGAGACTTAGCCAGGTAAAGTGATTCAGCTCATGGAGCCAGTTATGTTCCTTGAATTGCAGGTGATATTTTTAGTGGCACAGGAAGATCTCATGAAAATCTTACTTGGACATTTTTCTCATACTGAACCTGCACATCTTACACTTTTCACACCTTTTCTCTTTTGGGAATGGTTATCAGTACTAGAAAGTTGTATTTTTGATGAGCCCATAATTGGTGGTTACTGAGCGCCATTTCACTTTGGAGCAGTTTTGAAATTGAAATCAAATTTTTCAGGAGGAGTAAAGGAGCAGAAAACAAATTTCCCAGTTGACCAGTTCAACATTAGGTTTTCACAACATAGAAAATGAAATAGAAGTATTTCCTACATTTTTTTTTTTTTTTTTTGAGACAGAGTCTCACTGTCACCCAGGCTGGAGTGCACTGGTGCAATCTCGGCTCACTGAAACCTCTGCCTCCCGGGTTCAAGTAATTCTCCTGCCTCAGCCTCTGAGGTAACTGGGATTACAGGCAAATGCCACCACACCTGGCTAATTTTTGTATTTTTAGTAGAGACGGGGTTTCGCCATGTTGGCCAGGATGGTCTTGAACTCCCCACCTCAGGTGATCTGCCCACCTTGGCCTCCCAATGTGCTGGGATTACAGGTGTGAGCCACCATGCCCGGCCCCTTCTGTGTTTCTTATACTCCATCTCAAGAAAAGGCTATCCCCAGTTTCTTCCTGGCTAAAGAACAATGAGAAAAAAAACTATCTTCTTGTTAATTTTGGCCAAGTTGTCAAAAATTAGGATTTTCAAAATGATTTTACTAAAGCTAGAGGGAAAGCAAAATGAAAACAAACTACAAGAAAAATAGTCATATCTCAACTGTAGTTTTCTAATCTGAGGAGATAAAGATATGGTAAGAAGGTCCCCACGCATAATAAGAACCCTGCCTAGAAAAGACCCCCATTTCATTCAGAAGGTCTTTTCATATAGAACTTGAATCAACTGAATTTGATCAAGGGTGATCATAGTGTTGATGGCCCAGCTCCAAGTGCATCAAGCAAACCTACACTTTTCCTGATACATAGTAGCAAGATCATAAAGCACTAAAACTCAAAACCATCCTCCAACCACCTTCCCTTTGTCCTGTGGTTATCTCCTCACAAGTGCCTACAACATTTTACTCTTTGTCAATACTTTCACCTTTTACTTTTGTCAATGGAACAAGTCTACAACCTCCAGGCCTTAGAATTAGTGGCCTCCAAGGTCCCTTCCAGGAAACTAGAGGCATCCACGAGGTAATGAGGTAAGATGTTTCCAAATCATTTCAATAATCTGAGAGCACTTCTTCATCAGAACTCTGGCAAAACACAGTGCTAACTTCAGTGACTTTGTTTTCAGTTCTTACTAATGTTCTAGTCAAATCATAAAGCTCCTTTTGCCATTGAGGTGTTCAAATGAGAGAAATGAGATAGCAGGTCTTATTGCAACAGTAGCAACACACAGGTTTTCTCTTGAAACTGTCTATCAAAAATGGGCTTCCATAGAGTGCTACTGTATTTTCAGAGGTAAGCAGTTTAGTTGATTAAATAAAAGTTAACAGTAATTCAAACTTTAATTTTACCTTTAAGTATCCATTCTCTTTTCTCTGCAAACCTAGGAACTTGCTATTGGAATGTGATAATTTATGCATTTTCTGCAGTGCTTTCTTCCAAAAGTCTGACAAGAGTTAGTGTTATTTTAGAAATCAGAATCAGTTTCTACAACTGTCATATTTTTCTCTTTCTTTATAATGAATTTATTGTCTAAAAACGTACTTATATGTGCAACAACATGAATGCAGCTGGAGGCCATTGTCCTAAGTGAATTAACACAGGAACAGAAAATCAGATACCACAAGTTCTCATTTACAAGCGGGGCCTAGATATTGGGTATTTATGGACACAGGATGGCAACAACAGATACTGGGGACTAATGGAGGGGGTTGTTTTTCAATCCATTGGATACTATGCTTGCCACTTGGGTGACAGGATCATTCATATCCCAAACCTTAGCATCACGCAATATGCCCATATAACAAACCTGCACATGTACCCTCAGAACCTAAAATAAAGAATTTTTTTTTTTTTTTTTTTTTTTTTGAGATAGAGTTTCACTCTTGTTGCCCAGGCTGGAGTGCAATGGCGTGATCTCGGCTCACTGCAACCTCTGTCTCCTGGGTTCAAGCAATTCTCCTGCCTCAGTCTCCTGAGTACTGGGATTACAGGTGCCTGCCACCATGCCCAGCTAACTTTTTGTAGTTTTAGTAGAGACAGGGTTTCACCATGTTGGCCACACTGGTCTCGAGCTCCTGACCTTAGGTGAGTCACCCACCTCAGCCTCCCAAAGTGGTGGGATTACAAGCATGAGCCACCGTGCCAGGCCAGGATGAAACTATTTTTTAAAAAGCACTGAGGCAGTTTTTAATGAAAATAATGTACATATCTAGTTTAATTTGTTGTATGAACAATTACTGGTAAATTTTTAACATTGAAATTTTGTTTTATTTTGCTCACAAAATAGGGCCAACTAACTCAAGAGTTTATAAAGAATTCAATCAAATTTACAAGAGAAAAACAACCCCATCAAAAAGTAGGCAAAGGATATGAACACACACTTCTCAAAAGAAGACATTCATACAGCCAACAGACACGTGAAAACATGCTCATCATCACTCGCCATCAGAGAAATGCAAATCAAAACCACAATAAGATACCATCTCACACCAGTTAGAATGGCAATCATTAAAAAGTCAGGAAACAACAGGTGCTGGACAGGATGTGGAGAAATAGGAACACTTTTACACTGTTGGTGGGATTGTAAACTAGTTCAACCATTGTGGAAAACAGTGTGGCGGTTCCTCAAGGATCTAGAACTAGAAATACCATTTGACCCAGCCATCCCATTACTGGCGATATACCCAAAGGATTGTAAGTCATGCTGCTATAAAGACACATGCACATGTATGCTTATTGCGGCACTAGTCATAATAGCAAAGACTTGGAATCAACCCAAATGTCCCTCAGTGACAGACTGGATTAAGAAAATGTGGCACATATACACCATGGAACACTATGCAGCCATAAAAAAGGATGAGTTCGTGTCCTTTGTAGGGACATGGATGCAGCTGGAAACCATCATTCTCAGCAAACTATCGCAACAACAGAAAATCAAATACTGCATGTTCTCACTCATGGGTGGGAATTGAACAATGAGATCACCTGGACACAGGAAGGGAAACATCACACACCGGGTCCTATTGTGGGGAGTGGGGAGGGGGGAAGGATAGCATTAGGAGATATACCTAATGTAAACGATGAGTTAATGGGTGCAGCACGCCAACATGGCACATGTATACATATGTAACAAACCTGCACGTTGTGCACATGTACCCTAGAACTTAAAGTATAATAAAAAAAATTTTTTTAAATAAATTTTAAAAAAAAGAGTTTATTGGACATTGTCTTTGAAAGCGTAAAAAGACTAGGCTCTCAGAAACAGAGAAACTGAGTGCTTTTGGCTTTATTTTGACTGTTCCTTCCTCTAAACTATGATTTCCTATCATCTTTGAAACCAAGTGAAATAACAGCTCTTAAATGAAAGAAGAAACCATATCTCAAAGGAGATTAGCTTAAACTCCAGTGTAATCTCTCCATTTTCTCCTACATCTAGGGATTGCATTGATCATTTCTAAGAGTCACTACCAGACTGACAAAATAAATCTTTCCAAAAGTAGCAGAGAAATTGCCAGATTTTCACTTGTGTGAGAATCTGTAAGTATGGACATTGATATTCTCCCATCCTTACCCTGCCTCAGGACATAGTCTAGTGTTTTTTAATGAAAAGCAATTTATATAAACAATTCTCTTTTCAAATAGAAAGTTACTGGGTTGAGAGATCTTACAAGACTAAGCAGAAAACAAATGGAGTACAAAAATGATTCTGTAAAATGTGCATATTTTTAATCAATAAAATAATAGTGTTTTCATATTGCTATCCTGGGATCAAATGATTGTAGAACAGCTTTGTTATTTTGAGAATGTTACCCAAATTGTATCTAAAATTTTACCTCTAAAAAGGAGTTAATTGGTGCAGGTGACTCTGTTAACTATAGCTAGGTAAGTTCTCAGCACACCCTCCCACCTCCCTTATTTATGCTCCACTGGGAAATGCCCACTTCGTGTGGTTATGATGGTGGCATCTAAAATGGTGTCTCCTCCCACTTACCCACCTCCTGCCCTCTGCCACAGGGGAATGGACCTGATTTAGGCTGAGTCATTCAAAATACAACATCCTTTTTGTCACAGCGATTGGTCCAAGGGAGACATAATCAAAGCATGTCCTGTGAGAGTCCTGCCCTGGAAGCCTTTCAGAAGAAAGTTATTTTTCTATTGGAGTTGTTCAACTGGGAACATATGAAGCCTAGTTGCTGCCAGAAACTCCACAGTCTTGTGGGAAAACCACATCCGCAGCTGATGAGAATAAGGCCAATGTATAGTCAGGGACAGAGTTAAAATGTGTGATGAGCAGGGGAGAGAAATCGAAAAAGTATATGGGAGAGCCCACTGACATGCCTTCTACAGGAAGAAACCAAATTAAGTCCATTCACAGTTACGCACATTAGCGTCATTGTTCTCACAGTAACATCTCTGTGCCTCAGTTTTTTCATTTGCAAAATAGCAAAACTATATTAATCATGCAAGGTTTTTAGTAGTAAATGAGAGGATGTGATAAGCGCAATGTAGAAGCTCATTCAATGTTAGTTTCCCAAAATAAAGCTTATCTGACTATCTTGAGATAGGTAAGTTTGAGTCATACTTTAATCCTTTAGATTATATTTACAGTGAGGTTATAGTAAAACATTAATTAACTGCTTGGCAAAGGCAGAAATATTGTCTATAGCTACAAATTCCAAATTATACCACCGGGCACAATAAAGCATAGCACTGATGTGAAGAAGACTGGGATGGGCAAAATGTGATTTAAGGGACTAGCTAACGTGTAATCTGTTGTTTTGAGATCATATTGTCAGAAGATAAAAGCTGAAAAAGCTGTCTGGGATAGCTTTTATTGTCTGGGACAACTGCATGTAGATTTGCCATGTGGGGAAACTATGCAGGCAATAATATTGTTCAGCTGATAAGATGTAAGAGACTATCTGGAAACATGATGAACCAGACATGTATCACAACTGCAATAGAACTACTATAAGTAATATAGAATAGAGCATTTATTATAGGCATTATTTGATTATATGCTATTGTAGGAAGTGGTAAAGCAACCTATATTTTCCCATTACTTCTGAGTCTTGTGTTTACCCTGAAGATAGCAGGACAGGCAGTAAGGAAGGAAAGATGCCTGTGAAATGGTGGAGAAAAGGGATAACCAGAATTCCCAAAGATGAGCAGAAATCCACATCAGTTTCCCACGACCTCTAAACCTTCAACTTTGATGATGCAGATGAAGTGCAAGAGAAGTCAATGTCCTTCATCAGGAAGCTAAACACAAACCTGCTCCAACAGTCAGAGAAGATGAAGCTGAAGTTACCACAGGAGCTGAAGGAGTGACAAGTCTGTCTGTAATACCTACATCTATAAGGTGAGGCAGCAGATCAGTGACAACGTGCATGGACTGTCACACTGCAAAACCCTACACTAAACTTCTCTGTGTCAACATGGGTGCTGTTTCTCAGTGTAAACATATGTGTACGTGTGTGTGGGTATGATATTTATTTTGATTACTTACATGCCATACAATTTGCCATTTAAAAGTGTATTATCTAGCACACTTTTAGTATATTCACCAGGTTGCAAAACTATTGCCACAACCAATTTTAGAACATTTTCACCCAAAAAGGCACTCCATTCCCTTTAGCCCTTTAGCAGTCATGCCCATTTCCTCCATTCCCCAGTGCTAAGCAATTTCTCCTCTATTTTTGTGTCTGTGAATTTGCTTATTCCAGAGATTTAATGTAAATGGAATCGTGTGGTCCTTTGTGACTGGCTTCCTGCCCTTAGCATTTTGTTTAAGGTTCATCCATATTGCAGTATGTATCAATACTTCATTCTTTTGCATTGCAGAATCATATTTATCTGCACAGATACATCTCATTTTATTCATTGAATCAGTGGACGGATATTTGAGTTGATTCAATTTTGCTGTTATAAACAATGATACCATAAATAATCATGTTCATGTTTCTGGGTGGACATATGTCTTCATTTCTCACAAGAATATACCCAGAAATAGAATTGCTGGATGAAATGGTAACTCTATGGTTAACCATTTGAGAAAAATGCCAGGCTTTTTTTTAGCAGTTGCACCATTTTACATTCCCACCAGCAATGATTGAGGGTTCTAATTTCTCCACATTCTCAGCAACACTTTTTATTGTTTTTAAAAATTAATATTATAGCCATACCAATTGGTATGCAGTGGTATCTCATTGTGGTTTTGATTTGCATTTCCCTGATGATTAATGATGTTGAACATTTTTTCATGTGCTTATTGATCAACTGTATACCTACTTTGGAAAAATGTCTATTCAAGAGCTTTGCACATTTTTTATTTGGGTGTTTTCTCTTTTTCGTGCTGAGCTGGAGGAGTTCTTTACATATTTTACATATTAGTCACTTATCTGATATACAATTTGAAAATAGTTTATCTCATTCTCTGGGATGTCCATTCATTTTATTGATAGTGTCTTTTGAAGCATTAAAGTTTTTAATTTTTACGAGGTCCAGTCTTTCTTTTTTTTTTTTTTTTTTTTGTCACTTGTGTGTTTGGTGTCACATCTAAGAAGCCATTGCTAAATACAAAGTCATGAAGACTAAAAGCTATGTTTTCTCTTAAGAGTTTTATAGTTTTAGCTATTGCTGTAGGGCCTGTGTTTTATTTCAAGTTATTCGTGTATGGCCTGAGGTATAACTCCGACATCATTCTTTTGTATGTAATTTATTATAGATGAAAATCATAGTTTCAGGGGCAACAAAACAACATATTGGGAATCTCAGAACCTCCAATTTAGTCCTTTTCCTGGCATTAATGTGGTTGGTTCAAAATTTTATCAATTATATATACTTTACTAATTAGGATATTGAGATCTATGTGGGTTTTTTTTGTCCTCTAGGATCTATTATGGACTGAGAGAGATGTATTAAAACCCTTCACTACTAATATGATTTTATTCTTCTCTTTTTACTCTTGAAATGCTTGCCTTATGAAAATAAATGCTATATTATTTAGCACATGGATTTTCATAATTGTTGGATCTCTGATGGGAATTGCAATCTTTATCATTACAAAGTGTTCCACTGAGCTTAAACAAATTTACAAGAAAAAAACGTTAAAAAGTGGGCAAAGGACATGAACAGAAACTTCTCAAAAGAAGACATTCATGCAGTCAACAACATGAAAAAAAGCTCAACATCACTGATCATTAGAGAAATGCAAATCAAAACCACAATGACATACCATCTCACGCCAGTCAGAATGGCAATTACTAAAAAGTCAAGAAACAAAAGATGCTGGTGAGGTTGCAAGGAAAACAGAAGGTTTTTACACTGTTGGTGGGGATGTAAATTAGTTCTACTACTGTGGAAGACAGTGTGGAGATTCCCCAAAGATCTAGAAGCAGAAATACAATTTGACCCAGCAATCTCATTACTGGGTATATAACAAAGGAATACAAATCCTTCTATTATAAAGATACATGCATGTGTATGTTCATTTCAGCACTATTCATAATAGCAAAGACATGAAATCAACCTAAATGCCCATCAATGATAGACTGGATAAAGAAAATGTGGTACATAGACACCATGGAATACTATGCAGCCATAAAAAGGAATGAGTTCATGTCCTCTGCAGGTACATGGATGGAGCTGGAAGCTATTATCCTCAGCAAACTAATGAAGGAACAGAAAACCAAACACCACATGTTCTCACTTAGAAGTGGGAAAGTGGGAGCTGAATGATAACACATGGACACATGGTTGGGGAACAACACACACTGAGGCCTGTTGGGAGGGTGGCGGGAGGGAGAGCATCAGGAAGGACAGCTAATGCATGCAAGGCTTAACACCTAGGTGATGGTTTCATCTGTGCAGCAAACCACCATGGCACACGTTTACCTATGTAACAAACCTGCACATCCTGCACATGTGCCCCGGGAACTTAAAATAAAAGTAAAAAAAAAAAAAAAAACCAACAAAGTATTTCACTACTTTTTCTATTATAATGCTTTTTGCAGTAAATTCAACATGTCCAATTTTAAAATTATGAACCCTGATTTATTTTTGTTTGCATTTGCATGGTTTAACTCTTTCCATCATTTAATGTTAGTGCTTCTGAGTCATTTTTAAGTACAGGGGTTTTGCTATGTAATGAGATCTGAAAACATATCCTTTAAAAAGTGACTTTAGCTGATTTTATTTATTTAAATGGTAGGCACTTATGGGTTTAGTTTTTCAAGTTATTTCATGTTATGTTTTCTGTTTTAATTATCTTTAATATATTTTCTTTACTTTTCTGTGTATTTCTTCTGAAGCTTGGGAAGGGTTATATTGTTAATCTACTAGTTTTGCTTTAATTATAAACAACACATTTAATTCTCTCTTTGTTTAGATAGTATTCTTTGCTTATAATGAACAATGGTGGAATTAGTATATTTCCACTTTCTCCACCTTTCCCTTCTACTTCTCTACTACCCAAATTTTAGTTGATTATTTTATTTATCCAATGTTTATCTTTATCTTTAAAAGTATCTGAGTTTTTATATTATTTTATCTAATTAGAATGATGGTTTGATCTCAGTTATGCAAGACGAACTTACTACCGCCATTTTCCACTAGTCCTTCTCTTCCTTAATTACTTAATTTCTATATTATCAGAATTTACAAAATTTGTATTTTTAAAATTTGTACTCGTAATCTCTACATTTATTTTAATTGTAGCCCTATATTTCAATGGGTTCAATCCTTACTGCTGGACTTTTTGACTGAGTTTCTACTTATGTCCTCGTTATTTCTGGAGGCCTGTAATGAACTCAGCATGACTAGTGTATTAGTTTCCTATTGCTGCAGTAGCAAATTACTACAAACTCAGGGACTTGAACAACACAAATTTATTATCCTACAGTTCTCTAGGGCAAAAGTCAGATGAATTTCTCACCAAGCAGAAATCAAGGAGTCAGTAGAGCTCTGTTCCTTTCTAAAGGCTCTAAGTGATAATTGGTTTTTTTGTTTTATTTTGTTTTGTTTGAGACAAAGTTTCGCTCTTGTTGCCCAGGCTGGAGTGCAATGGCAAGATCTTGGCTCACTGCAACCTCCACCTCCTGGGTTCCGCAATTCTCCTGCCTCAGCCTCCCAAGTAGCTGGGATTACAGGCATGCACCACCACGCCCGGCTAATTTTGTATTTTTAGTAGAGATGGGTTTCTCCATGTTGGTCAGGCTAGTCTTGAACTCCTGACCTCAAGTGATCCGCCTGCTTCAACCTCCCAAAGTGCTGGGATTACAAGCATGAGCCACTGCGCCTGGTCGAGAATTGTTTTATTGTACATTCAGGTTGTTGCAGTTGTAGGACTAGCATTCCTGTTTCCTTGTAGGCTCAGATGAAGGTGATATCTAGCTTGTAGATGTTGCCTCCATGCCTTGGCTTCTGGCCCCTTTCCTCCATCTTTAACACCAGTGATGGTGGGTAGGAGTCCCTCTCACACTTTGAATTTTCTTGTATCTCTCCGACTCAGTCCTCTGTCTCCCTCTTCCAGTTTTTATAAGGACCCATGTGATCACACTGGGATCATGTGAATAATCCAGGATATTTTCTCTATTTTAAAGTAAACTTAATACCATCTGTGAAGCTTCTTTTCACATATAAACTAATATATTCACAGGTTGCAGGGATTGAACACCTTTGGAAGGCAATTTTTCTGCCTACCACAACTACCAAGCTGCTTTAAGATCCTCTTTTTGTATCACAGAAGAGAAGCCAGTGAACAGTTTCCCAGAATCCTCTCCCCAAAATGATTCTGGATTACAGTTTGCCAGTAAGAGGCACTTGCATGAATGAGATTTAGAAGGTAGAAGAGAACAGTCTATTATACTCTGGGGTAGTTGCAGACAGGTGCATAGGCAGATGTGAGAGTCACATGGGCTTCTTAGTAAGCACTTAAGAGACATCTGCTTTGTTTTGGCAGAATGAGATAGCTATTAGGAACTTCCTCGAGATTCTTGAAAATCACAACAGCTTCTTAGCACATAAATCATGTAATTTATGATATGAAGCAAGCATCTTTCTTTGCTTCAGTGAATTGTCATATTCTGTTCTAAGTATGGATTGCTTCCAGTGTTTTATCCTTTGTATTTAAATCTGTAAAATTTCCCCAAAAGTTTCTTTAATGTGAAGGTTTTTGTCAGTGTTACTTCCTTTGGGACATCTTCATCCTCCCCATTACAACCACTTTCCAATTTCACATTCAGTGTTTTGTTTGCTGATTTATTTCTTCCTTGTATTTTCATTCTTCGTCTAATTCCATCTTTCTATTGTCCATTTATCTAAAATGTCACATAGCTTTATCACTGAATGGAAAGGAGGCAACACAATTAGCATGCTTTGCTATGTATGCATTAAATATCAGATGTGCAGTGACCAGTTACTGACAGTCTTCGTAGAAAGTGATGCAATTGGTCATTTATGATACATATCTGTTATTTATATAATGAAATGTGGACTGAAGAGTTAGCAGCAAAACACATACTTTATGGAATAACCAGTGGGTATACAGTGGTACCTGACATCTGAACTACGTTTTGTGGGAGTGGTGTTAGTTAACCAAACCATTACGTACTTGTTTTTTAGGGCTGCTATAACATAGAAGCACAGACTGGGTGGCTTAACAACAGAAACTTAATTTTTTAACAGCTCTGGAGGTTAGAAGCAAAAGATCGAGGTGTTCATAGGGTTGCCGGCTTCTGGGAGTTGTGAGGGAAGGATCTGTTCCAGGCCCCTCTCCTTAGCTTGTAGATAGCAGTCTTTTCCCTGTATTTTCACATTGATCTCCCTTTGGGTGTGTGCACCCAAATTTCCTCTTTTTACAGGGACACCAGTCAGAATAGATCGCACCCTAATGAATTCATTTTAACCAAATTATCTCTGCAAAGACTCTATCCCCAAATAAGGTCACATTCTGAGGTACTGGGGGAACTGGACTTCAAAATAGCAATTTCAAGAGGGGTAACTGAAATGTTGGTATGAAGACATACAGTGCTTTTGGCAGTTTGGAAAATCGAATAGAATATATTTCCCATGTGTTATTTTTGAAGATGCTACTAAAGTTCACATTTACCTATATCTCTCCTAGGGCCTATTCAGGTAAATGGAAGCTACTCTCTTGGTGCAAAAGCGTTCTGTGTCTTTATACTTGAATGACAGTTTTGTTATGTTTAGAATTCTTGTATCAGTTTCTCTTCTGTTGAGGTCTTTGAAGTTAATATTCCAGTCTTTTAAAAAAAATTTAGGTATATTTATAAATTAGAAGCATAAACAGTATGTGTTCAGTTTGACTAGTTTTAGCAATTGTATAGACCCATATAACCACCACCATAGTTAAATATAGAGCATTTTCATCACCCCCCAAATTTCTCTGTGTCTCTTTGCAGTCAGTCTCCCTTGTACATCCAGCCCCAGCCAATCTCTCTTCTGATTTCTATAACCAGGAAGCAGTTTCCCCTGTTCTTGGATTATATATAAATTGAACCATACAGGTATGCTACTCTTATGTGTCTGTATTTCATTCAAAATAATGCTTTTGAGATTAATCTTTGTCTTGTGTGTATTAGTAGTTTTCTGAGTGGTACTGATTATAGGAATGTGCTACAATGTGTTTTAAACATTCTTCTGTCGATGGACATTTGAGTTGTTTCCAGTGGTTTATGTGCATTCTAGTAGAAAATTTTTGTGAACATGTTTTTATTCTAGAGACAGATAGTGGGCCATGGTGTAGGTGTATCTTTAACTGTTTAAGAAACTACCTGTAATCCCAGCACTTTGGGAGGCCGAGGCGGGTGAATCATTTGAAGTCAGGAGTTTGAGACCAGCCTGACCAACATGGTGAAACCCAATCTCTACTAAAAACACAAAAAAATTAGCCGAGTGTAGTCCCAGCTACTCGGGACTACAGGAGGCAGGAGAATTGCTTGAACTTGGGAGACAGAGGTTGCTGTGAGCCGAGATCGCGCCACTGCACTCCAGCCTGGGAGACAGAGTGAGACTCCATTGAGAGAGAGAGAGAGAGAGAGACAGAGAGAGAGAGAGAGAGACAGACAGAAAGAAAAGGAAGGAAGGAAGGAAGGAAGGAAGGAAGGAAGGAAGGAAGGAAGGACAGACAGAAAGACAGACAGACAGACAGAAAGACAGAAAGACAGACAGACAAACAGAAAGAAAGACAGAAAGACAGAAAGACAGACAGACAGAAAGACAGACAAACAGAAAGAAAGACAGACAGAAAGACAAACAGAAAGACAGAAAGACAGACACACAGACAGAAAGACAGACAGACAGAAAGACAGAAAGACAGACAGACAGACAAACAGAAAGACAGACACACAGACAGAAAGACAGACAGAAAGAAAGACAGAAAGACAGACAGAAAGACAGACAGAAAGAAAGACAGAAAGACAGAAAGAAAGACAGACAGACAGAAAGAAAGAAAGAAAGAAAGAAAGAAAGAAAGAAAGAAAGAAAGACAGAAAGACAGAAAGAAAGACAGAAAGACAGAAAGAAGGAAGGAAGGAAGGAAGGAAGGAAGGAAAGAAGGAAGGAAAGAAGGAAAGAAGAAGGAAAGAAAGAAAGAAAAGAAAGAAAGAAAGAAAGAAAGAAAGAAAGAAAGAAAGAAAGAAAGAAAGAAAGAAAGAAAGAAAAGAAAGGAAAGAAAGGAGAGAAAGAAAGAAAGAAAGAAAGACTACCAAACAGTTCTACAAAGTGGATGCACCATTTTATATCCCTACCAGCGGTGTGTGACAATTCTGGTGATTTTGCATTTTCAATATCATTGAGAATTATGCATTTAAAAATTTTTAGTCATTCAAATTTTAGTATAAAATGGTGTCTTATTGTATTTCCTTTACAATAATGATGTTAAGAACCTTTTCATATATCTAGTTGCCATTCTTATATCTTCTTTTGTGAATTAGTTTATTCAAGACTTTTGCCCATTAGAAAAACCTAGGTTGTTTGCCTTTTGTTTATAATTAACAAACTATTTTTAGAGAAGTTTTAAGTTTACAGAAAAATTGGGCAGAAAGTAGATTTTTTCCCATTTACCCCAACACCCTCCCACACACAGTTTCTCCTATTAATAACATCTTGTATTAGTGTAATACATTTGTTACAATCGATGAGCCAATGTCCATACATTATTATTAACTGAAGTCTGTAGTTTACTTTAGGGTTCTCTTTTACTGTTGTATATTCTGTGGCTACTGAAAAATATATAATAACTTATATCCACCATTATAGTATCGTAAAAAATAGTTTCAGCCAGGCGCCGTGGCTTACACCTGTAATCCTAACATTTTGGGAGGCAGAGGTGGGCGGACCACCTGAGGTCAGGAGTTCGAGACCAGCCTGACCAATATGATTAACCCCCATCTCTACTAAAAATACAAAAATTAGCTGGGCGTGGTGGCATGTGCCTGTAATCCCAGCTACTTGGGAGTCTGAGACAGGAGAATCGCTTGAACCTGGGACGTGGAGGTTGCAGTGAGCCAAGATCTTACCATTGCACTCCAGCCTGGACAACAAGAGCGAAACTTTGTCTAAAAAAAAAAAAAAAAAAAGGAAGAAAAGAAAAAGACAAAGACAAAGAAAAGAAAAGAAAGAAAAAACAGTTTAATTGACCTAACAATCATCTGTCCACCACCTATTCATCTCACTCTCTCCCAAAACATGGAAACCACTGATCTTTTTACTGTTTCCATTGTCTTTACCAGAATGTCATATAGTTGGAATCATACAGTATGTAGTCTTCTCATATTAGCTTCTTTCAGTTAGCATTATGTATGTCTTTTCACTCAGCTATATGCACACATGTCTGTTAATATGGTTTGGATGTTTGCACCCTCAAAATTTCATCTTGAAATGTGATTCCCGGTGTTGGAGGTGGGGCCTGGTGAGAAGTATTGGATAATAGAGGTGGATCCCTCATGAATCCTTTAGCATCATCCACTTCGTGATAAGTGAGTTCTCACTCAGTTAGTTCACATGAGATCTGGTTGTTAAAAAAATATGAGACTTCCCACTTCTCTCTCTCTTACTGTTGCTCTCACCATGTGGCACGCTGGCTCCCCTTTGCCTTCTTCTATGATTGTAAGCGTCCTGAAACCCTCACCAGAAGCAGATGCTGTCATGCTTTCTTTACAACCTACAGAACCATGAGCCAATTAAACCTTTTTTATTTATAGATTGCCCAGTCTCAGGCATTTCTATATAGCAATGCAAAAATGGACTAATACCAAAAATTGGTACCAAAGAATGAGCTATTGTTATAACAATATCTAAAAATGTGGAAACAGCTTTGGAGCTGGTTAATGGGCAGAGGTTGGAAGAGTTTGGAGGACTTAGAAGAAGACAGGAAGATGAGGTTAAGTTTGGAACTTCTCAGAGACTAAATGATTGTATCCAAAAATGCTGATAAGAATATGAGCAGTGAAGTCCAGACCAATGAGGTCTCAGATGGAAATAAGAAGGTTATTGGAAACTGGAATAAAGGTCACCCATATTATACTCTAGCGAAGTGCTTTGCTGCATCGTGTTTATGTACTAGGGATCTCTGGAAATTTGAACTTAAGAGTAATGACTTAAGGTATCTGGCAGAAGAAATTTCTAAGCAGCAAAACATCTAAGATTTGGCCTGGATGCTTTTAACGCTCTGTGATCAGATATGAGAGAAAATAAATAAATTTTGAACTTATATTTAAAAGGGAAGCAGGGTACAAAAATTGGGAAAATTGGCAGCCTGGTCAATTTTGGTAAAGGAAAGAGCATTTTCAAAGGAGGAATTCAAGAGGGCTGTGGAGCAACCAGGTGCTAGGGAGACCAGCATGACTAAAAGCCAGCCAGCTACTTATAGCCAAGGCAATGGGAAAAAAGCCTCAAAGGCGTTTCAAAAATTTTGAAGACAGTTTCTCCCCTCATAGGCCCAGAGTCCCAGGAGGAAAGAATGGTTTCACGGGCCAGGCTCAGGGCCCTGCTGCCCCAAGAAGCCTCAAGACACTGCTTCCTGCATACGGGCAACTCTAGTTCCAGCCTCAGATCAAGGGGTCCCAGGTACAGCTTGGGATGCTTTGGAGGGCACAAACCATAAGCCATGGTGGCCTCCACATGACATTAAGCCTGCAGGTGCACAGAATGCAACAGTGAAGGGGGCTTGGCAGCTTTGACCAATATTTCAGAGGATGTATGGGAAAGTCTGGGTACCCAGGCAGAAACCTGCCACAGGAGCATAGCCCCCACAGAGAAATTCTACTAGGTCAGTACTGAGGGGAAATGTGGGGTTGAAGCCCCTACACAGAGTCTCCAATGAGGCATTGTCCAGTGGAGCTGTGGGAAGGGGGCCACCACCCTCTAGATCCAGAATGATAGAGCCATGGGCAGCTGGCATCCTAAATCTGGAAAAGCCACAGATGTTCAACTCCGACTTGTGAGAGCAGTCACAGAGGCTTCACCCTGGATGACACGGGCAGAGCTGCTCAAGGTCTTGGGAGCCCACTCCTTGCACTAGTGTGCCCTGGATGTGGGACACGGAATCAAGGATTATTTTGAAGCCTTAAGATTTAATGACCGCCCTGCTGGTTTCAGACTTGTGTGGGGCCTGTAGCCTATGTATTTTGGCTAAATTCTCCTGTTTGAAATGAAAATGTATACCCAATACCTGTACCACCATTATATCTTGGAAATAAGTAACATGCTTTTTATCTGATAGGCTCACAGGTGGAAGGAACTCTACTCCACATGAAACTGTGGACTTGGGACTTGGAACTTATGAGTTAATAATACTGGAACAAGTTAAGACTTTGGGAGACTACTGCAAAGGCATGATTGTATTTTGCAATGTGAGACAAACATGAAATTTGGGGCGCCAGGGGCAGAATGATATGATTTGGATATTTTTAGTATTAGCCCATTCTCACACTGCTATGAATAAATACCAGAGGCTGGGCGCAGTGGCTCACACCTGTAATCCATGCACTTTGGGAGGCCAAGGTGGGTGGATCATGAGGTCAGGAGTTCAAGACCAGCCTGGCCAACATCGTGAAACCCTGTCTCTACTAAAAATACAAAAATTAGCTGGGCGTAGTGGCACGCACCTGTAGTCCCAGTTACTTGGGAGGCTGAGGCAAGAGAATTGCTTGAACCCGGGAGGCAGAGGCTGCAGTGAGCCAAGATCGCACACTGCCTTTCAGCCTGGGAGAGAAAGCGGGACTCTGTCTCAAAAAACAAACAAACAAAAAAACAAAGAGAAAGAAAAAAAGAAATACCAGAGACTGGGTAATTTATAAAGAAAAGAGGTTTAATTGGCTCATGCTTCCACAGGCTGTATAGGTAGAAAGATGAGGGAGACATTAGGAAACTTTCAATCATGGTGGAAGGTGACGGGGAAGCAGCTCACCTTACACGGCCAGAGCTGGAGGAACGGAGCAAAGGGAGAGATGGTGTATATTTTAAACAACAAGATCACATGAGAACTCACTATCATGAGAACAGCAAGGGAGAAATCCACCCCCATGATTTAATAACCTCCCACCAGATCCCTCCTCCAATACTGGGGATTACAATTCAACCTGGAATTTGGGCGGTGACATAAACTCAAACTATATCATTCTGCCCCTGGCCCCTCCCAAATGTCATGTCCTTCTGACACTGCAAAATACAATCATCCATCTCAACAATCCCCCACATCTTAACTCATTTCAGCATTAACTCAAAAAGTCCACAGTTCAGCCTCATCTAAGACAATGCAAATCTCTTCTGCCTATAAGCCCATAAAACCAAAACCAAGTTAGTTACTTCCAAGATACAACAGGGGTACAGGCATTTGGTAAATACTCCTTTTACAAAAGGGAGAAATAGGCCAAAAGACAGGGGCTACAACCCCCACATAAGTCTGAGACCCAGCAGGGCAGTCATTAAACACTAAAGTTCCAAAATAATCTCCTTTGACTCCATGTCCCAAATCCAGGTCACACTGATATGAGGGGTGGGCTCCCAAGCCTTCAGTAGCTCCACCCCTGTGGCTCTGCAGGGCTCATCCCCCATAGCTGCTTTCCTGCACTGGCACTGAGTGTCTGTGGCTTTTCCAGGTGCACGGTGCAAACTATTGTTGGAGATACCATTCTAGGGTCTGGAGGACCGTGGCCCTCTTCTCACAGTTCCACTAGATAGTGCCCTGGTGGGAACTTTTGTGGGTGCTCCAACCCCACATTTCCCCTCCACATGCCCTAGTAGAGGTTCCCCATGAGGGATCCACCCCTGCAGCAGACTTCTGCCTAGACATCCAGGCATTTCCATACATCCTCTGAAATCTAAGCAGAGGCTCCCAAACTCAACTCTTGCTCTCTGCATACCTGCAGCCTTAACACCACATGGAAGTCACCAAGGCTTATGACTTGCACCCTCTAGAGCAGTGGCCTGAGATGTATCTGGGGCCCTTTTAGCCACAGCTGGAGCTGGAGTGGCTGGGACACAGGGAGAAGGGTCCCAACATTGTGCAGGGCAGCAGGGCCCTAGGCCTGATCCACAAAACCATTTTTCTCCCCTAGGCCTCAGGCATGTGATGGGAGGGGCTGCCTCAAAGGTCTCTGAAGTGCCTTTGAGGCGTTTTCCCATTGTCTTGGCTATTAACATTTAGCTCTTCTTTACTTATGCAAGCCTCCTCAGGAAATGGGTTTTTCTTGACTACCACATGGTTAGGCTGCAAATTTTCCAAACTTTCATGCTCTGCTTCTCTTTTAAATATAAGTTCCAACTTCATATCATCTGTGTGCTCATGCATATGAGAACATGCTTTTAGAAGCAGCCAGGCTACATCTTGAATGCTTTGCAACTTAGACATTTCTTCTTCCAGATACCCTAAATCATCTCTCTGCAATTTAAAGTTCCACAGATCCCATAGCAGTGGTACAATGCTACCAGTCTCTTTGCTAAAGCACAGCAAGAGTGAGCTTTACTCCAGTTCCCAATAAGTTCCTCATCTCAACCTGAGGCCTCTTCAGACTGGACTTCATATCACTATTAGCATTTTGGTCACAACCATTCAACAAGTCTCCAGGAAGTTCCAAACTTTCCTTCATCTTCTTGTCTTCTTCTGAACCCTCCAATCTATTCCAACCTCTGCTCATTACCCAGTTCCAAACCTGCTTCCACATTTTCAGTATCTTTATAGCAATGCCCCAATTCCTGGTACCAAATTTCTGTTTTAGTCCATTCTTGCAATGCTATGAAGAAATACCCAAGACAGGGTAATTTATAAATAAAAGAGATATAATTGGCTCACAGTTCTGCATAGCTGTGGAGGCCACAGGAAACTTTTTTTTTTTTTTTTTTGAGATGGAGTCTTGCTCTGTCTCCCAAGCTGGAGTGCAGTGGTGTGATCTCGGCTCACTGCAAGCTCTGCCCTCCAGGTTCATGCCATTCTCCTGCCTCAGCCTCCCGAGTAGCTGGGACTACAGGCGCCTGCCACCACGCTCAGCTAATTTTTTGTATTTTTAGTAGAGACGGGGTTTCACTGTGTTAGCCAGGGTGGTCTTGATCTCCTGATCTCATGATCCACCTGCCTTGGCCTCCCAAAGTGCTGGGATTACAGGCATGAGCCACAGCGCCGGGAGAGTCACAGGAAACTTTCAATCATGGCACAAGGGGAAGGGGAAACAGGCACATCTTAACGTGGCCTGAGCAAGAGAGAGAGAAGGGGGAGATGCTATACACTTTTAAGCAACCAGATCTTGTGAGAATTCACTCACTATCATGAGAACAACAAGGGGAAAATCCACTCCCATGATTCAGTCACCTCCAACCAGGCCAATCCTCCAACACTAGGGATTACAATTTGACATGAGATTTGGGTGGGGATACAAATCCAAACCACATCACTTTGTGTCCTTCAAATCTCATGTTGTTAGGTGATTCCCAGTGTTGGAGCTGGGACCTGATGAGAGGTGACTCAATCATGAGGCAGATCCTTCATAAAGGGTTTAACATCACCCACTTGATTATAAAGGAATTATCTCCCTTAATTCACCTGAGCCCTGATTGTTAAAAGTTTCTAGGACCACCCCTCTCTTGCTCTTGCTCTTGCCATGGAACATGCTTGCTCCCCTTCACCTTCCATCATGATTGTAAGCTTCCTGAGGCTGCACCAGAAGCAGATGCTAGCACCACACTTCCCGCACAACCAGCAGAACCATGAGTTAATTAATCCTCTTTTCTTTATAAATTACCCAGTCTCAAGTATTGCTTTATAGCAATGCAAGAATGGATTAATACATATTCCTTGTTTTTTCAAGGTTTGACAGCTAACTTCTTTTATTTCTGAATAATATTCCATTTGATGTACTACAGTTTATTCATTGTTGAAGGATGTCTTGGTTGCTTTCAAGTTTTGGCAACTATAAATAAAGCTGCTAAAACCATTCATGTGCAGGTTTTTATGTGGATATGTTTTCAAGTCACTTCATTAAATACTAAGGAATGCAACTGCTGAATAGTAAGAGTATGTTAAGCCTTTGTATGAAACTGTCCAATTATTTTCTAAAGATGTTTTTCTTTAATTGCTACTTTTAGGAGTAATTTATATGTTTATATATTCTTAATAAATATTTATATTTATATATTCTAAAATATTTTATATGTTCTAGGTAGTATTCCTTTGAGGGTATATATGTTTATATATTCAGTGGTTTGTATATTCATTTTCTTACTGGTGTCTTTTTTTTTTTTTTTTGAGACAGAGTTTCACTCTTGTGTTATAGACCGATAAAATGGGGGTCGTGACCAACTCAGTATACCACTGGAGGCTATATGAGCAAACAGCAAACTGTTCTAATGAAAGCAGGATGTTGGAAAACTAACAACTGTGTCTGCTGCCAGAAGGGGTGCTGAGGGCAGTCATGCCTCAAGCACAGTGTTCCTTGTGATTATCTATAGGAACATCTGAAGCCTGTTGTACAAAGAAAGCAATTATGTGTACCTGTGATACATCAAGCAGCTGACCAACTGTTACCTCTTCCTCCCTGCTCTTTCTACCTAATAAATACAAAGGGCTATAGAAGCTCAGGACTGCCTTTGCTCACTAGAAGCAAGGAGCCCCCTGACCCCTTCTTTTAAAACAGATCCTCTTGTCTTTGTCTGTACTTCTGCATTCCTCCCCCTTCGTTCACGCCCATAGAAACTGTCAGCAACAAGTGGCGCCTTGAACAGGGACAGTGAGCAAAGAAGGTCAGCTGGAGGACAGAAAGTGAAACTGACAAGACAAACGAGAAACCCCAGGACGAGTTGGCCAGCAGCAGACATGAGGTCAGTGTCCTAAGAGGTATTGGGAACAGGACGTTTTCTTAATCAGGGTCACATGGGGCAGAATTTGTCTATTGAGGAGCAACGTTATGTGCAGTTGCTTGAAGTTATACTTAATCTGGTGCTCAGGTTAGTTCTCAAACACTAAGATGCTGCAGGAGGTTATCAATGCATAACCCGTGGTTTCCACAGACAGGCACTCTTGATGTGGAAAATTGGGACAGAGCAGGAGAAGGATTAAAACGAGCTCATCAAAAAGGTCTTGAAGTTGATCCTTGTGTTTTTTCTGCTTAGAGTTTAGTTCATACTGTCCTGCCGTTATCTCCTTCTTATTCTGCTAGACAGCAGGAGTCATGTTCTGAGTCTAAAAATTTAAAATAATCTTTTGTCCCACCCACAGTACTTTATTGTTTTATTGTTAAAAACAATAAACAGGGGAGGGAGGATGAAAATTGGTCTGTGTCGCCCCCTCCAGTAGCAGAAACATCTGTACCGCCTCCTTCAGTAGCAGAAATAGAGACCCCAATACAAAGAATTTTACGCTCTGCTGTTATAGCTGGAGAGCCCTTAGGACCTTGCACTTTTCCCATTTCTGTAAGGCCCAATCCAAATAATCCACAGCAGTTTATTCATGAACACAGCACACTAGAGTTTAAGTTGCTGAAAGAATTGAAAGCTAGTATAGTGAATAATGGAGTCCAAAGCCCATTCACTTTAGGATTGTTATTAGAATCTATATTTGGTGCCATGCGTCTTCCACCATTTGATGTAAAGCATTTGGTTCGCACTTGTTTGTCTGCTAGTGCGTACCTGACATGGAATTTAAATTGGCAAGAACTGTGTGCAGACCAGGCTAGACAGAATCGTGCTGCTGGACACAAAGACATTACAAAGGATACGCTGTTAGGTAATTGCCCTTATTCAGACCTGGAACATCAAATGGCACTCCCAGATGCTGCTTATAAGCAGTGTGCCTTGGCTGCTAAACACACCTGGGCCACAATTCCAGAGGAAGGTGTCCCAGTAAAATCTGTTTTCACATATCATGCAAGAATTGCAGGAGCCTTATGCACATCTTCTCGCAAGACTACAACAGGCAGTGAAGGATCAGATTCCTCTTACCACTGCTACAGAAATGCTAACCTTAACTCCTGCTTTTGAGAATGCAAATGCAGATTGTAAACGTGCACTGGCACCTGTGAGATATACAAAAAACTTGGGAAATTTTCTCAACGCTTGTCAAGATGTGGGAACTGAGCTTCATCGCTCTACAATGATGGCTCAAGCAATGGCTAATTTAGTAGTGGACAAATCTAAAAAGGGCCAAGGGGTGAATCCTAAAATGGGAAAATGTTATAATTGTTGAAAAATCGGACATTTCAAAAAAGAATTCCGTCAGACCTCTGGGCAGAAGGGATCTTATAATGCAGTTCCCCACCCTCAACGGAAAAAACACCAGGACTTTGCCTTCATTGCAATAAAGGAAATCACTGGGCTAGTCAATGCCATTCAAAATTTCATCAGAATGGCACCCCCATGTCGGGAAACGAGAAGGGGGCCTGAACCCAGGCCCCACAAACAATGAGGGCATTCCCAATCCAGGCCACAACCCTGTCTCAGGGTTGGGTTCCCAGAGGCACATTGATTCCCTCTCCCCAGGAACACCTAGAAGTGCAGGATTAGATCTCCCAGTCAGAGAACGGGTTACGTTAGTTGGAGGAGACAAACCCACCAAGATTCCCACTGGTATTTGGGGACTTTTGCCAACATGATATATGGGATTAACTTTGGCAAATAGCTGTCTTAACTTACAGGGCATTACTATAGTCCCAAGAGTTATTGATTCTGATTATGAAGGAGAAATTGAAGTAGTGGTAATGTCACAAGATCTTTGGGTTTTTGAACTGGGAGAATATACTGCTCAGCTATTGCTTATTCCCTGCAAGTTACACCCTTCTCCACGTAAGGAGAAACGAGGGAATCAAGGATTTGGGAGTAGAACTAGGAGGGAAATTTACCTATCCCAACTCATAGCTTCTATTCGACCTACCTGTACAGTGCAAATTACAGGAAAGACATTTGATGGGCTTATGGATACAGAAGCTGATGTGTCAATAATATCTAAAAAAAATTGGCCCCCATCCTGGCCCTTGCAATTAACTTCTACATCCTCAGTCGGAGTGGGAACAGCTCAAAGTGTTCAACAGAGTGCTGAGATTTTACCGTCTCAGACTAGATCGACAGTCATGTACTTTTCAAACTTATGTTGCAAATGTAGCTTGTTAACCTATGGGGTTGAGACTTACTTACAGTCTGGGATATGAGACTTACAAATGAAACTATTGACAATCCACGATTTAAAATGTTACAGAAAATGGGATATCAGAGCAAAAAAGGCTTAGGAAAGTCCCTCCAGGGAAAGCCTGATCCTATGTTAATAACTGGGCAAACACATACAGAATCATGTAATATTATTCTGCTGGTCACTAGAGTCAGGCTGGATTGCAGTGGCACGATCTTGGCTCACTGCAACCTATGCCTCCTGGGCTCAAGCAATTCTCCTGTCTCAGCCTCCTGAGTAGCTGGGATTACAGGCGCATGCCACCACACTCAGTTAATTTTTGCATTTTTAGTAGAGACAGGGTTTCATCATATTGGTCAGGCTGGTCTCAAACTCCTGACCTCAGGTGATCTGCTCACCTCAGCCTCCCAAAGTGCTGGGATTACAGGCATGGGCCACTGCACCTGGCCTTTACCAGTGTCTTTTAATGAGCAAAATAACTTCCTTTTTATGAAATCCAATTTATAATTATTTTCTTTTATATAAAAATGAAACTTTGTAGCTGTGATGTCTATGTTAAGTCTGTGATTAATGTTTGTACATGGAATAAGGTAAGGTTTGAGGTTGACTTTCTTTTCCAAATGGCTGAATGGTTGTTCCAGAAGTGAGAAATCAATATCAATAGCAATTTGCACTCCTAACCTTGAGATGTTTATTTCTGAAAAACAATCGCTACTGAAGTTAATGAGAATTCCTTGGAGAAATGGCTGATTCCAGGGCTGGGGCGAGAAAAGTACAAGATGAGCCACGAATATCATATTGTACAGGAAAGAAAGAAGTGCTCAAAGAATGAGATAAGCATGACAATAAGACACGTAAGCTAGCTTAAAGGGGTTTCAACTGGGCAAATCTGGAAAATGTAAGCTTTGATATGAAAACCGATAGTAATGGATTATAATCCAGTGCATTAAATAGGAATCCAGAGGTTCACACTAATATATATATTTTGTATGTATATGTGTATATATATGTATATATATTTTACATATATATAGAGATATGTAAAAAGGAATGGAAAACATTCCTATAGAGTAGAATGTAATTACTATTAAATACTTCCTAAAACTTGCAAAATAATTATTTTCCCTTTGGGGAGAAATCTGGCAGAAACCACCTTAAACAAGTGATAAAAGTTACTACCACCAGTGATGGAAAAAATTGAAATCATGTGCTTTCTGATCTGATGCACTCAGAAACACACTACATTTCTTCTTCTTCTTCTTTTTTTTTTTTTTTTTTGAGGCAGAGTCTCGCTCTGTCACCCAGGTTGGAGTGCAGTGGCACAATCTCGGCTCACTGCAAGCTCCACCTCCCTGGTTCACGCCATTCTCCTGCCTCAGCCTCCTGCGTAGCTAGGACTAAAGGTGCCCGCCACCACACCCGTCTTATTTTTTGTATTTTTAGTAGAGACAGGGTTTCACTGGAAAAACACTATACTTCTAAAGAAAATGCATAATATTTATCTAATAATGAATAAATACCAGGAATTGAGGGACATTTTTAGTTACTAGCCTGCACTTTTCAAAACTGTCAAGGATATGGCAAGGAAAAGACTGAAGAATGGATCCAGACTGTAGAGACTGAAGAGATATGATAACTGTATTAGTCCATTTTCATACTGCTATGAAAAAATACCTGAGATTGGGTAATTTATAGAGAAAAAGAGGTTTAATGAACTCACAGTTCCATATGGCTAGGGAGGTCTCACAATCATGGCAGAAGGTGAAGGAGGAGCAAAGGCATGTTTTACATGGTGGCAGGCAAGACTGCATGTTCAGGGGAACTGCTCTTTGTAAAATAATCAGATCTCATGAGACTTATTCACTATCACAAGAAAAGCACAGGAAAAAACGTGCTTCCATGATGCAATTACCTCCCACTGAGTCCCTCCCATACATGGGGATTATGGGAACTACAATTCAAGATGAGATTTGGGTGGGGACACAGCCAAACAATTTCATTCCATCCCTGACCCCTCCCAAATCTCATGTCCTCATATTTTAAAACCAATCATGCCTTCCCAACAGTCCACCAAAGTCTTAACTCATTTCAGCATTAACTCAAAAGCCCAAGTCTAAAGTCTCATCTGAGACAAGGCAAGTCCCTTCCACCCATGAGCCTGTAAAGTCAAAAGCAAGTTAGTTACCTCCTAGATACAATGGGGATACAGGCATTGAGTAAATACACCCATTATGAATGAGAAAAATTGGCCAAAGGGGCTACAGATTCCATGCAAGCCCAAAATCCAGTGGAGCCATCAATCAAAATGATCTCCATTGACTCAATCTCCATCTCCTTTGATCATGTCTCACATCCAGGTCATACCAATGCAAGAGGTGGGCTCCCTTGGGCAGCTCTGCTTCTGTTGTTTTGCAGGGTATAACCTCCCATCATGGCTGCTGTCATGGATGGCATTGAGTTTCTGCGGCTTTTCCAGGAACATGGTGCAAGCTGTCAGTGGGTCTACCATTCTGGGATCTGGAGGATGGTGGCTGTCTTCTCACATCTTCACTAGGGAGTGCCCCAGTGGGGACTCTGAGTGGGAGCTCTGACCCCAGATTTCCCTTCTGTACTGTCCTAGCAGATTCCTCCATGAGGGCCCTGCCCCTGGAGCAAACTTTTGCCTGAACATCCAGGCATTTCCATACATCATCTGAAATCTTGGCAGAGGTTCCCAAACCTTAGTTCTTGGCTTCTGTGCACCTGCAGGCTCGACACCACATGGAAGCTGCCAAGGCTTGGGGCTTTCACTCTCTGAAGCCACAGCCCGAGGTGTACCTTGGCCTCTTTACCCTCAGCTGGAGTTGCTGGAGCACAGGGCACCAAGTCCTTAGGCTGCACACAGCAGGAGGGCCCAGGAAATCATTTTTCACTCCTAGGACTCTGGACCTGTGGTGGGAGGGGCTGTGTCTCTGACATGTCCTGGAGACATTGTCCCCATTGTCTTGATTATTAGCATTTGGCTCCTCCTTACTTATGCAAATTTCTGCAGCTGGCTTTAATTTCTCCCCAGAAAAAGGGTTTTTCTTTTCTATTGCATCGTCAGGCTGCAAAGTTTCCAAACTTTTATGCTCTGTTTCCTCTTGAGTGCTTTGCTGCTTAGAAATTTCTTCTGCCAGACACTCGAAATCATCTCTCTCAAGTTCAAAGTTCTACTGATCTCTGGAGCAGAGGCAAAATGCCACCAGTCTCTTCATATTGCAAGAGTGACCTTTGCTCCAGTTACCAAAAAGTTCCTCATGTCCATCTGAGACCACCTCAGCCTGGACTTTATTGTCCGTAGTACTAGCAGCATTTTAGTGAAAGCCATTCAACAAGTCTCTAGGAAGTTCCAAACTCCCACATCTTCCTGTCTTCTGAACCCTTCAAGTGTCTAGGAAGTTTCAAACTTTCCTACATTTTCCTATCTTCTTCTGAGCCCTCTAAACTGTTTCAGCTTCTGCCTGTTACCCACTTCCAAAGTTGCTTCCACATTATTGGGTATCTTAATAGCAGTATCCCAGTCTATCCGTACCAAATTACTGTGTTAGTCCATTTTCATACTGCTATGAAGAAATATCTGAGACTAGGAAATCTGTAAAGGAAAATAGGTTTAATGGACTCACAGTTCCACATGGCTGGGGAGGCCTCACAATCATGCCGGAAGGTGGAGGAGGAGCAAAGGCACATCTTACATGGCAGCAGGCCAGAGAGCATCTGCAGGGGAACTGCCCTTTATAAAACCATCAGAGCTCATAAGACTTACTCACTATCATGAGAACAGGATTGGAAAAACCCACGCCGATGTTTAATCACCTCCCACCAGGTCCCTCCCCTAACATGTGGGGATTATGGGAGCTATAACTCAAGATGAAATTTGGGTGGGGACACAGCCAAACCATATCAATAACTAAATACAATACATGCTCCAGGCTTGGACCTTGGATCTAAAAATCGCATTTTGGGCACAATTGAAGGAAATCTTAATGGGGTAAGTGGAAGCATTATATTAATTTTAAGCTCCTTGATTTTGATAGACTGTGGTTTTGTAGGATAGTGTACTTGCTTTTCGAAAATGCTCAGCAAAATAACAAGTGGTAATGAGCCTTTCTGTTTGCAACTCTCAAATGGTTCAGAAAAAGGATAATGTGAGCGCATATACATATATACACACAAATACTGACATAGAGAACAAGAGTAAGCCAAACTTGGTAAAAAGATAGCAATTGACAGCTGGGCACGGTGGCTCATGCCTGTAATCTCAGCACGTTGGGAGGCCGAGGTGGGCAGATCACGAGGTCAGGAGATCGAGATCATCCTGGCTAACATGATGAAACTCCATCTCTACTAAAAGTACAAAAAAGTAGCTGGGCATGGTGGCAGGTGCCTGTAGTCCCAGCTACTAGGGAGGCTGAGGCAGGAGAGTGACATGAACCTGGGAGGCAGAGCTAGGAGTGAGCCAAGATTGCGCCACTGCCCTCCAGCCTGGACAACAGAGTGAGACTTCATCTCAAAAAAAAAAAAAAACAAAAACAAAAAAACAAAACCAATTGGCTCACCTGGGGGTTAGAATATCCAGGAATTCATAAAATTTTTACTAGTTATTTCATAAATTTGAAATGATTTCAAGATAACTTTAGAAAAAATGGATAAGAATTAATGTGTGAAAAACAATTTACACTTTAAAACTTACTGTCATACTAATTTTTTTAAAATTTGAAACACATCAATTCTGTGAGAAAGCATTTTTTACTCACTTTTTATAAATGAAGAAAAATAAGGAAATTGAGATTTAGAGAATCTGGAATTTTGTCCATGATATAAAATGTCATATGTAGAATCTGCACCAGGTTTTATCACCTCCAAGTCCAGTGTCCTTTTTACAGTTTCATGCTGTCTTTAAAGACGATGTCTCATGTTTGCCTTGTACAAGTTGTTCATCTCTGGACCTTTGCTTTTTCATTTGTAATCTATTTTCATTGGTGAGCCATTCTGCAGGTCCTTTTCTCATTTAGAAACACTGAAACTCTTATAGTAAATGAGTGAAACTGTCCCCTCCAACAATAAACTTCTGTGATTCCATTCCCATTTTTCCCAAACAGTGATGTACTGGCAGGAACCAGCATGAAATTTGAGAAAGAGGCTGGGAAATATCCTTATACAGCTCACACCTCCTCTTAGCGAGAATTTTTCTTCAAATAACCCATTTCCTGAATTGAGATAAATTATCACTGAGTATTGTCTGTTTGTTTGTTTTTGCAATTAGAGTTAAGGTTATCATCAGTCTAAAACATCAGATTAAAAGATGCTAATTGCAAGCCACATGGTAGTCTCAAATAAAAAAACTGACATCAGATACACAAAAAATAATTAAAAGTAAGAAATTAAAACATACCACCAGAAAAAAATATTACTTTCACAAAACGGAAGAGAGGGAAAAAAAAGAAGGAAAGAAGAGAAGACCACAAAAAAACTAGATAAACAAATTTTTAAATGGTAGGAGTAAGTCCTTACTTATCAATAATAATATTGTATGTAAATGAAATAAACTCTACAAACCAAAGAAACAGAGTGACAGAATAGATTTTAAAAAAGACAAAATTGGCCGGGCACAGTGGCTCATGTCTGTAATCCCAGCACTTTGGGAGGCTGAGGTGGGTGGATCACCTGAGGTCAGGAGTTCGAGACCAGCCTGACCAACAGGGAGAAACCCCGTCTCTACTAAAAATATACAGTGGGAATACTAAAGCAGACAAGCTTCTGGGAGACTTAAAACTCGGCCGGGAGCGGTGGCTTACACCTGTAATCCCAGCACTTTGGGAGGCCGAGGAGGGCGGATCACAAGATCAGGAGTTCAAGACCAGCCTGGTCAATATGGTGAAACCCCGTCTCTACTAAAAAAAAAAAAAAATTAGCTCTAATGCCTACAAAAAACACATTTCACATAGACATACATAGATGCAAAACAAAGAGATTGAAAAAGATATTCCATGCCAACAAAAATCAAAAAAGAGCAGGAATAGCTATACTTGTATCAGAAAAAATAGATTTTAACACAAAAACTATAGACACAAAGAAACTTCTTATCTAATTAAAAAGCAGTCAATTCAGAAAGAGGATATAATAATTTTAAATGTATATGCATGTAACACTGGAGCACCTCAATTTATAAAGCAAATATTCTTAGAGCTAAAGAGAGAGAGAGATTCCAATACAATAACAGCCGGGGACTTCAATGCCTCATTTTCAGGATTGAACAGATTATCTAGACAGAAAATCAACAAAGAAACATCAGACCTAATCTGCACTATAGATCAAATGGATCTAATGGATATTTACAGAACATTTCATCCAATGGCTGCAGAAAACACACTCTTTTCCTCAGCTCATGGATCATCCTCAAAGATAGCCCATAGGTTGGGTCACAAATTAGTCTTAAAACATTAAAAAACTGAAATAATATCAAGTATCTTATTTGATCACAATGGAATAAAACTAGAAATCAGTAACAAGAGAAAAATTGGAATCTACACAAATACATGGAAATTAAACAATATATTCCTAAGTGACAAGTGAAACAGTAAGGCAATTTAAAAGAATATCAAAATATTTCACGATACAAATGAAAATGAAAACACAACACATCAAAACCTATGGGGTATAGCAAAAGCAGTAATAAGAAGGAAGTTTGAACTATAAATGCCTACATCAAAAAAGAAAAAAAAAACTTCAAAATATACAATTTAAGAATGCATCTTAAAGAACTAGAAAAGCAAGAGGAAATCAAACCCAAGGCTGGTAGAAGAAAATAAATAATGAAAATCACAGCAGAAATAAACAAAATTTAAAACCAAAAATAGAAAAGATCAACAAAATGAAAAGTCAATTTTTCGAAAAGATAAAGAAAATTGACAAACTTTTAGTCATACCAAGAAAAAATGAGAGAAGACCCAAATAAATAAATCAGAGATTAAAAAGGAGACATTGCAACTGATACCACAGAGATTCACAGGATCATTAGAGAATACATTGAGCAACTATATGCCAATAAATTGGAAAACCTAGGAGAAAGGGATAAATTCCTAGATACATGCAACCTACTTAGGTTGAACCATGAAGAAATTCAAAACCTGAATAGACCAATAACAAGTAATGAGGTTGCAACCATAAGTAAAAGTCTCCCAGCAAAGAAAATCCTGTGACCCGATGGCTTCACTGCTGAATTTTACCAAATGTTTAAAGAAAAACTCATATCAGTCTCACTCAAACTATTCCAAATGACAGAGGAGAAGGGAATACTTGTAAAATCATTCTGCGAGGCAACTATAACCCTGATACCAAAACCAGACAAAGATAGCTCAAAAAGACTACTACAGGCCCACAACCCTGATGAACATTGATGCAAAAATTCTCAACAAAATACTAGTAATTCAAATTCAACAACACAATAAACAAATCATTCATCATTACCCCATGGGATTTATCCCTCAGATGCAAGGATGGTTCAACATACAGAAATCAATTATTGTGATACATCATATCAACTGTATGAAAGACAAAAATTATAACCATATTTCATTGATGTGGAAATAGCATGTGATTAAAATTCAGCATCCCTGTAAGATAAAAACCCTAAAAAAACTTGGTATAGAAGGAACAAAAGTCACATGCAACATACAGCTAGTGTCATACTCAACAGGGAAATATTGAAAGCCTTTTGTCTAAGATCTGGAACACAACAAGGATGCCCACTTTCATCACTGTTATTCAATATAGCACTGGAAATCCTGGCTAGAGAAATTAGACAAGAGAAAGAAATAAAGGGCATCCAAATTGGAAAGGAAGAATTCAAATTATACTTGCTTGCAAATGATGATTGTATATTTGGAAAAAACTAAAGACTCCATAAAACACTATTAGAATTGATGAACAAACTCCATAAAGTTGCAGGGTACAAAATCAATGTACAAAAATCAGTAACATTTCTATATGCCAACAGCAAATAATCTGAAAAAGAAACCAAGAAAGTAATCCCATTTACAATAGCTAAATATAAAACAAAATACCTGGGACTTAACCAAAGTGAATGATCTCTGCAATGAAAACTATAAAACATTAATACAAGAAAATAAAGACACAAAAAAAGGAAAGATATTTTATGATTGGAGATTGGAAAAATCAATATTGTTGAAATGTCCATACTACCCAAGGCAATCTATAGATTCAATGCAATCTCTATCAAAATACCAATGACATTCTTTACAGAAATAGGAAAAATAATCCTAAAATTTATATGGAATCATAAAAGACCCAGAATATCCAAAGCCACTGTGAGCAAAAGAAGAAAACTGTAGGAATCACATGACATGACTTCAAATTATACTACAGAGTTATAGCAACCAAAACAGCATAGTATTAGTATAAAAGCAGATACAAAGACCAATGAAACAGAATAAAGAACACAGAAACAAATGTACTTATTTACATCCAACTGATTTTCAACACAAGTGCCAAGTACATATCCTGGAAAAAGGACACTCTGTTCAATATATAGGGCCAGGTAAAGGATATATCCATCCATATGCAGAAGAACGAAACTGGACCCCTATCTCTCACCGTATACAAAAATCAAATCAAAATGGATTAGAGACTTAAATCTAAGATCTCAAACCATAAAGTTACTAAAAGAAAACATTCAGGAAGGCCGAGCACGGTGGCTCACGCCTGTAATCCCAGAACTTTGGAAGGCCGAGGTGGGTGGATCACCTGAGGTCAGGAGTTCAAGACCAGCCTGGCCAACATGGTGAAACTCCCGTCTCTACTAAAAATACAAAAATTAGCCAGACATGGTAACACACGCCTGCTACTCTGGAGGCTGAGGCAGGAGAATCACTTGAATCTGGGAGGTGGAGGTTGCAGTGAGCCAAGATCACGCCATTGCACTCCAGCCTGGGTAACAGAGTGAGACTCCACCTCAAAAAAAAAAAAAAAAGAAGAAACATTGGGGAAAATCTCTAGGACCCTGGTCTGGGCAAAAATTTCTTGAGCAGTACCCCACAAACACAAGCAACCAAGGTAATCATGGACAAATGGAAACACATCAAGTTAAAAAGCTTCTGTACAACAAAGAAATGAATCAACAAAACGGAGAGACAACCAACAGAAGGGGAAAGAATATTTGCAAACAATCCATCCGACAAGGGATTAATAACCAGAATATGTAAGGAGCTCAAACAACTCTATAGGAAAAAATCTAATAGTCCTACGAAAAAATTGGGCATAAGATCTGAAGATCTTCTCAGAAGAATACATACAAATGGCAAACAAGCATATGAAAAGGTGCTCAACATCACTGATCAGAGAAATGCAATTATGAACTACAATGAGATATCATCTCACACCAGTTAAAATGGCTTATATCCGAAAGTCAGGAAGTAACAAATGCTGGCAAGGATGTGGAGAAAAGGGAATCCTTTTACACTGTTGGTGGGAATGTAAATTAGTCAACCACTAAGGAGTACAGTTTGGTGGGTCCTCAAGAAAATAAAAGTTGAGACACCATATGATCCAGTAATCCCACTGGCTGGGAATATACCCAAAAGAAAGGAAATCAGCATATTGATTTCCTCATACCGATGGGTATCTGCAATCTCGTATTTGTTGCATCACTGTTCACAATAGCCAAGATTTGGAAGCAATGTAAGTGTGCATCAAAGATTAATGGATACAGAACATGTGGTACATAGACACAATGCAGTACTATTCAGCCACAGAAAATAATGAGATCCTGTCATTTGCAAACACATACACGGAACTGGAGGACATTATGTTCGGTGAAATAAGCCAGTCCTAGAAAGACAAACTTTGGATGTTTTGATTCATTTGTGGGAAATAAAAATTAATACAATTGAACACGTGGAGAGATAGAGAGTGGAATGATAGTTAACAGAGGCTGGGAAGGGTAGTGGGGGGCTGGGGGTGAAGTGGGAGTGGTTAATGAGTTCAAAAATGTAGTTAGAAAATGGAAAGATTAAACAAGGCCGGGCGTGGTGGCTCATGCCTGTAATCTCAGCACTTTGGGAGGTTGAGGCAGTTGGATCACTTGAGGTCAGGAGTTCAAGACCAGCCTGGCCAACATGGTGAAACTCCATCTCTACTAAAAATACAAAACTTTGCTGGGCATGGTGGTGGGTGCCTGTAATCCCAGCTACTCGGGAGGCTGAAGCAGAAGAATTGCTTGAACCCGGGAGGCACTGGTTGCAGTGAGCCAAGATCCTGCCACTGCATTCCAGCCTGAGCAACAGACTGAGACTCCATTTCAAAAAAAAAAAAAAGAAAAGAAAAGAAAAAGGAATAAATAAGGCATAGTATTTGGTAGCACACAGGGTGACTATAGTCAATAATAATTTATTATACATTTAAAAACAACAAAAAGAGTAAGATTAGAATGTTTATAACACAAAGAAATGATAAATTCTTGAGGCGACAGATATCCCATTTGCCCTGATGTGTTTATTATGTATTGTATGCCCGCATCAAAATATCTCACGTACCCCACAAAAAATACATCTACTGTGTACCCACAAAAATTAAAAATCAAAACCAAAAATTATCACTGAGTGTTTAGGAGATACCAAGGGACATGAAGGAGGCTAGCAGGAAAGTCTAGAGAACCTGAGAGGAGAGGATGCTGGCTCAGGTGAAGGCAGGTCAGGGAAACTTCTAAGGCCGAGAAAATCCTGTTTTCTCTCTTTCATATGTCCCTGGAACTGCTGGCCTCTCCAAGGAAGACCACCATGGTCTATAGTGATGAAAAGTTTCTGGAGATATAATTGCCTCTTTACTCTGAGAGGAGACTGTGTATCCATATCCCAGATGTGGTATGGATTTTTTCCAGATTGATAGGACAAAATAGAAAATGTAACATGTAGGTCTTTGGACTATAATAATAGATGTCTTTTTTTTCCCTAAAAAACTTATAAGAGCAGAACGCTTTGAATTGACAAAAAGTAAGATCCTGTTATAACCTTATTTTATTCCTCCAGCTAGTTATTCAAAGGTATACTTTATACTTTTAAACTTCATGGATAAACTCATGGATACTAGGTTAACATAAGAGAAGTGAACTACCTACCTATTAAATTTAACATGCAGTTAATATGAGTCACTGCAAGGCTACTAAATCTCAATTGTCCAGTGAACAATAATATGTAATCTGTGTACGAAAGTTTTTTGTAGTTTGCCAGATGCTCTTATATTTTATGATTTGATATTCACTGCAGCCTTATGATATAGATATTAGTAGGATGCACATTACTGATACGGAAACAGAAGCTCAGAAAAAAGAATAAATGACTTACTCAAGCAACACAGGTTGCAAGCAAGAGTATGAAGACAGAACTCCTCTTTTCAAAAATTATTTTTTTCCCATAATGTTTCCCTGAAATGTGCTTCACTGCTTTTACATAGGCATATAGATTCCCTGGAGTAAACATGGCTGCTTTTGATTCTTTGTCATACCATGACACTGCCAGTTTTCCCTACACACAGCATCCTTGATGTTACAGGGCAGCAATACGCTTATGTCTGCTTGACTACAGACACTCACACAAGGACAGAGAGGCACTCATGCACAAGCACACGCTTCAGAGTTCCTCACAGGACAGGATTACTTTTCACGTGTCCCCATTGTACCTGCAGGATTTTAATTTATGGAGATGACTGAGTGATGACATAGAAAGGCCAATGTAACTGTAAGATTTTTGTTACTTACATTTCCTGAGAGGAGGAGGCTCACCACATCACGCAGGGGCACGTGGGTAAACACCGGAAGGCAGAAAGGAGTGAGTGGAAGCCATAGTCTTCACTGGCGTATCTGTGGGAAAGGCAAGGCAGGGCAGGCCAAACAGTTTAGAATCGGCTAGTTCGAATAATTCCAGCTGGTTTAGGGGGATGAGGCCGATCCCTAGTTGTCTGATACTTGGCTTCAGGCTAATTTAGAGCAGGGAAAATATTGGCTTGATGCATGAGAATTAGATAAAGGAAGTAGTTTCAAAGTATGGGCTTTGGATGGCAAGGAGGATGCAAAGAACTTTGGCCATTAGTTTGGCTTTGTGATTAATGGATGCCAAATAGACAAATATAAATCTAAGAAAATGGAATAGGGCAGTAGATTCAGAAATTGTATATTTTTTTAATATGGGGCTCCTGCTTTTATCTGCAGCATACCCTAAGTTTCTCCATGTTTAAGTCCTCTACTGCCAGGTAACAAACGATCCCAAAACTTGGTGGCTTACAGCAACTGGCGTTCTATTTATTCATGGTTCTGTGGATCATAAATTCAGTTAGGGCTCAGCTGGATTTTTTTTTTTTTTTTTTTTTTTGCTTTATATATGGTCAGTTGGAGTTATTCATTCAGCTGCATTTAGGTAGTGGCTCTGCTAGGCTGGAAAGTCCAAGAAAGGAGCTTCAGTCTCATGTTTGTTTACTGTCTTGCTGCTCCTCCACATGATCTCTCTTTCTCTACGTGGCTAGATTCAGTTTCTTCACAGTATAATGATCCCATGGTAGTTAGACTTCTTATATATGGTGGGTGACTCTTAATAGGAAGTGTACCCAGTGGCAAAGGCAGAATCTTCAGTTATTTAAGGCCTTGTCTCATAAATTTTAAGGCACTGCATCGCATTGTGCTTGTCAAATCAAGTCACAGGGTCACCCCAGATTAATGAGGCAGGGAAAATTGTTTCTACTTCTCTGCTGCATGGCAAAGAATCTGTGGTTACCTTCCATTCACCACAGCCATTCTGCCTCATGAAAAACTAAGTCTAGATCAAAGTAACTAGCCAATCTAAAAGACAGGCTATCAAACAGTTCAAACAAAACAGGCAAACACAGATGATAACAGATCACTTTCTGGAGATCCATAAGAACAAATTCAACATGATGCCAGATATTTTCTAAAATGTACAAAAATGGCAGAAACAAAACACGTGTATAAGCTCTTGTACAATCAATGTGACCAATTATATTAAAATAACTAGGCAAGAGAAAAACTAACAACCATCTAGCGCAGCACACTGCAGGCAATAAATTCTATATTACGGCAATACAAAAGCCTACACGTGAAGAATACAAAATACTTAATGTAAAACATTAATTCATAATAATCTTTCAGTTATAGAAATCTGATTTTCCAGTTCCATATCTGGAACTATGACTTTATTTGCACCAGGCTTTTTCTATATCATCTATGAAACTGAAAAGTTGAATCTCCTTAGAGAGAGAGAACAAGAGAGGGCAAAATATGAATTTTCAACAATCTTAGTAAGTGATATTTTGTGAGGAGGAGGGGTCTTAAGAGTGTTCCTTTTTTATTTTTAAGACATCAATTATTTAATGTATTTCAACCATAAGAATACATTCATTTAGTATATTAATAAACATGTAAAAATGTTTCCAGCACTTTAGTAAGCTGGAGAGGGCAAAGACAGGAGGGAGGAAGTTGTCCCTTTTCATTCCTCTCTCTGGGCCAGAGGTCCCTATTGCCCTCCAAATGCGGTTTCTGTAAAAAGCAGTCCCAGGTGCACCTGGCTAAGAAGAGAGATGGGGGAAGTCCATATGGGAAGAGATCCGGCTCCCGGCAGCATTCATCCAGTCCTCTTACAAATATTCTTTCTGAAGCTGTTTCTGTTCCTGGCTGCATGTTTGAGTGCTGAGTTAGTTTACCCAGTTGATATGTGCACACTCATCTGGTGGCTCAAGAATCATGGGAAATTTTCATGTTCATTTCAAGAGAATTTTACAGTCTGGATGCTTGATGTGTACCAGGGCAGGGTTACCTGAGAGATGGTGGCAGTGAGTGCCTTGGGCGTGTGCTCTTGCCAAATGGTGAAGTCTAAGCCACCCCTAGGGTGTTCCAAGCCAGAGCTGTCCTGATAAATTTTATGAGCCCGAGACAAGTACTCTCTATGAGTACTTGACACTGGGAGTACTTCTGTCTGCCCCCAACATATTCACGTCAGTGTAAAGGAACATTTAAAGGCCACTAGAGAGGGGGAAAGAAAATGAAGAAGGCGACATGCAGCCGTGAGCAGGGTGAATGGAGAAAGAAGTGCTGATAGGCATGGGCACTGGTGGGAGAGCCTCACAGGCACCTGGAAGCTGGTTAACATAAGCATTAAGATTCTACATGTTCTATCAACTGATACTATATACCTCTTCCTGACTGCTTCCCTTGTGAGTCAGTGCTAAGCTGCTTGTCTCCATCCCCTTTCTGCAACCACGGAAGCACCTCCCAAAGTCACTGCTCAGTTCTGGGCACAGTTTTGGGCAGGACATTTCCTGTCTTCCAGGGTCTCAGAGCGCACTCAGAGGGAATACTAGTGGTTGCCTCATCTGCTTTCCTCTCTGAATCCCTCTGCTATGGGGTTGTAGGAAGAAAATTAGGGCAGCATCTGCCTAATCATGTCTGGTTCCCCACTAGACCTGCCTGGGCCCACTGAAATACAAGGGTCCAGCACATATTAATTGTTCAGAGCAAGGGCATAGGCTTCAGAGTTAGAGAGGCTGGCATGATGGTATAGCACCATCAACCTATTGCTTTATTAGGTTTAGGTATTTACCTCTTGGGTCTCTGGCTCTAAAATGCCCATTCCCATGTCTGGTCCTTGTGTATGAGTCATTGTGACAGCCCTGCCAATCACCTGGCCCAGTGTCTGTTACAGAAAGTGTGCTCTAGGCCGGGCGTGGTGGCTCACACCTGTAATCCCAGCACTTTGGGAGGACGAGGCGGGCGGATCACCTTAGGTTGGGAGTTTGAGACCAGCCTGACCAAGATGGAAAAACCCCATCTCTACTAAAAATATAAAATTAGCCAGGCATGGTAGTGCATGCCTGTAATCCCAGCTACTCGGGAGGCTGAAGCAGGAGCATCACTTGAACCCAGGAGGCGGAGGTTACAGTGAGTCGAGATCGTGCCACTGCACTGCAGCCTGGGCAACAAGAGCTAAACTCCATCTGAAAAAAAAAAAAATAAAAAAAAGAAGAAAGAAAGAAAAAAAGTGTGCTCCTAGGAGTGGAACCCTGAGTACTCTTCCTGTATTAGGGCCTGGATATGAAAGGTGGAGCTGGCCACTACCTCTGTCCCAGTCAGGCCCATCCTGTACTCTGAACTATAAATTTGGCATGAGGGTCAGAGACCTACTTTCCACATTTCCCATCCCTCCCCTCAATCCTTACACTGAACATTTATGGAACAACTAGTAAACACTGCCAGGTGCTGAAGATAAAATTAAGAGTGAGAGTGGATCCCTGCCTGCCAACTTCTCGGGTGGCGGAGCTGATAGCACAGGAGAGGCCAAAAGCTCACATTCTTCCTATCTCTTTTTTTCACTGCCCATCCTTTCACCAGTGTCATCTTCCCCATGTCCCTGCTTGGGTCTTGGCCCTATTTCTCTGCTCTTTCCCAGTCTCCTACTCCCATGGATGATCATTCAATTCTATCCTAAAGGATTGAATTGAACTTCTTTAAAAATCTATTCAGCCAGTTTTATTACATCAGTCATTGTTTCACAATGAGACTGATTCATGGTCAGAGATAAAATACACTGAACAATTTTTTTTTTTTCCTGTTTCTTTTTTCTGAGACGTTGTTTTGCTCTTGCTGCCCAGGCTGGAGTGCAATAGTGTGATCTCGGCTCACTGCAACCTCTGCCTCCTGGGTTCAAGTGATTCTCCTGCCTCAGTCTCCCAAGTAGCTGGGATTACAGGCACCTGCCACCACACCTGGCTGATTTTGTATTTTTTGGAAAGACGGGGTTTCTCCATGTTGGTCAGCCTGGTCTCGAACTCCTGACCTCAGGTGATCCACCCCCCTCGGCCTCCCAAAGTGCTGGGATTACAGGCATGAGCCACCATGCCCAACCTTACACTTAACAATTTAAAGAGTATTATTTAACACTTTGTGCAGCCACAACCTCTAATTTTTATCTCAGCATCTGCACTCTGAGATTATATTACACGCCAAACATTAATGAAGCCTCTACTCTGGGCCAGAACTTATCTAGACATTAGGGATAGACCAGATAGCAAAAGCAGTGTTTCTTTGACTTATATATTCTAAAATGGAAGCAGATGATGAGCAAAGTCCTATATATACATACAACATGGTGGCTAGTAGCACAATAAATGTTATGTAGATAAATGAAGCAGAGTAAAGGGTTACAGATTGGTGGCAGAGAACAGGGTGCTCTGATAGGTCCAGTGGTCAGAAAAGTTCTCTCTGAAAGCAGCAGGAGGAGTCAGGCAGCCAACTGGGATGACATCCTTGCAAAGGAGAAGGAATAGAAGGTGCAAAGGCTATGAAGCCAGAACTGCTTGATGGGTGTGAGAATCAGCAAGGAAGACAGTGATGAGAGCACAGCAGAAAATGGGAAGAGGCACAGGATAGAAGGAGGGGCCTTGTAGGCCTTGGCTGCAACTTTGCTCTTTATTCTGAGGTGAAACTACTGGCGGATTTTGAGCAGGGGCGTGAAGGGATCTAACTGTTTTTTTTTTTTTTTAAGAGATGGAGTCTCGCTCGGCAACCAAGGCTGGAGGAGTGCGCTGGCGCTATCTCGGCTCACTGCCACCTCCGCCTCCCAGGTTCAAGCGATTCTCCTGCCTTAGCCTCCTGAGTAGCTGGAACTACAGGCACCTGCCATCACGCCCCGCTAATATTTTGTATTTTTAGTAGAGACAGGGTTTCACCCTGTTAGCCAGGATGATCTCGATCTCCTGACTCGTGAGCCGCCCTCCTCGGCCACCCAAAGTGCTAGGATTACAGGCGTGAGCCACCGCGCCCGGCCCTAATTTTTGTTTTAAAGGATTCCTGTGGCTACTCTATGGAGAATATACTATAGGAAGAAAAGAGTGAAAGCTAAGTGATTAGTTGCAGCAGTCTGGGTGAGAAAGGCTGGAGATCAGGGTGGCAGTGGTAGAAATGACAAGTCATGACTGAATTGGCAATATATTTGAAAGCAGAGCCAACAATTCCTGTCGGCTCTAGGATCAGGGATCCGTTTAAAGTAGAAAAACAAAATTATTTAAAAACACAAACATCTTAACAGTTCATTTTTAAGTACAGAATAAAACCCAGTGGCCAAAGGCACTAATAGCAGGACAAGAAATAGAGAATCAAAGATATGTGGGATGCCTGCAATTGATTATTGGATGCTGATTTTGCAAAACTTCTTTATATCCTGCTACTTAGGTTTGTTTTTTTTGTTTGTTTGTTTTAAGGGAGTATACCATATTATTCCCCTACTAAAGAAGTCACTGTTTAAATACTGCCTTTTTCATGAAAGGCAGGAACCCCTGAAGGTCTTCATAATCCTAAAAGGAAGTGTGAGTCCCACAGTGCAGCCAGCAGTGTCAATACTTCTCTGAGTGAGATTTAAACAACAAAGAAAATGTGTTAATAAAACATCACGCCAAGAGAATCTAGTGGCCACAGACCCACGAAGGAACAACTGAGTTGTGCGAGTTGCCTAGGTAGAAGGGTGGCTAATCCTTTCAGTTTGAACAAATTTGCCTTCTCTGAGACCAAATTCAGCGCTCGCCAGGTCCTCTGCTAACGCAGGCCCCACAACCAGGAGCTAGGGGAGCCTACCCCAGCCTTTAACTGCCCGCCTAGAGACCTACCACAAGCCGGTGGTTCAGCGACCCAGTGCATCCTTTTCCTGGCCCCGCCCTCTTTGTCTAAACCCTTCCCATCCCGGCCACGCCCCCACGCAGCCGCGGCCCCCAGTCTGGCCACGCCCCTTCCGCGCCGCGCCGGCGCACCATCCGTCCGAATGGCCTCGTGGGCGGAGCTTGCGTAGCCTCCCGGACCCCGGCGCGCACCGCCCCCCGCCCCCAGCCCCTGGCCATCGAGCGTCTCCGTGGACACGCACTTCCTGCGAGGCCTCCGTGCGCACCTTGGCCGAGCCGAACCGAGCCGAGCCCTGTCCTTCCAGGCTGTTCGCAATGGTGGATGAGCTGGTGCTGCTGCTGCACGCGCTCCTGATGCGGCACCGCGCCCTGACCATCGAGAACAGCCAGCTCATGGAACAGCTGCGGCTGCTGGTGTGCGAGAGGGCCAGCCTGCTGCGCCAGGTACGTCCGCCGAGCTGCCCGGTGCCCTTCCCCGAAACGTTTAATGGCGAGAGCTCCCGGCTCCCCGAGTTTATCGTGCAGACAGCGTCTTACATGCTCGTGAACGAGAACCGATTCTGCAACGACGCCATGAAGGTGGCATTCCTAATCAGTCTCCTCACCGGGGAAGCCGAGGAGTGGGTGGTGCCCTACATCGAGATGGATAGCCCCATCCTAGGTGATTACCGAGCCTTCCTCGATGAGATGAAACAGTGCTTTGGCTGGGATGACGACGAAGACGACGACGACGAGGACGAAGAGGATAATTACTAGGCCCTCGGGCCTCGGGGGGAGGGCCCTGCACGCCGTCACCCCCTCCCCGCAGCCCTCACCCCGCCAGGAGCCACTGCTCTCCCCCTTGCCCTCCGGTCCCCTTCCCTACCCGCGCCCGTCTGCTCTTTCTTCATTTCTCCGTAGTGCTTGTCTTTGTTCCAGGAATAGCGCTCCAGTTACCTGCTGCTGGGGTTGGGGCTGGAGCCTCACTCACTCGGAAGTGCTTGGAAGTGTCATCTACCCTGGCCATCCCGGGGATCCCTCCCCTGCTAATCTGAACTGTGTCCTGAACCCCAGCTATTGGCCAGGCCCCTGTTACAAACTGCGCAGACCACCCATAGCCCTGCTGCTGCCACCTGCCCTGCTGCCAGGCTTACATCTGCCCAGAGAACTATGCTGCCACTTCACATCCACTCACCACATCCCACCTACAGACTACCGCCTTTCGAGATCAGGACCAACCTGGAAAATGCCAGAGTTGGCTCTGCCTCTTCGGACATTGATTTGGACAGCTCACCAACCCCTGAAGAGGCCAGTCATTCAGCCTGGTTAGTTTTCTACCTACTCCGAGTGTCCTCCCCTGCCATACCAGATTGCTGCAGGGGCGCGGTGTGCCTGACAGCCAAATTGTTGATATTTCTTTTTTCCTATGCACTGGTTTTACACAGCTGTCATTTTTCTTTCAAAATCGCAGCAGTCCCACAGATGTATGCATTTGGACAAATAGTACTAAAAACAAAACAAACAAGCACTCAGCCCAGCTCCTCAATACTACCTGGAAAAAGCATTGGCATTATTTTCAATAAATATCAAGCACTAAAAAACGAAATGATTGTCTTTTAATAGTTAAGTGCTATCACTGACCTCTAGAACTGTCACTGTGACTACCGTTATTCCCATGGAAATCAGGGAATACAACCAATCCTAGGAATCCCTGCTGTCAACTCCAGGCTGCTGGGGACAGCTACCTCAGGGCTTTGTCAGGGTTCTGATGCTTCCTTCACCAACGCATTTCTTAAAGCCCTGGCGAAGGGTGTGTTCTCTGGGTCCTCCAGGGTGGCATGGGTAAGAGTTGGCTGAGCAGATGGCAAAGAGGGCAGTATTAATAATTAGACCATAACAACAGGCATAAACCAGGACATATATATGTATTCTCCTAATTCTCTGAGCTTTTGGATTCCTTAATATTGTGCCAGGGAAGTTCTGCCCCTTAATCCTTATTGCCTATATGCAGCTGTTGAGTTCAGGCTCCAGAGAGCCAACATAGTACATTGTCACTTTCAAACTCCAAATAGCCAACATGTCACTTACAGGTGCTCTGGCTAACATTAAGTCCCAGATCCTGGGCAAGTGCATCCATAAAGATATACCCTGATCTTAACAAACATTTCATCCTCCTTGGGCAGACATCCTTAGAATTTCCACTCATAGATGTGTCCCAGACTCCTCCCTATGGAAATTAGCAAGATGCTTGGTTATCTCTTAAATCAGACTTTGTACTGCTATCTGGGGGCTATGCTGAGATCTCTGGGCCTGGAGGGTTCAGAGCAGTGAAGGGGGTAGCTGCTGAGAAGAAACTTTACCTGTGTGAGGCCATTGCCCCAGGTTAAGTCATTGAAATGTTTAATGCAGAGCAGCTTGGTTGGGGATTTGAGAGGACTACCTCTTAGAAAGGTTTAGGAGGATGTGAAGGGTTCAAAGTTCTCATTTATATCTGTCCAGATGTCCTCCCTCATTGTACCATGTCTGGAGGCAACTTGACTTTATAACCTTTAATTAATTTAGATAACACATTTCCTTACTGTTTAAGGCCTTTTGAGGCAAGATATTTCATTTGTACTGGTAAACCTCAGTGTTGATTAAATGAGATATGGGGCTTCATATTAATCACCTGATAGGTGTGGATTATATGAGATCATACCCATGCAGCATTTAGAACTTTCCCTGCTACATGGTGAGCACTCAGTAAACCATGGGCTGTTACTCCTGGGCCTGGGGACAGAATTCTCAGGAAGCAAGTCTCTGGCTCTGAGCGTGGCTTTAGTAGGAAAATGTCAGCGTAAAGAGGAGCAGAGCAGGTTCAGGGATAATGGAAATGAGAGCATGATAAGACCCCATTTACTTCATGAAGTCTTATATGAAGCAAGAAACAAAGCTGTTTACGTGGTGAACAGGCAAAGTTCAGGGTAGGAATTATATCTCACACCTAGGATAGCTGTTTCTGGAGGGTGGGGACAGGGGTGAGTATGACTTAATAAAAGAGGCCAAGGCTTGGGTGGAAATGAGATCTGGGGCTCTTCAGGGAGCTGCTGCCTCCAAATCTGAATCAAGGAGACACCTGGTTATTTAGAATTCATTGATCACTTCTCCCAGTCTCCTTGGAAAATATACAAAAACCCTTGGAATAGAGAGAGTTTATATTTGAGACATAATATGTGTGAGGCCAGATAATTACACTTTCTTCCTGACTAGAAAGGCCTTGAATTGGGGATAAATGGGGAAAAGTGAGCAAGATCGAAAAGGTAAAGGATCCAGTGAGACTAAAAATCATTTATTCCAAACTGATTATGGCCCAGTTATGCTGAGTGGAGTTATAGAAACATCATTGAATAAAATGTCATCTCTGCCTTCATAGTTAGTCCAGTCTGCTACTTTTACTGTGCCTTGGGCCAGAACTTCAATGATTAGTTACAGGAAAGGGCCAGGAAGAGAATCTGGGCTGTGATTAGATCTAGGAATGACCTTTCTAGGGTGGAAGTTGAGGACATATGAGTATGTGTTCTGTGGAGGAAGGGAGGGTCAGTAAGGATGCCATGCCGAGGCAGCATCTGAATGGCATCTGGGAGAACTAGGCCAAGGAGCTTCTGTGATCTGAAATGTACATTTCCTGAGTATGTGTGCATGTGCACATGAGCTTGCTGTGACCCTGTATGTGTGTGCTGTGTGTGTGTGTGTGTGTGTGTGTGTGTATGTGTTAGGTGATGTCCTTCATGCATCATGGACGAACAGGTTATGCTGTGAGATGCAGAAAAGGAAAGTGTGAGATTCTGGTTACTCTGGGGACAGATTCTGCAATAAAAGCGCAGATATTGGCAAGGGCTCCATCACCCAGGGAGGAATTCCTGATAATGGCATAAAGCATTGCAAAAAAGAAGGAAGAAGTAGAAGTATGTCTAAGGATGAAAGCGCCACTTCTATCAAAACTATTAAAAATAGGTAGGAATGCTGAACAAATATGAACTTCAGACTCCTGAATTCTCATTTTGGGTATAATAGACTTGAAATGGCCACTGAAATTATACTATCAATGAAATGAAATTAGTCATATTAGAGGTCATAATCATTTAATCATATTAAATATACCAATATATCTTTGGACTTTTCTATTCATTTGAATAGATAAGCACTGCCATCTATTAAGTCCGTGTTGCTGTATCCTGCAGAATGGTATATAAAGCTAGAGGTACTTTATGCACATGTATATTTGATTATTTTCTGCTATTAAAACATAGCTGAAACCTCAGTAATTTGGAAGTAGGCAGATTAGAGGGAGAAGTCTTGTTGAAATTAGTGGGATATTTGCATTTTTAAAAATATGCTTAAATTTTTTTCTTTTTTCTTTTTTTTTTTTTTAACGGAGTCTCGCTCTGTCGCCCCCAGGCTGGAGTGCAGTGGCACTATCTCGGCTCACTGCAACCTCTGTCTCCTGGGTTCAAACGATTCTCCTGCCTCAGCCTCCCGAGTAGCTGGGATTACAAGCACCCGCCACAACGCCTGGCTAATTTTTGTGTTTTTAGTAGAGACTGGGTTTCGCCAGTAGAGGCTGACCTCGAACTCCTGACTTCATGATTCACCCGCCTCGGCCTCCCAAAGTGCCAGGATTACAGGTGTGAGCCACCGCACCCGGCCTCTAGGTTCTTAAATTGAGTAAAGCAAAGCTAATAAAACTGTATTAATTCAAGATCGTGAGAATGTTTTCCTTGATGGTAAGGGTGGGATAATTGTATGAAGAATATTTATTATTTGCTTTGATTTATGGATTTTGCTAAGTCATGGTTTAGTGTCTGGCAGCAGTTTGCATTACTGAATAGCTCAAGTATATTCCCTACAGTCTTAGACCACTTAGTTCTAAAGGTAAGTACAATGGTATCCTTTGACAGTGCTGGTAACCCCTTATCTCCCTTAATGAAAATCTGATCATCTACCTTGCATTTTTTTCTCTTGCCTAAAATGCCTGTTAGAATGTGTTCCTTTGTCTTCAAATGTTCCATTGTCCACAAAATGTTCTATTTTTAAAAATTTTGTTTTGTTTTATTTTTGAGAGGGAGTCTCACTCTGTTGCCCGGGCTGGAGTGCAGTGGCACAATTTTGGCTCACTGCAACCTCCACCTCCCGGGTTCAAGCGTTTATCCTGCCTCAGCCTCCTGAGTACCTGGGATTACAGGTGCCGCCACTATGCCCAGCTAATTTTTTGTATTTTTAGTGGAGACGGGGTTTCACCATGTTGGCCAGACTGGTCTCAGACTCCTGACCTCGTGATTCACCCACCTCGGCCTCCCAAAGTGCTGGGATTACAGGTGTGAGCCACCACGTCGGCCTAGTGTCTTTTATTTATTTATTTTTATTATTATTTTTTTAACCCTGGGATAGATTGAAGCAATTGCTTGCTTGAAGGAATTATGAACACCATAGCAGGTTTGTTCATGGAGCAAAAACCCTTCCATGGATGAGTTGCGAGGAGGAGTGGTGTATTAATCCCATCTCCCAAGAAACACTTGAGACTGGGTAATTTACAGAGAAAAGAGGTTTAATTGCCTCATGGTTCCTCAGGCCGTACAGGAAGCATGATGACTTCTGGGGAGGCCTCAGGAAACTTCCAATCATGGGGGAAGGCTAAGGGGAAGCAGCATGTCTTACATGGTGGAACAGGAGGAAGACAGAATGAGGGAGTAGGTGCTACACACTTATTAAATAACCAAATCTTGTGAGAATTCACTCATTATGCAGTACCAAGGGGGATGATATGAAGCCATTCATGAGAAACTGACCCCATGATCCAATCGTCTCCCACCAGACCTCACCTCCAGCATTGGGGTTACAATTCAACATGTGATTTGGGTCGGGACATGGAACCAAACCATATAAAATGGAGAGGTGCTGAAAAGGGTGTTTCAGAATAAGTAGATATAGCAACATTGCTGTACCTCCCTTTTTCCCCTCAGAGGCTGGTATCTGACATATGGTCAGTGATACATTGTATTTCTTATTATTCTATCCACAAAATTTACACACCTCCACTCCCCTCTCTAAATGACCAAGGATTTCATCAGCAAAATTGCAATAATGTAATTCTTACATTTTAGCCAAAGTTCCTATACAGTCAGTGTAATTGAACTGACCAGTCAGTTCAGAATCAGTCAGTTAAAGATATAAAACTGTTGCCGGGGCTATTTTTATATGCCCCACTTTAAAGCTTCAGATTTAAAACAAGTAACATCAGTAAAAAGAAAGTAAAGGGATTTATATTTCAATGGTAACTAAAGTCATTGTGATGTTTCAGATTTATGTGTTCTCTAGACACAGATAGTTGCACTGCCATATAGGATTTTTATAAACTGCTTATTTGAATGTACACAATAAAAATTTTAACATATACAAAAGTAGAGAGAATACTATCATGAACCCCCACAGACTCATTTCCTGGATTAAAAAATTATCAGCATTTTTGCTTTGTTTATCCCTTACATTTCTTGCAATTTTTATGGCATACTTTGAAACCAATCCCAGATATCACTTCAGTTCACCCTTCAATACTTCAGTATGTTTCTCTAACAGATAAGGCCTTAAAAAACATAATCCACCATATCATTAACAGACCTACTAAAATTAACAGTCTCCTTAATATTTAATATTCAATTGAGTCAAATATCCCCAGTGTCCTAAAAATGTCTTTAATTGTCTGCTTGAATTACTTTCCTTAAAATGTCAGCACATTGCATTTGGTCTATATATCTCTTAACTTTCTTTTAATTAATAACAGTTCCTCCCACTCTTTTTTTTCTCGGCAATTTATTCTTTGAGGAAACCTGGTTATTTGTCTATAAAATTTCCTATAATCTGGATTTGCTTTATTTTCATATCCTTCCCCAATTTCCTCTTGGGTTGTTAGTGTTACTCTCTCAATTTTTTAGAAGCTCTTTATTTATTAGTGATCTGTGATATATGTCGCAAATATTTATGCTCAGTTTGTCGTTTGCCTATTTACTTTATGATAGTTCAGGCTGTTGAGAAAATATTTAGTATATTTTCCTTTTTTTCCACTCTCCTCCCATCTCTGCGCTCCCCAATTTAATTGCTTATATCATTTCTGTTAGTGTTTATGCCTTTAAATAGTCCAGACACTGCTATTATTTTTCAGATATGAATCATACATTTTTATTTAGCCATGAAAGATGAGAAATTCAATACACTAATACTCTTTATCAAGTTTATAAGTGACATCATTATGTTATCATAACATTTATATCATAACATTTATATGACATAAAATGTTATATCATAACATTTTTCCTGTGACCATAATCTTCCCATTTGTTTTAATATAGCAGATAAATGGGTTAAATAATTACTATTCTGTCCATATTTTCAACTTACCTCTTTATGTTAGTAATTTTTTTGCTGTTCTTTTTAGTTGTTTCTTAGGAATAAAAAAACAACTGGGGATTATTTACCCTGAGTTTTTTAGGGTGAATGACAGTTTCACTATGTGTAGAGTTTGTGGATCCCCCTTTCTTATTTCTCCACTATTTGTTAGCATTGAATGGTATTTTGTAGAAGTCTGAGACCACTCTGATATTTTCCTCTCATATTGTTGAGAGTTCTACTTAGTTCTCAGAGAATTTTTCTTGATATTTGCATAGAATATATCTCAGTGTTATTCACTCTTTGTCATTTTTTCTGAAACCCAGTGTCACTGTCTGTTATGTAGAATCAAAGCTTATTTCATTTATGCAAAGCTTTCCTTATTTTTTGAGTATATATAATATATGCTAACATGTACTTATGTTTACTCTCCTTTACCTGCCCTCCATACTTTAAAATTTCCCAGACTTTTAAATGTTTTCTTTATTTCCATTTCATTCTGCTTACTTTTCTCCATCTTGTTCTCTATGTCCTTTACAATGTTTTCAGCATTAATCGTCAATCTTTGCATTGCTTTCAGTTTGGCTTTCATTTCTGTGATAATTTTATTTGCTCTTCTTCTGCTTCTTTGACAAGTGCTTCCGGGTCATGTTTAGCTTCTATTGACTTCTACATATTCCTGAATCTCATAACTCTGATTTGTTATCTTCTTGTTTAGCTGTGATTCCTTCATATTAAAAAATTGGTTCAAGACCAGCCTGGCCAACCTGATGAAACCCCGTCTCTACTAAAAATACAAAAAAATTAGACGGGCATGGTGGCACGTGCCTGTAATCCCAGCTACTTGGGAGGCTGAGGCAGGAGAATTGCTTGAACCCAGGAGGCGGAGGTTGCAGTGAGCCAAGATCATGCCACTATACTCCAGCTTGGGCGACAGAGCAAGACTCCGTCTCAAAAAAAAAAAAAAAAAAAAAAATTGATGGTGATATGATATGATATGATGGTCATATGATAGGTCACATCTGTTTCTTGGCAATATTTTTCTAGGGAGTGCTATTTGCTGTTTTGTTTTTGTTTTTCGTTTTTCTGTCCTTCTCCCTCTATGGCAGTGTTCCTGAAAACCTTTTGGGATCTTATTTACTTCCTAGTAATGCCACTCTTCTGCAGTAAGGATAATTACAAGGCAGCCTCTTTTAGTCCTGTGTCAACAGAATTTTTCTGGCAGAAATAACTTAATGCTGGTGGCTTCTACATTACATACTTCTTGTTTGCCAGGGAGGAGCTAGGTCTGAAAACACTCTCCCTCCTTTTTTAACAAATCACAGTCATTTCAATAGCACTCTCCTGTTTTCATTATACCTGGATGTACCTAGAAGATTTCTGACATTATTTTCAGAAGCAACAGTCTGTTCTTACTGTTCTAGCCCCTGCTGCTCAGTAGTTTTGATGTATGAATAACCTTAGATTAGTCTATGTTCCAGGAAAGTGTTAAGCTAACTTATGATTGGGACTGAATAAGACTCAACTCTGTGGATAGGAGAAACTAAAAACTAAATAACAAAATATTAATGGCTTAGAGTACTTTTTCACTACTGTTATGTGTGTGTGTGTGTGTGTACTTTTAAAAAATAAGATAATAATTTTACTATTAATTTTTGGAATAACTTTTTATCGCCCTGTGTAGCAAGAGGACAAGTGGAAGGATTTTAGTCATCTGTGGAGAAGGTGAGCCACATATGTAGGAGACTTCATCAACATGTATATGGGATACCTAAATTTGTGATTCATTGGAATAAAAAGTGGAGGGGGCTGAAATTAGCATCAGAAAATGGACCTTAGAAGAGACAGACAAGCATATATGGAAAGATTGGTTTGTTGTGAGCTGAGAATGGATTGTTCCTTGCACAAAGTCTGAGTTCAATTAGAATGGGTTTGGTGACCAGAAGGACTTTGATCCCTGTCCTGGCGTTGCCATAGGCTCACTCTGGAAACCATAGACAACTGAGTTGATTTATCTGATTCTAAACTTCTGCACATATATCATGGGAATAATTATATCTCAGAAATAATGTAAGAAAAAAATCTAACTAATATCTTGTTTGGTAGTAAGGGTTAGCCCTGTTCTTCTTTTCCTTAGTAGATATTACTTAGCAAAATAAGAACGTAAGATTGACTTTTATGATAGACTTGCGTGTCCTGATAGAAAGACACTAATATTGGGGGACTTGGAATGTCATAGGAGAAAAGGTGGTCAACACAATAAAATATACAGAGGGACATTCACAAGAATAGATGCTAAATATTAATGAACATATGAAGAACATTTGACACATAACTTATTTTCATATTCATTTTCTTGATACAAGTTGGTGAGGAGATATTGTATTCATATTTTACACGTTGCAATATTTAGACTCAGCAATGCTCAGGGGCTTGTTTGTGATAGAAAATGACAGAAACTGGGCCAGGAATTCCTACCACAAGTCCAGTGCTCAGTTTACAATTTCATGTTGCTTTTGAAAATGCCTTGTGCAAATTATTCATCTCCTTTGGGCCTTCGTTTCCTCATTTGTAATGTGAAGTATTTTCATTAGCAGACCATTGCAGGTCTTTCTTGCCTTTAACAACATTAGGGCCTTTAGAATGAGTATCTGGCGCTGTCCTTCCAACTCTGTGATTCTCTGATTCCATCCTCATTTTTCACCATTACTGTTGTACTGGCAAGAACCAGTATGAGATTTTTTTTTTTTTTTTTTGAGATGGAGTCTTGCTCTGTCACCCGGGCTGGAGTGCAGTGGAAGAACCAGTATGAGATTTGAGGAAAAAGACTACTCTTTTTTAAAAAAATTGTTTACATATAATCCACATGCCATACAATTTACCCTTTTATGTGTATAATTCAGTATTTTTAGTATATTCACAAAGTTGTGCTACCATCACCACTATCCAATTCCAGAACTTTTCATCATACCAAAAATAAACTGTACCCATTAGTTACTCCTCATTGTTCCATCTCCCTCCCTGCCCCTATAACTCTCTAGTCCTTGGACACTACTAATCTCATTTCTGTTTCTATGGGTTTGCCTATTCTGGACATTTTATATAAATAGAATCACAATACATGCTCTTTCTTTCACCTTAGCATATTTTCAAGCTTTACTGATGTTGCAGCATATATCAGTACTTCAATCCTTTTCATGGCTGAATTATTTTCCATTGTATGGATACACTTTTCATTACCTGTTCATCATTTGATGGACATTTGGTTTGTTTCCAATTTTTGGCTGTTATGAATACTGCTGCCATGACAATCCTTGTATAAATTTTTGTTTCAACACCTGTTTTCAATTATATTGGGTATATCTATAGGAATGGAATTGCTCAGTCATATGTAATTTTTTTATTTAATTTTTTGAGGGATCTGCCAGATTGTTTTCCAAAGTAGCTGTACCATTTGCATCTTTACCAGTAGGGTACAGATTTTCTAGTGTTTCCACTTTCTCAGGAACACCTTTTATTGTCTGTTTTTTATTATAGTCATCCTAGTTGGTGTGATATGTTATATCATGATTTTTACTCACATTTCACTAATGTTTAATGATGGTGAGCATTTTGTCATGTGCTTATAGGACATTTGTATATCTTTTGTTGGAGAAATGCCTATTTTTAAAAATTGGACTGTCTTTTCGAGTTATAGGAGTTCCTTATATATTTTGGATACTAGACAATTATCAGATACATGATTTACAAATATTTTCTCCCATCAATTGATTGGCTTTACACATTCTTCATAGTATCCTTTGATGCACAAAAATGTTTAATTTTGATGTAGTCCAATTTATCTAGTTTTTCATTGATTGTGCTTTTCATGTCATATTTAAGAAACCATTGCCTAATCCAGGGTCACAACATTAACACCTATGTTTTCACAGATTTCATGTTTTACATTTATGTTTTCATGGTCCATAGAGTTTTACAGTGTTAGCTCTTACATGTAGGTCTTTGGTCCATTTTGAACTAATTTTCATATACAGTATGAGGTAGTAGTTCAACTTCATTCTTTTGTATATGGATATCTAGTTGTCCTGACACCATTTGTTGAAAAGACTATTATTTTCTCATTGAAGCCTCTTGGGACCCTTATTGAAAAGCAATTGACAAATGTATAGGTTTATTTTTGGAATATCAATTTTATTCTTTTAATTAATCTACATGTCTATCTTTATGACAGTATCAAACTGTCTTGTTCATAGTAGCTTTGTAGTAACTTTTGAAATTGAGGATTGTGAGTCTTCCAATTTTATTCTTTTTTCAAGATTGTTTTGGTTGTTTGGGGTCCCTTGCATTTTCATGTAAGTCTTATGATTGGATTCTCAGTTTCTTCAAAAGCTACATCTGGAATTTAATTGAGATTGCATAGAACCTGATCAATTTGGGGAGTGTTGCGGTCTTAACAACATTAAATCTTATAGTTGATGAATATGGATGTCTTTCTATCTAATTTAAGTATTGCATAATTTGTTTCATTGGTGTTTTGTTGATTTTATTATATGTTTTACATTTATTTTTGCTAAATGTTTTCTAAGTATTTTATCCTTTTTATATTATTCTAAGTGGAATTTTAAAAGTTTTGTTTTCAGATTATCCATTGTTTGTGCATAGAAATACAATTGATTTTTGTTTATTGATCTTAATCTTGCAGCCCTATTGAACTTATTACATCTAGTAGTTTGTTTCACGGATTGCTTAGGATTTTCTATATACAAGATTATGTCCTATACATGTAGAGATAGTTTTACTTCTTCCTTTCCGATCTGAACTACTTTTATTTCTTTCTCTTACCTAATTTTTCTAGCTAGACCTTTAAGTCCAATGTTGAATAGAAGTGGCGTGAGCAGTCTTGTTCATGATCTTAGAGGGAAAGGAGTCAGTCCTTCCATCATTAAGTATGAGGTTAGCTGTGCAGTTTTCACAGATGCTCTTTATCAGTTGAGGAAATTCTCTCTACTCCTAGTTTATGGGTTTTTTTTTTTGTTTGTTTTGTTTTTTGTTTTTTGTTTTTTGTTTTTTATCATGAAAGGATGTTGGATTTTGTCCAGTGCTGTTTCTGTATCTATTGAGATAATCATATGGTTTCTGTTTTATATTCTGCTAATATGGAGTTATTACCTTGACTGGCTTTCAAATGTTGAATCAATCTTGACTTCCTAGAATAAATCACGCTTGTTCATGTTGTATAATACATTTTATCTGTTGCTAAATTTCTTTTGCACGTATTTTGTTAAGGATTTTTGTCTCTATTCATAAGGAGTAATTATATGTATTTTTTATTATGTCTTTGTCTGGTTTTGGTATGAGGGCAATACTGCCCTCCTATAATGAGTTGGGAACTTTTCCACACACATTAATTTGCACCTGCTTTGGTCACTTAACTGTAAATTCAGAAGTAACTGTGTCAGTTCATAGATGCCGTCTACATTTCTGCGCAGCTGTATAGTTAATTCCATGGATTTGTCCTAGTTATTAAAACTTTTCCTATGTATGGGAAATTATTTTGTTATTACCAATAAGTTTTACCATTAATAAATTTGGACATATTTTGTTTTATATTTGTGGAAGTATACATTTAAGTTTTTGGAAGAAGGTTTCCTTGATCAAAGGCTAAACATACATGCAATTTGTCAGATATTGCTAAAATACCTCCCATAGTGGTTTTGCCATTTTATACATCCACATAAATGGATAAGACTGCCTGTATTCTTATGCAATTTCCAAGATAAGGGCTATTTTGATTTTCTGACTATCTGATAGATTTTTTGAAATATCTCAGTGTAGTATTACTTTGTATTTCTCTTATTATGAGTGAAGTATTTTTCATATGTTCAGGGCCATTTGTGTTTCTTTTTCCATGAATTATCTGTTAATGTCTTTTGATCATTTATCTTGTTTTTTAATTATTATTTAAAAGCTCTTGTCTACCAGGAAAAAATAGTCTTTTGTTTTTGATATAACTTGCATAGATTTTCTCCCAATTTGCCATTTGTGTTTTATCCTTTTTATGACATGTGTATTTTCCAATTCAAAAGTTTTATTTGTTTTCTTGCAGATAGATTTGTCAGTGCTCTCTTTTATTGCTTCTAGATTTTGAGTTATAGTTAGAAGACTTTCTCCACGTCTAGGTTATAAAGGAATGCCCCCAATGTTTTCTTTTAGTACTTCTATGGTCTCAGTTTTTTAACATTTATATCTCTCTTCTATTAGAAGTTTATTCTGGGGTATGATGTGAAGCAAGTATTCAATTAATTTTTTTCCAAAGAGCTATTGAGGTGTCCCAAGCCATACATTAAACACTCATCGCATCTTCAATGTGATATGATTATCATATATACTAAATTACCATGAGTCCTTGTATTTATTTGTGTACTTTCTATTCAGTTAAATATTCTGTAGACCTTATTTATGTCATTACCTCACAATCTATAGAAACTTTAGAGTATGTTTTAATATCTGGTAGCGTTAGTCTTCCTTTTATTGTTGTTCTTTCTCAGGGTTCTTACATGTTTTGTTTTCTCTGTGAATTTTATAATTCACACGTTTAACATTAGAAAAAATAACTTATATTTGTTGAAATAGCCCTACATTTATATATTAATTTGGGGAGTATTGACATTATTATGAAGTTAATGTATGCTATCCAAGAACAATAAATGCCCTTTTAATTGTTCAAATTTAGTTTTGAGCCTCTCAGGAATGTTTTAATGTTTTCTTATATAGGTTTTAGATACTGTATTCCTAAGTAGCTTTTGACAGATTTATGTGTGTGTGTATGTGTCTGTATAATACTATTTTTGTGTGAAAATTTTAAATCATGCCAAAAACTTAATTTTCAAATGTTATTTAATTTTGACATTTACTGTCTTTGGTTTTCCAAATATTATATTATAGGCAAAAACTCCTAATTCTCATGCCTCCAATTGTTTTCTCTCGGTATGAAGTTATAATGGACATAGATGGACTATTTCCATTGTTTGTCTCCTTATTGACAATGTTCATAAAGAATCCCGAACAACATATCTATAAACACATACATTTATATTTGTGTATTTTGTGTGTGTTATATAATGTTACATTATGGCATTAAATTTTGTACAGCCTATTTTCAGCATCTGTGTAAAAAAGCTGATTTTTTTTAGATTTATTTAAGTGGCAAATAATAGATTTTCTAATACAATATCATCCCTGTAATTCCAGAATAAATCTCATTTTGTAATAATGGCTTGCTTTCTTTTTATTTTTAATGTTCAATTGGAATCTGCTTTGTATTATGATTTGAAAATTTTCTTCGATATTTATGAGATTGGTCTGTAGGTTTTTGTTTTGTATAATTTTATTAGGTTTGTGATCAATATTATCCTTCCTTCATTAACAGAATGAAAGTTTTTCTTTTATTAGGCTCTGGAACAATTTAAGTGGCAGTGAGATTAAGCCATATCCAGTTTCAATTTAAAATCTCTATGAAGGCCAGGCACGGTGGCTCACGCCTCCTGTAATCCCAGCAGTTTGGGAGGCTGAGGCGAGTGGATCACCTGAGGTTAGGAGTTCGAAACCAGCCTGACCAACAAGTGAAACCCATCTGTACTAAAAATACAAAAATTAGCCGGGCATGGTGGCAGACGCATGTGGTCCTAGCTACCTGGGAGGCTGAGACCAGAGAATTGCTTGAACCTGGAAGGCAGAGGTTGCAGTGAGCTGAGATGGTACCACTGCACTCCAGCCTGGGCAACGGAGTGACAAAACAAACAAACAAACAAACAAACAAAAAACTCTATGAAATAAATAGTTGTTACAAAATTAGTACATCAAAATTCTCCAGTGAAAAATAGTATGTGCTATTTCAGACTAATGAATAGTTTCATAAATGTTTTACTAAAAGTTTAGTAATAGTTAAGTGTGCTTAATATTTGATAATAGTTAATAAGTTAACAAAATATTCAATAAATAATTTGGTATTATATAATTTGACCTTCTCTTCAATCTCATAAACCTATTATTATACCCATTTGATGGACACGAAAACCAAGGGTCAGAAGAATAAAGTGGCTTCCCAAGCCATACACTTAATGAGCAGCAATATAGTAATTTAACTGGCTTTCATTAATTTCAGAACTGCCAGAATTTTTCCCTCCATAAGGACTTCCACATTCTCTTTCTCTGCCTGGGAAAATGTTCCCCACCTCTTTTTACCTAACTGACTCCAACATTCTTCTAATCTTATCTTAAATATAATTTTCCCATGGTAGCCTTATCTGGCCAATGCCCCACCCGCTCACCCCCTACCTCTGCTCCCAAAGGATACCTGTTATAAACTCTCAACAGGCTATACTTATTCATTGGAGCTTGTATTAAATAATCATTTATTTAATTAGCTTATTTTTTCTGGGGGGTGTCATATTAGAATCCAAGCTCCGTAAGGTTGCTTTCCTCATTCTCCATTGTATGCCTAATACCCAGAATGATGCTGAGCACCTAGTAGGCACTAGTAAATATTTGTTGTACAGATGAATAAATGAATGATTTTAAACAAATATTGTGGAAGAGGTTGCTGCATGAGATAGAGTCTGAAGCATATCAGAAAATTCAGGCCTCATTACCTTAATGGATAGGAAGGAGACTGGCATAAACATGCCCTAAGAAGGAAAATAGGCATTTCTGTGAAAGAAAGACAATGCAGAGCTCTGTTTGTAGGTTTCAAGTACTTTATGAGGTATTGTCATTTCCTTCCCCTGCCGCCCGCCCCGCCGAGAGGGAGTCTTGCCTGTCACCCAGGCTGGAGTGCAGTGGCGCAATCTCAGCTCACTGCAACCTCCGCCTCCCTAGTTCAAGCAATTCTGCCTCAGCCTCTCGAGTAGCTGGGATTACAGGCACCCACCACCACACCTGGCTAATTTTTGTATTTTTAGTAGAGACAGGGTTTCACCATGTTGGCCAGGCTGGTCTCAAACTCCTGACCTCGTGATCCGCCCGCCTTGGCCTCCCCAAGTGCTGGGATTACAGGCATGAGGGACCGGTGCCCAGCCCTCTTTTCCTTTTTTAATTTATCAAAGAAAAGTAGTGAATAAGGACAGCTGGGAGTGGAAATTTTTCTTAAGTTTACCAAATGATGTACACAGCTTCTGCTCTCCATATCACTTCATTGCCAATGATAACATTAAATTCTTTGACTATGCTGGAGATTTTAGTATGTTTGAAAAACAAAAAATCATTATCATTGAAAACAGTGGATCCATGCTTCCTCCCCAAGGAAATTAGGAAATATCACTGATTTAAGTTTGAGGTTAAAAGGTACTTTTGGAGAAAGATAATGGGTTTAAAGAATCATGTCAACACAAGGACATGTCTATATGAGTATAGTAGTTTGACTATTTTGAAGTTATTTTTCTTCTTTTGTACCTTTTTATTTCCATACCCTTTTCTTTTTTGTCTGCATTTCATCCTTCCCTTGACTGATCAGCCAACCATGGAACAATTAAAGTAGTTTCTGTAAATTCACTCAGACTATATTTTCAGGTCTAAAATTTCTAAAGGTGCAATAAAAAGAGTTCCGAATGCAACATTCCACTCTGTGGTGAGCTTGTTAAAACTGCCTCAGGGATAGTAGCTACCGTCATACATATGAATGAGGCAAAGGAACCTGAGAGCATATTTTGAGTGTTCTTGTCTTTTAAGCATTTCATATTCAATACTTTTTGGTTATTTCCCAAACTCCTGCTTTCAGAACTGCACATGGCAAATATAAACATAATTGATGGTAATTTTTAAATTTTCAATTGAAAATTGAAATCTAGCATTTGCATGACATTCTACTCTATGCATGCTGGTGGTCTTGTTCAAATGTTTACTTTCTCAGTGAAGCCTTCCTATGTCTCAGCCTCCTTGCCCTGAAGACACATGTACATACATGAGACTCTATCTTTCCCTTTCCTTATATTATTTTAGCATTTAAATTGGATTATTTCAGAAGGCTTGAGGGAAATGTTTTGATCACTTGCATGGCAGCGGACATATTTTTAGGAGTTAGAGAGATGAGAAAAGAGAGTATACATTTTATGAGCCTTGCTTTGCCCTTTCTCTAATAACACCAATAGCAGAGCCCTGTCCCTGAGAGATACAGTTGCATGGACATGTGTTCCTGAAGCTAACATAATGCTGAAAACTCTCCTGCCCTTCGTGGTAGTTATCTCAGTTAATAACATCTCAACATCCTCTTACATAGAGCTATTACTAAGTGAAACTTGAAAAATGCCTATAGAGGCTGGGCACAGTGGCTCACGCCTGTAATCCCAGCACTTTGGGAGGCCGAGGCGGGCAGATCACTTGAGGTCAGGAGTTGGAGACCAGCCTGGCCAACATGGTGAAACCCTGTCTGTATTAAAAATACAAAAATTAGCAGGGTGTGGTGGGCGGGTGCCTGTAATCGGGCTACTTAGGAGGCTGAGGCAGGAGAATCACTTGAACCCGAGAGGAGGAGGTTGCACTGAGCCGAGATAGGGCCACGGCACTCCAGCCTGGGTGACAGAGTGAGACTTCTTCTCAAAAGAAAAAAAAAAGAAAAAAAGGGAAAAATGCCTATAGAATGTAAATAAACTCCTCAAAATTGTTGAATGATAGGCCATTACTAATTATAATTTATATTCAATACTTTAAAAATACCTACAGGGGCACTTGAGGAGGCCAATGGTATTCCAAAATCCATTTTGGTATAATCTCTTGGGACACTAAGAACCTCTGGCTATACGCTACAGGAGAAATTATCTTGTAGAGAGGTCTCTGGAAAGCAGAGACATCTGCTCTGGCTCTGCTCTGGCTTTGGATTTGCTGGTACAATGTTTGACCGATGCTGAAGTAGATTTTAAATCCCTGGGGTAAATTATTCTGTTTTGCAAAAGTAATCATTTGAATAGAGGTCTAGTGCCACTGCTTTGATGGCTTAATGATGACACAGTTCACATCAGAGATGAAAATGTTTGTGCTTTCCTATTTGTTTACAGATCTTTGCATATCTCAGGAGGCACATTAAGCCTTTTGGTAGAGTCTGAAATTTAGGTAGATAAAGACTGTTGGAAGTATGCAGAATCACCCTCCCGAGGATCACCCTTAGTGTTAAGTGTTAAGATTAGATATTAGAACCCCTTGGTTCTTGCTTTTGTTAAGAAATATTGATAAAGGGAAGTGTAGATGGGAGCAGTTTTCAGGAAGGAGAGTTGTGTACTAGGACTGGGGTGGACTTATTTAAGTAGATATGGTTATCCATTAAATCTTTGGACATTTTAATGTTAGCTATCATGAATGTGGTCCCATGGAGCACATGATAACATATTCTCCATGGAGAATATAATAACATTTCTGAATGCCCATTTATGCCAAGCTTGGTGCTACGTACACCATACACATTGTCTCTAACCTTATCATAACCTTTCAAAATATTATTATCCTTATTCAACAGGAAACTGAGGCTCAGTGAGATATAAATACCTGCCCAAATTTTATGACTAATGCATGCCTAAGCCAGGATTCAAACCCAAGTCTGTGTGATTCCAAAGACACCAGCAAAATGTTTTCATGTGAATAATCATATACATCAAATAACTATATCTCATAATAGAGGAGTGAGTATATATGAGAGAGGAGTGATATTTGAAGGATGAGTTATTAATTTCCTGTGGCTACCGTAACACATTACCACAAACTGCGTGACTCTAACCAGAAGAAATTTTTTTCTCTCAAAGTTTGAGAGTCTAGAAAGCCAAACTCGAGTCTCCAGTTGCCCTCCTCTGGAGGCTCTAGGAGAGAGTCCGTTCTTTTCCTTTTCCAGATTCCAGTGGCTTGTGGCTGCATCACTACAATTTCTACCTCAGTGGTCACATTGCCCCCTCCTCTTCTGCCTGTCAAATCTCTCTCAGCCTCACTCCTTTTTTATTTGTTGTTTTCATAGAACTACATGATTTTCTCAAATTAATGTCTTAATTTGAATAGTCAATCTCTAACTGCTTATGTTTGATTTCTTTTTATTTGTTTATTTACAGGCAGGGTCTTACTCTGCCACCCAGGCTGCAGTGCAGTGCTGCGATCACAGCTCACTGCAGCCTCAAACTCCTGGGCTCAAGCAATCCTCCCACCCCAGCCTCCTGAGTAGCTGGGACTACAGGTGTGTATAACCAGGTTCAGCTAATTTTAAAATTTTGTTTTTTACAGTGGGGTCTTGCTATGTTGCCCAGGCTGCTCTTGAACTCCTGGATTCAAGCTGTCCTCCCACCTCGGCCTTCGTAAGTGCTGGGAATACAGGTGTGAGCCACCACACTCTATCAGTGTTTTACGTTGCTTCCAATTTTTTACTCTTAAAAATAATGCTAGTATAAAAATGCCTGGTTTTTATTCTCACAAATTATTGTTTTAGGGCAAATTCTCTATAGTTTTCTGCCATAGAGGAATCTGATTTAATAATCCCTGTGAGAGCTTATGCTCTGAAAAATGAAAGGAGATAACTCCTACTTTTTTTTAAATCATACTTTAAGTTCTAGGATACATGTGCGGAATGTGCAGGTTTGTTACATAGATATACAAGTGCCATGGTGGTTTGCTGCACCCATCAACCCATCATCTACATTAGGTATTTTTCCGAATGCTATCCCTCCCCTAACCCTCCATTCACTGACAGGCCCTGTTGTGTGATGTTCCCCTCCCTGTGTCCATGTGTTCTCATTGTTCAACTCCCACTTATGAGTGAGAACATGCGGTGTTTGGTTTTCTGTTCCTGTGTTAGTTTGTTGAGAATGATGGTTTCCAGCTTCATCCATGTCCCTGCGAAGGACATGAACTCATCTTTTCTTATATCAGTCTCGCTCTTATAAGGACACTTGTCATTGGATTTAGGGTTCATCTGAATAATCCAGGATGATCTCCCCATCTCAACATCCTTAACTTAATTATGTCTGCAGATACCCATTTTCCAAATAAAGCAACATTCATAGGTTCTGGAGATTATGATGTAGGCATGCATTTTGGCATGGCTACCATTCAGCTCACTACAGTACATAATGAATTGTATTAGTCAGGGTTCTCTAGAGGGACAAGACTAACAGGATAGATGTATACATGAAAGGGAGTTTATTAAGGAGTATTGACTCACATGATCATAAGGTGAAGTCCCACAATAGGTTGTCTGCAAGCTGAGGAGCAAGGAAGCCAGTCCACGTCCCAAAATCTCAAAAGTAGGGAAGCCGACAGTGCAGCCTTCAGTTTCTGGTCAAAGACCCAAGACCCCCTGGCAAACAACTGGTGTAGGTCCAAGAGTCACAAAGCTGAAGAACTTGGAGTCCAGTGTTCGAGGACAGGAAGCATCCAGCATGGGAGAAAGATGGAGGCTGGAAGACTTAGCCAGTCTAGTCTTTCCACGTTCCTCTGCCAGCTTCTTTTCCTATCCGTGCGAGCAACTGATTAGATGGGCCCGCCCAGATTAAGGGTGGGTCTACCTCTCCCAGTTCACTGACTCAAATGTTAATCTCCTCTGGTAACACCCTCACAGGCATACCTAGGAACAATACTTTGCATCTTTCAATCCAGTCAAGTTGACACTTAATATTAACCATCACATTTCTATGGTCAGACTGAGTTGGACTAGGGTCTTTGCCCCCTTCTCCCAATTATGGCTTCCTGGAGGAGACAGCTATGTTAGAGTTCTCTCAAAGGTCTGAGGAGATGGATCGGTCTGATGAAAAGCTGAACAGACGAAGGGTAAACAGAGCAACGTAGCAGGCTTATTTCTATGGGCTCAAACCAGCCAACATGAAATCCTTAATAGAAAGTTTAAACATTCAATGGGATAAATGAGTTTTAGAGTAAATATTCACAGTGTAGACCCTGTCTTCAAGGAACTTGCGTTCTAAGTGGTGTTATAAATAAAGTTTCGGTGCTACAAAAGAAATAGCACTCAAATATAAAATTTTCTTTTTTTCTTCTCAGCAAGGCAATTTACTTCTATAGAAGGGTGCGCCCTGGACAAGGCATGGTGGCACATGCCTGTAATCCCAGCACTTTGGGAGTCCAAGGCAGGCGGATCACGAGATCAGGAGATCAAGACCATCCTGGCTAACATGGTGAAACTCTGTCTACTAAAAATACAAAAAAATTAGCCAGGCATGGTGGTGGGGCCTGTAGTCCCAGCTACTTGGGAGGCTGAGGCAGGAGAATGGTGTGGACTTGGAAGGTGGAGCTTGCAGTGAGCCGAGATCGTGCCACTGCACGCCAGTCTGGGTGACAGAGCGACACTCCATCTGAAAACAAAAAACAAAAAACAAAACGAAGGGTGTACCCTCACAGATGGAGCAGTGGTGAGTGCACAACTGGACAAAGGATGGGAAGGGGTTCTTATTCCTGACGCACGTGGCCCCTGCTGCTGTGTCATTCCCCTACTGGCTAAGGTTAGACTGCATAGGCTAAACTAATTCCAACTGGCTAATTTAAAGAGAGCCCCGGGGTGAGTGGTTTGGCTGGAAAAATGGTTATGACAGAGCAGGAAATCGGAATGAGTCAGTGTGGAGCAGGTAATTGGAATAAGTCAGAGTGGAGCAGGTGATCGGAATGAGTCAGGGTGGAGCAGGTCACTGAAAAAGGTTGCTTTATGGAGAAGTTAAGTTTAAAAGTAGAAGGCAAAGAATTGAACATATTGACATATTGATTCTTTGAAGAGAAATTTAGAATTCATATCTAACAGTGGGATAACAGTTAATTGAATAAAACATGAGTGTATCCTAAACAGTCAATCAGAGCCTGTTTTTCTTATCTCATCGTAAAAAAAAAAAAAAATCTATAGCAAAAAAAAAAATGTTAAGAGAAGAAACCCCCATATTAAGGGGAAAAACACAAAGTTTGAAGAGCAGAATAACACCCAAACAAGCCTGCTCTCAGACAAAACTACTACCCTTCCTTTCTGAACAATAATGATTAGAGTCATACCATCACTATTTTGACTTAGGGCCATTAGGATTAATCCTCAAATATCCCAGGTCTCCTCATCTTTATATTTGCCTTGTATATCTTTGTTTTAATCCTTTATCTCAACTCTTGTAAACCTTATACTTTGTCCTCTGGAAATCAGAGTTGGTATTCGAGAAAATCCTACTTATCTTCAACAACTTTTCTTAATGTTTCCTTCATCTCCTTGTTTTAACTTAAATCTGGTTCTGTCCTAATCTGTGGCTCCCACTTTTTTGTTTTGTTTGTTTGTTTGTTTTTGAGATGGAGTTTCACTCTTGTTGTCCAGGCTGGAGTGCAATGGTGCAATTTAGGATCACTGCAACCTCTGCCTTCCTGGTTCAAGTGATTCTCCTGCCTCAGCTTCCTGAGTAGCTAGGATTACAGGCACGTGCCACCATGCTTGGCTAATTTTTTTGTATTTTTAGTAGAGACAGAGTTTCACCATGTTGTCCAGGCTGACCTCGAACTCCTGACCTCAGGTGATCCACCTGCCTCGGCCTCCCAAAGTGTTGGGATTACAGGCGTGAGCCACTGCACCCAGCCTAAAGGTTTTTTAAATGGTGATTTTTCTTCCTCTGACACACTGCAATTACTATTGATCCTGGAGTTAACATAGTGTTCTCCTTGTTCCTCCTTGCTAGTGGAGGACTATTCTCCTATCCTCCTCCTTCCAGCTTGGAAACTTAGGTCCTTAAATTATACTTCCCATTACCCCTTGTGATGGTAAAATTTATGTGTAACCTTCACTGGGCCAGGGGTTGCCCAGATAATTGATCAAACACTATTCTGTGTGTTTCTGTGAGGGTGTTTTTGTATGAGATTAACAGTTGAATCAGTAGATTGAGTAAAGCAGATTGTCTTCTCTAACGTGGGTGAACTTCATCCAATCAGCTGAAGACCTGACTAGAACAAAAAGGCTGACCTTCTCCTGAATGAGAGGGAATTCCTCCTGCCTGACTGCCTCCAAACTGGGACATTGGCTTTTTCCTGCCTTCAAACTTCTACTGAGACATCAGCTCTTCCTGGATCTCAAGTGTGCTGGCCTTTGGATGGGAACTACACCACTGGCTCTAAGTGGTTCTCAGGCCTTCTGACTCAAACTGGAACTACACCATCAACTCCTGGTTCTTCAGCTTGCTGCCTGCAGATTTTGGATCCTGTCAGCTTCCAGAATCATTTGAGTCAATTTTGTATAATCTCTTTCTCTATATACATTGCTCTCTCTCTATACACACACACACCCTGTTTACTCTCTTTCTCCAGAGAACCCTGACTAATTAACCTCATTGTTACAGTAATCTACTGACTTTCAGCTTATTCCCTCTCAATTATTGAGGATGTTTTGCTTTGTGGCATAATATTGCTCTTACCAATATCATTTATGTTTCAATTCTTGTTGATATCAATATCCAGGTGTATGATCCTTTCAACACCCTGGCCTCTCATTTCCTTTACCTTATCTTCAGTGTTATTTTCCTCATCAACTTTACCACTTGTTCCTATGGCCATAACTTATCATTATCAATAAATGCAATCCCTCCATAACGTCAATTTCAAACATCCCACTTGACCACTAACTCACTCCCTTTGGTACTCTGATAACAATTATTTTACCCAGTGGAGACCTCCAATCTGATAACTCTTCTAACTTTTCTCTTTCACCTCTCTTCCCCTTCACAACCCAAATATGTTCTCACTTTCCTCCACACTGGGCTTAGAGTCCATGGTCCATCATTAAAATTACTCTCTCACATTATCTTCAACTCCCTTGGCTCGCCCTTTAGGTAATTACACCCATTTGACAAAATCCTAAGTCTAATTAAGTTGAACATGATCAAAGAAAATCATACAGTCCTTCTAACTGGTCTTACTTGAAACTCAATATCACTAGCCTTAAGCGAGTCCTTAATGCTGCCTGTCAATTGTGCTATATTTTCCAATTCCATTAACATTCTCAGTGACTATTCTGTGCCTTCTCCTTTTTCAAAATTCAGATATCCACTCACTCCACGTTGCTTCCTGTTTACATGAGAAAATAAAAACAATCAAAAGAGATTTTCTTCCATCTGCTATTTCACCAACCAGCTTCCATGCCCATATATTCAGCATTTTTCTTGTTAATAAAGGTGAACTACCCATACTTCTAGCTAAAGCAGTTGAACTTAACCTCATCCCTACTCACCAGCACCAAGATAGCCCTCCTATAATTTTCTTCTTCCTATCCCATATTATTAAATTCCCCCTTTCTAGTGGGTCTTTCTCATAAACATAACCTGCTGATATTTCTCCCATCTCAAAACAAACAAACCAAACCAAATAGCTCTCTTGATTTCACTTTCTTCTCTGGCTGCTGTCCTATTTCTCTCTCCTCTTTACAGCAAAAGCCCTTGAAAAAATAGTCTACATTTGTTGATTTTGAGTTTTCTCCAAACTTTTTTATTAAAGGCTCTAAATCTTACCACTTTCCCCACCACCTTTTATAAAGGTTACTGTTATGGGCTGAATGGTGCCCCCGCCCCCCAATTTCCTATGTTAAAGTATTAATCCCTAGTACCTCAGAATGTGACTGTATTTGGAGATAGGCTTTTTAAAGGAGTGTTAAGTTAAAATGTGGCTGTTAAGGTGGGTTCTAATCCAATATGATCGGTGTTCTTATAAGAAAAGAAGTGGGACACACAGAGACACAAGGGTGCAGAGTCACAGGGGCAAGGACATGCATGGACTCAGTAAGAAAACAGCTTGTCTGCCAACCAAGGAGAGAGGCCCCAGAAAGACCCAAACCTATCAACATCTTGACCTCACACTTTCAGCATCCAGAAGTGTGAGCAAAGAAATTTATTTTGTTTAAGCCACCCAGTGTGTAGCATAGTGTTGTGGCAGCCCTAGAAAACTAACATACTTACTGGTGACCTCCGTGTTGCTAACCCTAAGGCCCATTCTCAGTCTTCATGTAACTTGACACATCAGCAGTATTTAATATGTTTAATTACTTCCTCTCCCTTGATATAATATCTTCATTTTGCTTTAAGGGCACTATAATTTCTTCATTTTCCTCATACCTCACTGGTTTTTCCTCCTCAGTGTCCTTTGATGACTTCCTCCTTCACTTCCCAATTCTAAACTTTGGACTACTCCAGGGATCAGCCTTTGGACCTTCTATACATTATTCGTCATTTCCATTAGTGCCACTCTGCTCTGAGACACCATTCTTTGCCTGGATAATAGCAATATTTTCCTAAATTGATTCCCTGCCTCCACACTTGCCTGTTTACAGTCTGTTAGCCACATAGCAGCCACAGTAACCTTTTTAAAAGATTGTGTTAACTTTCTCCTCAAAGCTCTCTAGTGATTCCTCTATCAGATAAAAGCTTTCTCACAAGGTCCTCGTGATCTTGCTCCTACCTACCTCTTTAACTTATGCCACGGCTCTCCTTTCCCTTCATTCTATTCAGCTCCATTGGCCTCTTTGCTTTTCCTTGACCATACCACACATGCTTCCAGCAGAAGATATTTATGTTTGCTTCATTTTGCCTGGAATAAACTTTGCCCAGACATTTGCAGGTCTCTCTCCCTAACTTCTTTCAGGATCCTGCTCAAATGTCACCTGCTCAGACAGGTCTTCCCTGGCTATCCTGTTTAAAATCTGAATGCCCCTAGCAGCACTCATGACTCTAGTTCCCTGCTTTCCCCTACAGCATTTAACATCATCTAGCATAAATTGTGCTTTACTTACTGTACCTACTTACCACGCATGCTGAATAGAAGCTTCATGAAGACGTGAATTTTTGTCTGTTTTGTTCACTATTGTGTGCCTAGCTCCTAAGACAGGGCCTGACAGAAATTTGGGGCTAATGATAGTGTTTGTTGAATGAATCACCAAATTATAGTACGAGCTCAAAATTTCATGGTTTTTCTTTCAATAGCACTTGATGAAAGAGTAAGTTATTGAGAAATTTAAAAAACCTCTCAAAAACATTTGGAATTCAAAGGAAGAGGATGTTGGAAACCACGGATAGAAATCAAATCCTATAACTGCTGATTTCTGACTGTGATCATATTTCTGAATGTGTCTTAAAGTTTTTATATTAAAAGCACACCGGTTTGAATAGTTTCCACTTTGGTGAAAATTTTGGAGTTTCTTGAGCTTTTCTCCAGCTAAAAAGGATACTGAATATTGTATGTGTGAAAATGGTGTTGTGAAACGTGTGAGGAAAGAGGGGCTGCTGGAGGCTGAGACATTAAAATATCGCCCACTGAAACAGTATATTTTGCCAGCTGCTTATTACTAACATGATTTTTCTGTATCCTTAAAAGCATTTGTTTTGAAGCACACATGGCATTATAATTGCCCAGTGTCCAAATAAAGCCTTCCAAAGCATAATTGTTACTAAGGAAAGTCCATGAAACCTGTTAAAAAATATACATATGAAAGCTTCTTTCTTTTTGTCTAGGCGCTATGTTACCAGTAAAACCAAAGCCTTAGAAACCATTTCTTTGTCTTTCTAGATTGTTTACTTCATCCCTTTGTCTTATGTGCTTTATGAGATTTAGGATATTTTCTTCCTGTTGTATCAGTGAGGTTTCTTTCCTTTTTCAATTTTTATGAGGACTTGTCAAATGATTCTTTGGCTTAGTACGTAGCATAGTGGTTGGCACATTGTAGACCCGCAATAAATTTTGAATGAGTATAAAAGTATTCAATTTTTAAAATTCAGTCCCCTTTGCCTGAGTTTCTCAAAGGGCAATTTGTGAAACACCTGCATCAGTATCACCAGGATGCTTTTTTTTTTTTAAGAAAAAATACTGATTCCTGTAGTCTGTTCACAATTTACTAAACAGCATGGAATCACTGAAATTTGAGAGAAGTTATTTTAAGCTGCTACTGTTTGTCACACTGTGATATGTGCTACAATAGACAACTGAGCTACTCTATATCTTGTGAAGGAGCTCACCATCCAGTGAGGAACAGTGAACAGACAACAATTAAACACATACCTAAATACAGCATGTGGTTAATGCCATGAAGTGAATCGACATGGTGCTTTAATAAACAATAATAGGATAACTTACTTTCAAATTGGCAGTCAGGAAAGGTCTCTGGATAGTGACATTTAAGTTGTCACATGAAGGTATTTAAAGCCATATGACACTCCTGCATTTACGGGTTGAGAAGTAAGGGAGGAAGATGATCCAGTAAAAGAGACTGTTTAGGAGCCGCCAGGGAGAAAGGAGGAAAATTAGACAGATGTGGTATCCAAAAGTCAGAAGAATGTGTTTCAAGAGAGGGAGAGTCAGCAAGTGTTTCAAATACTTCTGATAGATCTAACAAGTTAAGAAAAAAAAAAATATTAATGGATTTTACAATAGGGAATTCTCTGTGATCTTAACAAAAGCAGTTTCATTATAGGTGGTGAGTATCAAAAGCAGATTTGGAGGATACAGAAATATAAGCAGAAGGTGAGGAGTTGGACTCAGCAGATATAGACAACATGGCTGCAAATGCAGAGAGAAATACTTCTTAGAAGCATGCTTACAGTCTTGTGGGAAAGAGCCAGCTGAAAGGGAGAGAGAAAAGCAGAGAGTTTAGAGTTTGGAAAGGAAGAAAACATTGAGGAATTAGTCAAATTCATAAATATACAAAGTACTGATGTGATAGACCAGATAATGATGGAAGACTCCAAAGTTACAGACATTTTAGAGATTATTGAGATGGTTATTCCCAGGAGCTATGCAAAAGAGAATGAAAGCTGCTGCAGCTGCTGGCACATGAGAGCGAGCCCAGATCCTGCTGCCACTGCCCCAACAAACCGCATTGGCCAGTACCTGCTATCAGAGTGTTGTGGCCAGCAGTCTGGGAACACCTTGGTCCCTCTAGCACAGAAGGTTGCTGTCATTGAGGGGCCAGCGAATAAAGCTGGGAGAACGGTACTAGCTTCTCCCCACAGTTAGAGCATGCAGCCCAGGGCACTGAGCTGAGCCTTGGCCCCCTTAAAATATTCCAGAAATGAAGTCAGTCAACTAACCTTACTTTAAACTACAAATAAACCCCCAAGGGCATCAAAGAAGATAAAAGCAAAAACAAACAAACAAACAAAAACAACAACAACAACAACAACAACAAAAAACCCATCCAATGAACAGCAACTTCAAAGACTAAAGGAGCATCAGCCCACACAGATGAAAAAGAACCAGTGCAAGAACCCTGGCATGATTCTTTTTTTTTTTTTTTTAATTTGAGACAGAGTCTCACTTTGTCTCTTAGTATGGCGCACAATGGTGCGATCATGGCTCACTGCAGCCTCGACCGCCCAGGCCCAAATGATCCTCCCACCTCAGCCTTCCAAGTAGCTGGGAACATAGGCATGCACCACCATGCCTGGCTAAATTTTTTTGTACTTTTTGTAGAGACAGGGTTATACCATGTTGCCCAGGCTGGTATTGAACCCCTGAGATCAAGCAATCTGCCTGCCTCAGCCTCCAACAGTTCTGGGATTACAGGCATGAGCCACCATGCCCAGCCAGCAATGGCTCTTAACCACGCTGAAATGGCTGAAATAACAGACGTGGAATTCAGAATATGGAGAGGAATGAAGATCATTGACATTCAGGAGAAAGTCGAAACCTAATCCAAGAAACCTAAGGAATATAATAAAATGATACAGGAGCTGAAAGATAAAGTGGCCATTTTAAGAAAAAACAAACTGGCCTGAAAAACTGACTACAAGAATTTGATAATACAATTTCAAGTATTAACAGCAGAACAGACCAAGCTGAGAAAAGAATCTCAGAACTCAAAGACACATTCTCCAAATTAAGTCAGCCAGACAAAAATGAAGAAAAAAGAATGAACAAAACCTCCAAGAAATATGGGATTGTGTAAAGAGACCAAGTTTATGACTTCTTGGTATCTCTGAAAGAGAGAGAGAGTAAGCAAGCAACTTGGAACACGTATTTCAGGATATCGTCCATGAAAATTTCCCCAACCTCGCTAAAGAGGCCAGCATTCAAATTCGGGAAATACAGAAAACCCCTGCAAGATACTATACAAGATGACCATCCTCAAGACATATAGTCATTAGATTCTCCAAGGTTGAAATGAAAGAAAAAAATGTTAAAGTCAGCTAGAGAGAAGGGGCAGGTCACCTACAAAGGGAACCCCAAAAGGACAACAGCAGACCTGTCAGCAGAAACCCTAGAAGCCGGAAGAGATTAAGGACTTATATACAGCATTCTTAAAGAAAATAAATTCCAACCAAGAATTACATATCCAGCCAAACAAAGTTTTATAGGCAAAGGAAAAATAAGATCCTTGTTAGACAAGCAAATGCTAAGGGAATTCATTACCAAGAGACCTGCCTTAAGAGAGGTCCTTAAGGGACTGCTAAATAGGAAAATGAAATACCATTACCAGCCTTCACAAAAACACATATAAGTACATAGACCATTGACACTGTAAAGCAACCACATAATCAACCAGCTAATACCACGATGTCAGGATCAAATACACATATATCAATATTAACCTTGAATGCAAATGGACTAAATGTCCCCAATTAAAAGTAATAAAGTGGCAAGTTGGATCAATAAGAAAGACCCAACTGTATGCTGTCCTTAATAGACCCACCTCACATGCAATGACATAAATAGGCTCAAAGTAGAGGGATGGGTAAAAATCTACCAAGCAAATGACAAACAGAAAAAAAGAAGGGATTTGTATTCTAATTTCAGACAAAACAGAATTTAAACCAACAAAGATAAAAGAAATATAAAGAAGGGCATTACATAATAGTAAAGGGCTCAATTCAACAAGAAGATCCAACTATCATAAATATAATATGCACCCAATACAGGAGCACTCAGATTCATAAAACAGGTTTGTAGAGACCTATGAAGAGACTTAGATAACCACACAATTAATAGTGTGAGACTTCAACAACACCCCACTCACAGTATTAGACAGATCACTGAGGCAGCAGTCTAACAAAGAACCCAACATTTCAGCAAATGGATCTAACAAACATCTATAGGAACCTCCACTCCCAAAAGACAGAATATACGTTGTTCTCATCTGCACATGCATATACTCTAAAATCAACCACACAATTGTCCATAAAACAATTGTCAGTAAATTCCAAAACAACTGAAACCATACCAACCACAATCTCAGACCACAGCACAGTAAAACTAGAAATCAACAACAGGAATATATCTCCATACCATACAATTAAATGGAAATTAAACAACCTGATCCTCAATGGCTCCTGAGTAAACAATAACATTAAAGCATAAATCAAGAAATTATTTGAAACAAATGAGAACAAACATGCAACATACAAGAATCTCTGGGACACAGATAAAGCAGCCTTAGAGGAAAGTTTATTATGCTAAACATCCACATCAAAAAGTTAGGAAGATCTCCAATTCACATCCTAACATCACACCTTGAACAACTAGAAAAATAAGAGCAAACCAACCCCAAGGCTAGCAGAAGAGAAGAAATAACCAAAATTAGAGCTGAATGGAAATAAATTGCTACATGGAAAACCATAAAAAACATAAGCCAGTCCAAAAGTTTGGTTTTTGAAAGTATAAATAAGATTGATTGCTAACTAGAATTATAAAGAAGAAAAGAGAGAAGATACAAATACACAATCTGAAATGACAACAGGTACATTACCACCAACCCCACAGAAGCACAAAAAGTCCCCGGCGATTGGCTAGGCACGGTGGCTCATGCCTGTAATCGCAGCACTTTGGGAGGCTGAGGCAGGCAGATCCCCTGAGGTCAGGAGTTCGAGACCAGCCTGACCAACATGCGGAAACCCCATCTCTACTAAAAATACAAAATTAGCCAAGCATGGTGGCGCATGCCTGTAATCCCAGCTAGTCAGGAGGCTGAGGCAGGAGAATCGCTGGAACCCGGGAGGCAGAGTTCGCAGTGAACCGAGATTGTGCCACTGCACTTCAGTCTGGGCAACAAGAGTGAAACTCCGTCTCAAAAAAAAAAAAAAAAAAAAAAAAAGCCCCAGTGACTGTTACAAATATGTCTATGCACACAAACTAGCAAATGTGCAAGAAATAGATAAATTCCCAGAAACATACAATCCCAAGATTGAACCAGAAAGAAATTTAAACCCTGAACCGATCAACAATGTATTCCAAAATTGAATCAGCAATAAAAGCCTAGCAAACAGAAAAAGCTCAGGATCAAACAGATTCACAACCAAATTCTACCAGATGTATAAAGAAGAGCTGATACCATTCTTACTGAAACTATTCCAAAACATTGAGGAGGAGAGACTCCTTCCAAACTTACTCTATTAAGCCAACATCATTCTGATACCAAAACTTGGCAGAGACACAGTAACAAAAAAAAAGAAAACTTCAGGGCAACATCCTTGAGGAATATAGATACAAAAGTCCTCTACAAAATCTAGCAAATTGAATCCAGCAGCACATCAGAAAGCTGATCCGCCATGATCAAGTAGGTTTTACTCCCGGGATGCAAGGTTGATTCAATATACACAAATCAATAAATGTCAATCATCACATAAAAAGGACTAAAAATAAAAACCACATGATTATCTCAATAGATGGAGAAGGGATTTTCAATAAAATTCAGTACCCCTCCATGTTAATAAGCCTCAACAAACTACGCATTGAAGGAATATACTTTAAAATAGTAAGAGCCATCTAGGACAAACCCACAGGCAACCTCATACTTCATGGGCAAGAGCTGGAAGCATTTTCCTTGAGAACTGGAAGAAGACAAGGATGCCCATTTTTGCCATGCCTTTTTAACACAGTACTAGAAGTCCTAGCCAGAGCAATCAGGGAAGAGAAAGAAATAAAAGGTATCAAATTGGAAGAGACGAAGTTAAACTATCTCTGTTTGCAGACAATATGGTTTTATACATATAAAACCCCATGGTCTCTGCCTAAATGCTTCTAGATCAGATAAATTCAGCAAAGTTTCAGAATACAAAAATAAATACACAAAAATCAGTAGCATTTTTACACACTGACAATGTCCAAGCTTGGAGCCAAAACAAGAACACAATTCCATTTACAATAGGCACAAGAAGAATAAAATAATTAGGAATACAGCTACAATGAGAGTTACAAAATAGTGCTCAAATAAATCAGGGGTGACAAAAACAAATGAAAAATCATTCTATGCTCATGGATAGGAAGAATCAATATTGTAAAATGTCCATATTGCCCAAAGCAATGTACAGATTCAGTGCTATTTCTATCAAACTACCAATGACATTTTTCACAGAATTAGGACAAAAAAAGCTATTTTAAAATTCATATTGAACCAAAAACAGCCCTAATAGCCAAAGCAATACTAAGCAAAAAGAACAAACCTGACCAGATGCGGTGGCTCACACCTGTAATCCCACCACTTTGAGAGGCTGAGGTGGGCGGATCATGAGGTCAGGAGTTCGAGACCAGCCTGGTCAACATGGTGAAACCCCATCTCCACTAGAAATACAAAAAATTAGCCAGGCATGGTGGCATGCACCTGCAGTCCCAGCTATTAGGGAGGTTGAGGCAGGAGAATTGCTTAAATCCTGCAGGCAGAGGTTGCAGTGAGCCAAGATCACACCACTGCACTCCAGCCTGGGCAACAGAGAGAGATTCCATCTCAAAAAAAAAAAAAAAAAAAAAAAAAAGAACAAATCTGAAGGCATCATAATACTTGACTTCCAACTACTATACTACAAGTCTACAGTTACCAAAACAGCATTATATTGGTACAAAAACAGACACATAGACCAAAGGAACAGAACCGAAAGTCCATAAATATAGCTGCACACCTATAACCATCTGATCTTCAACAAAGTTGACAGAAACAAGCAATGGGGAGAGAGGACTCTCTATACAATAAATGGCCCTGGGATAACTGGTTACCCATATGCAGAATATTGAAACAGAACCCATTCCTTACATCATGCACAAAATCAGCTCAAGATGGATTAAACAATTGCATGTGAAATCCAAAATAGAAACACCCTGGGAGATAACCTAGGAAATACTATTCTGGACATAGGAGCTAGCAAGGATTTCATGATGAAGAGGCCAAAAGCAATTGCAACAACAACAACAACAAAATGACAAATAAGACCTAATTAAGCTAAAGAGCTTCTGCACAGCAAAAGGAGCTATTAAAAGAGTAAACAGACAACTTACAGAATATTTACAAACTATCCATCTGACAAAAGCTTAATATCCAGAATTTATAAGGAACTTAAACAAATTTACAAGAAAAAAGAAAACCTTATTAAAAAGTGGGCAAAAGACACAAACATACAGCTTTCAAAAGAAGATATATGTCAGCCCAACAAGTATATGAAAAAATGCTCAACATCATTGATCCTCAGAGAATTGCAAATCAAAACCACAATGCGATATCATCTCACACAACTAAGAATGGCTACTATTAAAAAGTGAAAAAACAGCCCAGGAATGGTGACTCAAGCCTGTAATCCCAGCACTTTCGGAGGCTGAGGCGTGCAGATCACCTGAAGTCAGGAGTTTGAGACCAGCCTGACCAACATGGAGAAACCCCATCTCTACTGAAAATACAAAATTAGTTGGGCGTGGTGGCACATGCCTGTAATCCCAGCTACTAAGGCAGGAGAATCGCTTGAACCGGGAGGCGGAGGTTGCGATGAGCCAAGATCACACCATTGCACGCCAGCCTGGGCAACAAAAGCAAAACTCTGTCTCAAAAAACAAACAACAACAACAAAAAAAACAAAAAAACTGAAAAAATAACAGATGCTGACAAGGTTGAAGAGAAAAGGAAACACTTATACACTGTTGGTGGGAATGTATATTAGTTCAATCATTGTGGAAAGCAGTGTGGTGATCCCTCAAAGAGCTAAAAACAGAACTACCATTAGACCCAGCAATCCCATTACCGGGTATATACCCAAAGGAATACAAATTGTTCCATTATAAAGATACCTGCACACATATGTTCCTTGCAGCACTATTCATAATGCCAAAGACATGGAATCAAGCTAACGCCCATCAGCGTTAGACTGCATAAAGAAAATGGAGTACAACATGGAATATTACACAGCCATGAAAAAGAATGAGCTCATGTCCTTTGAAGCCACATGGATGGAGCTGGAGGCCATTATGCTAAGCCAACTAATGTAGGAACAGCAAACCAAATAACCCCATTTTTAGTTATAAGAGGGGGTTAAACATTGAGTACACATGGACACAAAGAAGAGAGTAATAGATATTGACCCCTACTTGAGGATGGAGGGTAAGAGAAGGTGAGGGTGAGGATTGACAAACTACCTATTGGGTGCTATACTTATTATCTAGGTGATGAAATAATCTGTACACAAAACCCCTGTGACAGGCAAATTACCTACAAAAGAAATCTGCACTTGCACCCCTGAACCTAAAATAAAGTAAAAAAAATTCTATTTTGTAAGTATAGTGTTAAAAAACAACAAAAAAGATTGAAGCTATCCAGAATTTATTTTTTCTTTTCTTTTCTTTTCTTTCTTTTTTTGAGACAGAGTCTCCATCTGTTGTCCAGGCTGGAGTGCAGTGGTGTAATCTTGGCTCACTGCCACCTCTGCCTCCCAGGTTCAAATGATTCTCCTGCCTCAGCCTCCTTAGTAGCTGGGATTACAGGTGCCCGCCACCTCACCTGGCTAATTTTTGTATTTTTAAGAGACGGGTTTTCACCACGTTGGCCAGGCTGGTCTCGAACGCCAGACCTCAAATGATCCACTGGCCTCGGCCTCCGAAAGTGCTGGGATTACAGGCATGAGCCACCGCACCCGGCCCATAATTTCATCATTGCGTTAAATATTTGTCTTTTCTTCATGTACAACCAGTATAATTCTAGCTATTACTATTCCATCTATCAAGATTTCTTTCTTTATACACGTTCATTAAGGTAAATGTGACAATAATACTATACGTGTATTTTTAAAAGATTCTTTTTACTCAGTAATATGCCAACCCCATAAATAGAAACCTACATATGGATTTAATGACTGCATAGTAAATTATGGTATGGTAATTAATTTAACCAATTCCCTGGTGATTTAGTGATATACCTATAGACTGCTTTCTACGTTTTTCTGTGTCATCTATTGTTTATTGTCTAATAAACAGACATTTCTCCTTGTCCATCTTTCTTGAGGCAGAGTGCATCTACACCCTTCAAATTCATAACTGATGTTGCAAAGCCGATATATTCGTCCTCCCTAGCCTCTTTTGACATGTGGCCAGTTGTATCAGTTATAGAGATATGTAAGGAAATGTTTTCTGCATGGCTTCTAGGAAAGATTTCCTTCCTTAATTAGTAGATAGAAGCTCACAAGGAGCTATTTCTCACTGCTCTGGCTGCTGACTATTGCTGTGCCTTTGGATGCAGTTGTATAAGGATGTGATGTCTAAAACTATGGCAGCCCCCTTATGTCCATGAGGCAATAACCTGAAGACTAAAGTCAACTTTGAGTTTTTTTTTTCTGAGATGAAGTCTAGCTCTGTCACCCAAGCTGCAGTGCAGTGGTGTGATCTCGGTTCACTGCAATCTCCTGGGTTCCAGCAATTCTTCTGCCTCAGCCTCCCAAGTAGCTGGGATTATAGGTGCCTGCCACCATGCCTGGCTAATTTTTGTATTTTTAGTAGAGACGGGGTTTCACTGTGTTAGCCAGGTTGGTCTTGAACTCCTGACCTCATGATCTGCCTGCCTCGGACTCCCAAAGTGCTGGGATTACAAGCGTGAGCCACTGTGCCTGGCCAACTCTGAGTTTTATAGAGCAAAATAGAAAGCCCCTGACTCGTCTTTGATCCATTTTAGCAACCTTTGGCCCTCCTGCCTCCACAATATGTACATTATTTTATGAGAAAATAAAACTTAATTTTGAAGGTTATTGGGCATTTGTCTTACTACTGTGAGAAATGGGAAAGTTCTGCTTCAAAGATTATAAAAAGTCACAATTTTTTACCGTAAGATTGTTATGCACTATTAGTATATATATATTCCAAATCAGCTGTCCTAGCTTGCTCCGGCATGCCTGGACAGAACTAGACAAGCCCCAGCCCATAGAGAATGCCATTCCTTATTTGGAGATGCCTTTCCTTAATTATCCCTGGGCAACTTCCTTTTCTTTCTTTGTTCTGTTCCCCTTACCCAGTTAAAAAGGTTTTAAACGAACAGCCAATCCAATAAAGTGTAAAGTGTAAGTTCCTATTGCAGCCAATGGAAACTGAACACAGCAGTAGGATAGACACATCAGGTTATAAATAACTCTGTCTCCTTTGTTTGGTGTGCTGTCATGGCTGGACAGTCATTGAGTAGCACCCTTTCTGCAGAAAGTAAAACTCGCCTTGCTGAGAGATCATTTGTTCCCCTCGTTAATTCTTTTTTGTGACACCAAGAACTTAATTCACAAGACTACTAAAGCATCCATATTTGCTTTTAAAAACAATACTATATTAATTATCTTTCTGCATATGTATTTGCACATTCACCTTTATTTCTATTACTTAAAGTCCTAAAAGTTGAATTATAGGTTCATGGATATGAGCATTTTAACTTTTGATACAAATTTTCCAAGTGACCATTACTCAGTTACATTCCCACCAACAGTATATGAGTATATCTATTTCCTTACACTTTTATCAGTACTGGTTATTATAAATCTTTAAACTATTTTCAAATGCGCTAGAGAGATAAATTATTATGGAAACATGCTTAACTTAGTGGATAAAGAGTAGGCTCTGAAATCAGACTACCTGGGCTCAAATCTTGGCTTTTCCTATTTACTGGGCCGGTGGCCCTAAGCCATTCCTTAATCTCTCTTTGTCTTTGTCTCCTTGTTTGCTCTCTTCCATTCATTCTCACTCACCACCTATAACCAAGTCTGCCTGCGAGTATAATGTTGTATAGATTGTGGAAAGAGGTAGCTAATTATTCTACCCCGGGGCATTGAAGCTGATATTAGTGTGACCATAAACTTCAATGTACAAACCAGGATACTCTGGAGAGTAAAATGAGCTCAGATGAATGCGTGAGGGAGCAGCTCCATATTGGAACCCTGACAACCTCGCATGTCTCCCCATAGGCTATATAGGCAAGGCTCAAGGCTCGTGTAAAATGTGGATATCAATAGTACCTATTTCATAGGTTAGTGTGAGAGTTCAATTGGCAATTAGTGCTTAGCAGACAGGAAAACGTTCAATACAGGCTAATTATTGTCTATTATTTTTATTAGAATTTCTTGGATACTAGTTTATTTGTAGATCGGTATGTTTATTTTCCACTATTATTTATTTTGAGGGGAATTTTCTTTTCATGTTCTTTGCCCAGTGATATCCTGTTGCGTTTATCTTGTTATTGGTTTCAAAACCTTAAACTTAGTCTTCCTATATGCAAAACAAAGAGGTTATATCAGCTAGTCTTTAAAGGTATTTCTAGCTTGTACTTCATATTTCCAAGTGTCTTGAAGGCAGAACCATGTTGGTGAGAGGGACCTGGACACCTAAGAGTTCTTTTGGGGGATACATGTGATAATTTAATACATTTATACAATTTGTAAAGATCAAATCACTATACTTAGGATATCCATTGCCTTAAATATTTGTCTTTTCTTCACACTAGAACCAGTACAATTCTAGCTGATTTTTAAATATACAATAGATTATTGTAAACTATTGTCACCCTACTGATCTAACACTAGGTCTTATTTCTTCTATCAAACCATATATTTATACCCATTTCTTATAAAGCTGCTTGACATTGTAGTTTATGAGACATCTGCACTTATAAATCTGCTTTTTTGTTAAGCAATATTATAATATTCTACATATTTTTAGAATAAATAATACAATATTTATTCTCAAGTGCTTAGAAGAAAATGTTTTTAACATCTTGAATTAGTTTAGTGACTTCTTCAAGGCCAGTGGTTTTTGTCTTGAGATTCAGTTTTTATTTGCAAAAGAGTGATATCAAATTATACATTTAAACCTGATGAAAGTAACTTTTCCTCCCAGAATGTCCTGGGTAATAGATTTACTGCCAAATTGTCTCCCTGTAATTAGTAATGGCATTAGCAGAAGTAACCTACATGAGTGAGGTAAACAACATGAGATCAAGACTAGCAATAATCCTTCTGCTTTGAGTTTAGGTTATGACACATTTTCGAGACAGCAACAGAAATTACATAAGTTTATTGTTTATTTTTCCTACAGATTCTCTATGGGACACATCTTGCATGTATCAAATCTTCCTCAAATTTTAATTAAGACCTCTATCACCTATAGTCATTAACTAAGCTCACTTACAGAGTTGAAGGAGAAGCATGGATTTTGATACTTAGGGATTCCTGGAGAAGATGTGATCTCTGTTCTCATGGGGAAATTAGGACATGCTGTCCACTTCGAGACACATTTCTAGACCTCAAAGTGGCACCATGGTGCTAGGGTTGAAGTAAGTTAACCTTTCTGAGTCTCACTTCTCTCAAATGAGAAAACTGCTATGAAGTAGGCATTATTATCATTTTGACATCTCCTGCCAAACTTTTCCTTGTAAAAATGTTTTCTTCCAGCTGGGTGTGGTGGCTCACGCCTGTAACCCCAGCACTTTGGGAGGCTGAGGTGGATGGATCACCTGAGGTCAGGAGTTTGAGACCAGCCTGGCCAACATGATGAAATCCCATCTCTACTAAAAATACAAAAATTAGCTGAGCGTGGTGGCAGGCGCCTATAGTCCCAGCTACTTGGGAGACTGAGACAAAAGAATCGCTTGAACCCAGGAGGCAGAGGTTGCAGTGAGCCGAGATTGCTGCCATGCACTCCAGCCTGGCCAACAAAGAGCAAAACTCTGTTTCAAGAAAAGAAAAAAAGTTTTCTTCCTTTTACATACAACATTCTGTTGTGATGACTCTGTTTCCTCTAGTAACAGTGGCTGGTGCCAGGTCAAAAAATCCCCTAACCTACACCAGTAAAACTGGTTTGTTTGATCCAAGTTCAAACCTTCACTTGGTTTCTGATTGTGTGTTTTTGGTTTAATTGCTCTGGAATTGAGAGGACATGATAGTGAGCTCATTCTGTCACCTTAGTTGTTTGGGGTGTCTCAGGAAAGTGAATATTGGAAGATATAATAATACAAATAAAAGCTACTGCATATTGAGTGCTTACTATGTCTTAATCACTTTATACATCTTCTTCCATTTTATCACCATAACAACACATTGAGCCTATTATCATTATTATTTCCTGACAGTGGTTACAGTGTCTGTTGAATAAAGGAATGAATCAACATTCAAGAGATTAAATAACTTTCCCAAGGTCCCACAGATCTTAAATGGCATTCTGTTGAACCCTAAGTCTGTACTGTTTAAGTGTTATATGCATAGTCTGTTTTAAGGAAGATTTTGAGGAATGACAGTCTCCCAAGCACTTATACACTTGGCACCATGACATTTTACATTTCTTGTTACTTTGATCTTTATATGGCTTCTCATTTATTAATTATTCAAATGTTTTTCATATATATATATATATATATTCATTGAGCACCTACTGTGTGTTCGGTGTATTTTAGGCACTAGGCACACTCTAGTGAAAAAGATAAACAAGGGAATCCTTTTACTGTTAATTTTTCAGGACATTTTGCCATTTAAACTGTGCCCCCTAGGTTCCGAGGAATATATGGCAAATCCATATATATTCAATACCATTTATGTCTCTCAATTTTCTGTGCGTACTGGACATTCAAACATTTGTTGAACAATATGATGATGTTATAGAAAAAAAACACTAGGTTGGGAGCTAAGGTCTGGCTCTTGCATTTACTACCCCCCTTACTTTACCCAAGTCACTCAGTTATATGAACCTCAATTTCCACTTCTTGAAATAGGAACAATAAATCCTCCCTCACTAACTCATGGAATCTTATTATGAAGCTCAATGAGCTGATGAAGCATAAGTGATGTTTAAGGTTTCAGATTCTGCAAATTTCTACTATTCCTGTTATTGTCATTCTTAACAGACTGGATAAGCACTAGAAAGTTATTTTCAACTCGGAAGGGAAGGCAGTTGCAGAAAATAGAAAGTAAGGCTAAGAAATTAAAGTTAACATGTTGGCTTTGGACTTCCTATCATTCTAGTTACTGTCTTTTGAGCTCCCTTTAACTTTTAAAAATATTTTCAATATGTTATACTAACAGCAACTGGCACTAAAGGTTTAAAATACTAGAACGAGGGACAAAAATTATCTGGGCGCTGTGGCACGTGCCTGTAATCCCAGCTACTTTTGGAGACTGAGGCAGAAGAATTGCTTCAGCCCGGGAGGCGGAGGTTGCAGTGAGCTGAGATTGCACCACTGCACTCTAGCCTGGGCGACAGAGTGAGACTCTATCTCAAAGAAAAATAAAATAAAATAAAAACTAGAATGTGCCTGAAAAAAAATTATAGTGTTGAGACTTCTCAGTTATAGGGGTTAGAAAGACCACAGTTTAAGGCTTTATCTCTTGTCTTTATGCTCACTCAAAATACAAATACTGAGGAATATAAGAAAGAAGTAACTGGGAGAATATAGCTAAGTGGCTCAGTATTTTAGCTAGTGTTTAGTGCATAAATGGAGAGATAAAAATAAAGGCCCCTGGCCGGGGGTGGTGGCTCACGCTTATAATTCTAGCACTTTGGGAGGCTGAGGTGGGTTTATCACCTGAGGTCACAAATTCGAGACCAGCCTGGCCATCATGGAGAAACCCCATCTCTGCTAAAAATACAAAAATTAGCTGGGCATGGTGGCAGGTGCCTGTAATCCCTGCTCCTTGGGAGGCTGAGACAGGAGAATCCCTTGAACCCAGGAGGCAGAGGCTGCAGTGAGCCAAGATCGTGCCACTGCACTCCAGCCTGGGCCACATAGTGAGACTCTGTCTCAAAATAAATACATAAATTAAATAAATAAATAATAAAAAGCTCCTAGGTCTTCGTGAGTTTTCTTCTTGGAGAAGTTTCAAATCACTTATATTTGCTGCATGTACTGATTATTGTTCATGACAATTCCCTCAGATAATGGAAAGGTATAGTGATAGCAGCAAAGACAGGAGAAGGTAGAGTTTTAAGAATATTTTCTGGTCAGGCACGGTGGCTGACACTTGTAATCCCAGCACTTTGGGAGTCCGAGGTGGGCAGATCACGAGGTCAGGAGTTCAAGATCAACCTGGCCAACACAGTGAAACCTGGTCTCTACTAAAAATACAAAAATTAGCTTGGTGTGGTGGCGGGCGCCTGTATTCCTAGCTACTCGAGAGGCTGAGGCAGGAGAATCACTTGAACCTGGGAGGTGGAGGTTGCAGTGAGCCGAGATTGCACCAATGAACTCCAGCCTGGGCGACAGAGCTAGACTCCGTCTCAAAAATATATATATATATATGTTTTTCTCAGTGTCATTATTTTAGAAACAAAGTTCCAGTCTGGTAACTTCTCTTAATGTTGCTGTTAATATTTACCAATCTGCATAGTCTTCCTCTTCTACTTCCAAACTTTGAAGTAGGAACATTTTCTAGTGAATGTTTCCCATTTTAACAGAAATGCAATGGCCATCATGGTGCATTGACAAAGTAGGGAAAATAATGCACAAAGATTGTGAGGAAAAGAGGATCAGAGAGACCACATCAGTAATGATAATTTATTACACCAAAGTTTGACAACAAAGTTACAACATGGAAGAGTGGAAATTACAGGTGACTGGTGTCTACAGGAGTATAGAAGTTTGCTTTAGTACATCATCTTGTTGGTACTGTGTTATATAGTGTTTGCACTACTGTCTCTTAAGTTTCCTTGTTTGCTCCTTCTGTTTGTCCTATGATGTGATTAAGGCAGTGAATTGTTTTGTTTATACCCATCCGATTTATTTCTCTATTCTTTTGCTATAAGAATCCTTTTTGGCAGGGATATATCTTCTCCCCAGTCATAAGGGAATGCAAGGCATTGTGATAGAATGTTTAACAAGAACAACATGATTTTTCAATGGAACAGAATAAATGAACACATGAATAGTGATATTTAGAGAAGAATATAAGTGATCTTGAAGACATTATTTGCATCCCTGGATGTAGTTGTGCCTGAGGTCTCTTCCACTTTTCTTTTTTAAGGTGACGTATTTCCCTTTTGCCACGGTTAGTTTAAATTAGGTTTCTGTTCCTTGCAACTAAATGAATCATGAATAAACAACCCCCAGTTGTACAGAAGAGGAAACAGAATCAGAGATTGTGTGCTTCTTAAAACCATATACCTAATGCACGGTTAAGGCCCTGATCCAGGCTTCTTGACCCAAAGCCTATGTTTTCTTCTTACACAACTGTTCTTTAGTTCTAGCTCTACCATGAAATAACTGTAGAATTTTGAACAAATTGAATGCTGTGCTAAGCCTCCGTTTTCTTCATTTGTAAAATGAGGTCGCTGGATTAATGATCTCTACTGTCATCACCAGCTCTAGTTTTCTCTCATTTTCTTTTCTTTTCTTTTTTCTTTTTTTGAGACGGAGTCTCTCTCTGTCGCCCAGGCTGGACTGCAGTGGCGCGATCTCGGCTCACTGCAACCTCCGCCTCCCAGGTTCAAGCAATTCTCAGCCTCAGCCTCCCGAGTAGCTGGGATTACAGGCACTCACCACCATGCCTGGTTAATTTTTGTGTTTTTAGTAGAGATGGAAACCCCATCTTGGCCAGGCTGGTCTTGAACTCTTGGCCTCATTATCCACCCACCTCGGCCTCCCATAGTGCTGGGATTATAGGCGTGAGCCACTGAGCCCGGCCTTCTCTCATTTTCAGTTTAAATATTTATTTTATTTTATTTATTTATTTTTTGATTCAGGGTCTCTCTCTGTCCCCTAGGCGGGAGTGCAATGGCATGATCTTCAGTTCACTGCAACCTCTGCCTCCCAGGTTCAAGCAATTCTCCTGCCTCAGCCTCCAGAGTAGCTGGGATTACAAGCGCCTGTCACCATGCCCAGCACATTTTTGTATTTTTAGTAGAGTCAGGGTTTCACCATATTTGCCAGGCTGGTCTCTTGGCCAGGCTGGTCTCAAACTCCTAACCTTGTGATCAGCCTGCCTTGGCCTCCCAACGTTCTGGAATTACAGGTGTGAGCCACCACGTCCGGCCTGCTTTAAATTTTTTTTTTTTTTAATTAAACAAGTAAAACATGGAAAGTTCTTGTTTTAAAAGTTTCAAGCATTACATATTAAGCTAAAGTACTTTTTTTGACTGTTGAGGAAACCCTCTTCCCTCCCCAACAGTGTTGTGTGTATCCTTTAGGAGTTTTTCTATGCATTTACATAAATACAGGTATTTCTATAGAAATATTTAGTTTGCACTGTCTTTACTTGTATTTTAAACCAAAACTATCACATAATGCACACATTGTTGTGCAGCTTATTTTTATCATTTAACTCTAAGTCTTGCAGATCTTCCAAATCAGTGCAAATATTAAGTTGGTACAAAAGTGAGCTAGTCTATGGTGTTAGTCCGCTACATTTTGTTTACTTATTGATAGATATCTGGATAGTTTGAGGTTGTTCATTATAACAGACAAGGCAAATATGGGAAGCCCTGTCCATAATTGCTTTGTGTGAGTCTTCCAAGACAGAAACCAAGGAATATCAATTTATATTTCCACATTCAATTCATGACGGTTTCTCTTTCTTCATATCTTCTTCAGCTTTTTTTTTTTTTTTTTTTTTTTTTTTTTTTTTTGGTGATGGGAATCTTGCTTTGTCACCCAGGCTAGAGTGCAAAGGCATGACCTCGGCTCACTGAAACCTCCACCTCCCGGGTTCAAGTGATTCTCCTGCCTCAGTCTCGTGAGTAGCTGGGATTACAGGCATCCACCACTATGCTCAGCTAATTTTTGTATTTTCAGTAGAGACGGGGTTTCAATATGTTGGCCAGGCTGGTCTCGAACTCCTGACCTCAGGTGATCCACCCACCTCGGCCTCCCAAAGTGCTGGGAGTACAGGAGTGAGCCACCACGCCCAGCCTCTTTTTTTTTTTTTGAGATGGAGTCTCGCTCTTGTTGCCCAGGCTGGAGTGCAATGGTACCATCTTGACTCACCACAACTTCCACCTCCGGGGTTCAAGTGATTCTCCTGCTTCAGCCCCCCGAATAGCTGGGATTACAGGCATGAGCCACCACACCCGGCTAATTTTGTATTTTTAGTAGACATGAGGTTTCTCCATGTTGGTCAGGCTGGTCTCAAACTCCTGGCCTCAGGTGATCTGCCCACCTCAGCCTCTCAAAGTGCTGGGACTACAGGCGTGAGCCACCGCACCCGGCCAAAATATAATGTGCATTTCTCTGCTCCTTGGAGGAGGTTGGGCAGCTTTGCCTACATGTATGATCTTTTTCTTCCCCCTGTGGATTGCCGTATTCTGCAGTCTTAAGTATTTGGCTCTATGGTTAATCTGGTTAGCCATCGTCACAGTGTTACATTGTAAACTGCTAATAGTTGTATGATAATGTCAAGCTTCTTCCCCCAGACAAATTTTAGGGTCAATGTTATTAGACTGGCTTGACCACCAAAGCGTGCTTGGAGAACTGTTATGGAATTATAGGAACTCATGTCTGAAAAGAACAGAATTTTAGCTGTCATTTAGTCCTACCCAACCATCTGATGTGTAAACCCTGTCTTCAAAATCTTAGCCAAACATTCAACTAATGCTTCAACTGTCTGCCTCCTGAGACAGCCCACTCCATCTGTGGATAATTCTGTTGATTATAACAGTCTTACTTGTATTAAACCAGATCTTGTTTCCTTGTAGTTTCTACCCTCTGTCTCAAGCCTCAGAGAACAAATCTGCCTCCCCTTCCACGTAACAGCCTTTCTGATATATAGTGACAGTTTCTATAATAATCGAAGTCATCTTTTCTTCATGTTAAACATGCTGGTTCCCATAAGTTATCCTTATATGAGGAGATTCTGAGGGTCTTTTTGGTCACTTTGTGATCACATTCTGTTGAATACTTATTAGTTTATCCCTTTTTAAACAATGCATCACTGAGTTCAGTGTCTTAGAGTAAGCTGAATAATAATAATAATAATAATAATAATAATGGAAGCTAGCCTTTATTGAGTGTCAAGTACTGTGCCAAGCAGTGTACATTTATTAATTAATTTAATCCTTACAACATGACTAGGAGTGAGGCATTTGAATCCCCATTTGGACAATGAGGAAACTGAGGCACATGGAAATTAAGTAATTTACCTGTGACTGCACTGAGTGGAGTGGAACTAGGATTTCGCCTATTACGTTATCATATTTCAGTGTATATGTGCCTAAGATTACATGATTTTTTAACTGCTAACTGATTTATATTAACTATCAACTCAAACCCCTAAGTCTTATTTGAATGTATTACTGGTAAGCCACCACTTCCCATCTTGTACATTTGAGTTCTGAAGCCAAGTCCAGGACCTGAAAAACTGCACTTGACCTCACGGAGTCTATTATAATTTGTAGCCCACAGGGCTTTTCAAGACATCTTGCTCATCCTACTTCTCTTCCCTGATATAGTTAGCTGGCTCTCTTCTGGTAGTGCTTGACTTCACACTTGGCGCTGTCATCTACAAACTATATACTACATGTTTTCAGCTTAGCTATACGTGGATGAGTTGCTTAATTTATTTTACTTTCTTTTTGTGTTTGCGTGCAGAAAGTAGCTTCCCCGAATAAAGAGCAGTAAGTATTTTCCCACAGTTGTATGGTGGTTATCTACTCAATTGTCCCTTCCTGCTGGAAGGATCAAAAACATTTACCAATTTGTTATATGCTTCATGTAACAGGTGTTTGTGTTCCTTTCGATTTTTTCCATCAGAGATATGCTTGAAAATGATACTGTGCACAGGACTTGTCAACTTAGTTTCTGCCTTTCTAGTTAAGAAAAATGTATGTTTTCGTTTATTAACTATAAAATAAAATGCTCCGTCTTCTCTTCCTAGGCTTAAATGGAATAATTAGTTAAAAAATCAGGAAACTATCTTATACACATTTCCATGATATTTTTCTACTTTGAATCTGAAAGTAAACTGAGAGGTATAGTGAAAAGATCAAGGGATGGGGATTGGTGAGTTCATGGGCAGGAGACCTGGTTTCCACTATTAGTTTTCTCATTATCTGGCAGTATGAATTGCCAGAAGTTTTTTCTCTTCTCCAGGCTGTAAAATCTATAAAATGAGGGGACTGGAATAAGATGAGGTAAGACACTTCATTACTTAAAAATTACCTTGAATTCAATATAAATGTTATATAACTTGTTCTCTTCCAAAATATTAAAATGCCTTTGTGTGGGTGGTTTGTAAATCTCTCCCCAAGCTTTATTTAAAAAATATTTCTAGATATTTGTCTAGAAGAAACATTGCCTATTAAAACTTAGAGGACAAAACATTCTGAGCATTACTTAGTGCTGGGTCATATAAAAACAGCAATAACATTTGGTTCATTTTAGATTTTTTTTTTGAGGCAGAGTCTCCTCTTATCACCCAGGCTGGAGTGCAATGGCGCGATTTTGCTCACTGCAACCTCCACTCCCCGGGTTCAAGCAATTATCCTGCCTCAGCCTCTTGAGAAGCTGGAATTACAGGCACACACAACCATACTAGGCTAATTTTTTGTATCTTTAGTAGAGACGGGGTTTCACCATGTTGGCCAGGCTGGTCTCAAACTCCTGACCTCGTGATCCACCCGCCTCAGTCGTATTGGGATTACAGGCATGAGCCACCGTGCCTGGCCTTTAGATTTGTTTTATAGCCTAAGTTCTTATATGGATGGCTATAGGCAAATCAGAGAGGCACTTTCACATTTTTGGCATTTAAAGGGGAGTCAGAGGCCCCCAACCCTGTGCTTCTACCCCATAATGTATCCTCTGAAGGATGAGCCCCCAGGAATGCTGGGAGCATCTCAAAATTCATTCACACACCTGCACAATCAGCCACCAATTTATTAAAAAACAAGTTTTCTGTGAAAATGCTCATTTGCTTTCTGTGTCTGAAAGAAAAAAAAAATCACATGAAAAACATCTGGGAAATATCTTCAAACTTATTTGCAAATATATTTGTGGAGATTTTTTAAAGGCAGGCTGAATTGTTTCCTTTTTTAAAGGCAACGTAGATTTAAAAATAATTTTGTCATAGCTTACTGGTATAAATGAAGATATCAGTGAAGATAACATTTATTTATATGCATTTTTAAATGCTATTTTCCTGCTTGTTTTCGCCTTGTGTTTTATTATTTATTTATAGTTTCAATAGGTTTTAGTGAGGGGAAAATTTAATGGTTTTGCTTTTTTTCTTTGCACTAAGTCTATGGGTACATTTTAAAAAAAAAAAATAACTTCAAAATAAAAAAATTAGAGAACTTTAAAATATATATATGGGTTTTTGTGTTTTGTTTTCCTCTAATTTTCCTCAATAATTTGTTTGTCAAATAATATAACTGGATGGGCACAGTACTCATGCCTGTAATCCCAGCACTTTTGGAGGCCAAAGCGGTCAGAGTGCTTGAGCTCAGGGGTTCGAGGCCAGCCTGGGCAACATGGTGACAGCCCATCTCTACCAAAAATGCTAAAATTTGCTGGGCATGATGGTGCACATCTGTATGTAGTTCTAGCTACTCAGGAGGTTGAGGTGGGAGGATCGCTTGAACCTGGAAGGTAGAGGTGGCAGTGAGCCCAGATCATGCCACTGCACTCCAGCCTGGGTGACAGTGAGACCCTATCTTTAAAAAAAAAAAAAAAATACAATCAATGCCAGCAATGTACATCATAGCAGAAGTGAAATAATTTGTATTTATTTGTCCCCATGATTTCCGGAAAAAAAACTTTTTTAGGAGATAATGAAATGATACAACTTAACAATACTTAACATAGTTAATCTCAGTAGTTAACATAAGTATCCTTTGTTTTGTTTTGTTTTGAGAAGTCTCCCACGGTTTCCTGGGCTGGAGTGCAATGCCGCGATGTCAGATCACTGCAACCTCTGCCTCCTGAGTTGAAGTGATTCTTCTGCCTCAGCCTCACGAGTAGCTGGGATTACAGGTGTCTGCCACCACGTCCAGATAATGTTTTGTATTTTTTAGTAGAGACGGGGTTTCACTATGTTGGTCAGGTTGGTCTCAAACTCCTGACCTCATGATCTACCCACCTCAGCCTCCCAAAGTGCTGGGATTACAGGCGTGAGCCACCGTGTCTGGCCTAACATAAGTATCTTAACTCTATTTTCCTCAGAATATTAATTACTTTATTAAGAACTGGAGAAAAAGAAACTACAGCTAAAATTGAACATAAACTTAGTTGAAATATATACATATAGATTATATATATATACACACACGATATACATACATATTACATAGGAATAGATTAATGTGAAGTTAAATAAACAGATTTTACCTATTCAACTACCCAGTAGATTGGGAACTCAGAAGAAAACTGATGGGGAAAGGGTAGAACCTAGGCCTATCAAAGAGTAAATTAAGGCACTAATACCAATAATTATATACAATAATTGTGATACACATGGAACATATCTAATTACATCACTTCCCCTCTCACCATCTCTCCTTAAGACAAATATTCACATTCTCTTCTAGTCATAAGATACTGGATTAATTTGTAATCTTCAAACTCTTCTTTGGTATATCCTTATCTATGACTTCCAAGCTTCCAAGTTTCTCCTTTTCTCTAGTTGGCTGCAATAGCTCTGTGCTCAGATTCACTTGGCACTGCTTGCCTGAAGATCTTTTTGCCTTAAGAGCTAATATTTTATTTAGTTTCACTTTTAGTATAAGTTAGTCCACAATCACACAATCATTCAACAAGTGTTTCATGAGAGATTCCCATTTGTGAAGTACTCTTCTAGGCACCGGGTGATTCAGCAGTGAATAAAACGAACCAAATGTTTCTGCCATCATATAGCTTCCAAATCAGAAGCAAACAAATATTTAATTTCAAATTGTTCTGTGAATAAAAAAGAGTAGAGAGTTGGCAGAAGGAATGGGTGTGAACAATGCTTCTACACAGAGATGACATTTGAATGGTATAAGGAATTAGGTAAGTAAATATCTGGAGGAAGAGTGTTCTGGGCAGAGGAGATAGCCAAGTTCAACAGCCTTGTTGTATGCAGCAGCTTGAAACGTTCAACGAAAAGCCATAGAAGACCAGTGTTCTGTTCTTCTGCCAGGTAAGGATACAGCATTCTTCCCCTCTGGAAGATGCAGTTACAGGGTGCCATCTTAGAAATAGAGAGCAGCACTCACCAGATACCAAACCTGCTTGTGCGTTGATATTGAACTTCCTGGCCTCCTGAACTGTAAATTACTCAGTCTAAGGTACTTCATAGCAGCACAAACTAAGACAGAAATTGGTATTGACAAGTGAGTGTGCTGCTCTAACAAATAACCTAAAAATGTGCATGTGGCTTTGGAACTGGGTAGAGGTTGGAAGAGTTTTAAGGTGCAGGCTAGAAAAAGCTTAGATTGCCATGGACAGAATGTTAAGGGCAATTCTGGTGAGAGTTTAGAAGAGGAGAGCTGTAGAGAAAGGCTCAGTCTTAGAGATTACCTAAGTGGTCATGAACAGAATGTTCATCAAAATATGGACAGTAAAGGCCGTCCTGATGAGGTCTCAGATGGAAATGAAGAATATCTTACTGGAAACTAGAGAAGAAGCCATCCTTGTTACAAAGTGGCAAAGTACTTGGCTGAATTGTATCCATGTTCTGCTTTGTGGAAGGCGGGATTTAAGAGTGATGAACTAGAATATTTGGTGAAAGAAATATCTTAGCAAATTGTTCAGGGTGCTCTATGGCGTGGCCCAGCTGCTTATAGTAAAATGCAATAAAAGAGAAACACATTAAAGATAGAATTTATAATCAAAAGGGAAGAATGTGAAGATTTGGAAAATTGTCAACATCACCTAGTAAAGAAAAAAAACCTGTGTTTAGGAGAGAAAACCAAGGGTGTGGCCAAGTGACCATTTGATGAGATTAGTATAGATAGGAAGAAGCCAGGTTCCTTTTATCAGAACAATGGAGGAATGACCCTGAAGGCAATTCAGAGATCTTCTAAGCTACCACTCTCATCAAAGGCACAGAGAGCTAGGTCCTTGAGGGCAGAATGGTTTCAAGGGAGGGTCCCAGGAAGCCTGAAGATCCTCAGGGTTTGCTGCCTAAGGCCACCTCAAGTCTCTGCTTCCCCCATTCCAATGTAGTGCTCCACAGCAGTCTCAGCTGTGGCTCAAGTGGGCCTAGTTGCAGCAAGGGCAGCTTCTCTGGAAGGTACAGGCTATAAACCTTGACAGCATTCATGTGGTGCTAACTTTGCAGTCACGCAGAGTGAATGAGCTGTGGAGGCATGGATACCTCCCAAATTTCAATGAATGCCTTGGAGAAAGTTGGGGTCCAATCAGAGAACTACTGCAGGAACAGGGCCACTGAAGAATGCTTGCATTAGTCTGTTTTCATATTGCTATAAAGAACTGCCTGAGATTGGGTAATTTATAAAGGAAATAGGTTTAATTGACTCATAGTTCAGCATGGATGGGGATGTCTCAGGAAACTTACAATCATGGAGGAAGGCAAAGCGGAAGCAAGGCACCTTCTCACAAGGCAGCAGGAAGAAGAAGTGCTGAGTGAAGGGGTAAGAGCCCTGTATTAGTCCATTCTCACACTGCTAATAAAGACATACCTGAGACTGGGTAATTTATAAAGGAAAGAGGTTTAATTGACTCACAGTTCTACAGGGCTGGGGAGGCCTCAGGAAACTTACAATCATGATGGAAGGAGAAGCAAACACATCCTTTTTCACATGGCAGCAGGAAGGAGAAGTCTTAAGCAAGGGGGGAAAAGCCCCTTATAAAACCAAGAGATCTCGTGGGAACTCACTCACTATCACAAGAACAATATGGAGGTAACCACTCCCATGATTAAATTACTTTCCACTGGGTCCCTCCTATGACACATGAAGATAATGGGAACTACAATTAAATATGAGATTTGGGTGGGGACACAACCAAACCACATCAAGCCGCCTATAAAACCATCAGATCTCGTGATAACTCACTCATTACCAAATACCCCCATGATTCAATTACTTCTACCTGGTCCCACCCTTGACATGTGGGGATTATGGTGATTACAATCCAAGATGAGATTTAGGTGGGGACATGAACCTAACCACATCAGTGCCCCCACTAGGGCAATGCCCAGTTGAGCCATGGGGTCAGGGCTACCACAGCGGATCTCCACTGGGGAAATGCCCAGTGGAGCTAAGGGGTCATGGATACTGCAGAGAGCCCCCACTAGGGCAGTGTTTACTGGGGTTATTGGGGGAAGGCCACCTCCAAGACCCCAGTCCTACACAGCCACCAGCCTGCAATGCCAGCCTCAGAGAGCTCCAGGTACATGAAATCAAACCCTAAGAGCTGTGGCATGGCCTGTACCCAACAAATCCAAAGGGGCAAAGTTTTTGGAGCCTTGGGGACTCAACCTTCACTCATGAGTGTCTGGAAAGTGGGACATGGAGTCAAATAATATTATTTTCAGGCCTTAAGATTTAATGTTGTTTGTCCTGTTTTGTCTTGAACCCAAAAGCAATCTATTACCCCTTTCCTCTTGCCTAGTTTTATATTTTGGAATGGGAATGCCTATCCCATGACTGTCTCGCCATGGTATTTTGGAGGCATATAACTGGTTTGATTTCACAGGCTCACAGTTGGAGGCAAATTTGACTCCAGATGAATCATACCTTGAGTATCACCCATATCTGATTTAGATAATATTTGCACGTTCAAGATGAGACTTTGGATATAAACTTAAAGGTTATGCTGGAGTGAGTTAATACTTTTGGGATGGAATTAGTGTATTTTGTATGTGAGGAGAACATGAATTTTGGGCCATCAGTGGTGGGATGCTATGGTTTGAATGCGTCCCTTCCAAAATTCACATGTTGAAACTTCATCCCCATGGTGGTGGTATTAAAAGGTGAGGCCTTTTGGAAAGGGATTAAGTCATGAGGGCAGATAATTATAAAAGGGCAGGAAGGAACTAACTTAAGCCCTTTTTGCTTTTCTTCCACATGTGAATACAGCATTTCTCCCCTTTGGAGAAGCAGCAACAAGGTAATATCTTAGACAAAGTGTGCAACCCTCACTAGACACCAAACCTGCTGGTATCTTGATCTTGGACTTCCCAGCCTCTGGAGTTATAAAAAGTTAATTTTTTTTCTTTATAAACTACTCAGTCTAAATTATTTTGTATAGCAGCACAAATAGACTAAGATAGTTAATGACTTTTTTCTTTTATATTTTGGACTTCTTATGTTGTATTTAAGAAACTTATGCCAAATCCAGGTTCATAAAGATGTTGTCCCACATTTTCTTCTAGAAATTTTATAGTTTTAGATGTTATATCTAAATCTAAGTTCCATCTTTAGTAAATTTTTATATGTGTTGTAAGGTATGGATTGAAGTTTATTATAATTGTTATTTTACATATGAATATCTAATTTTTATAGCACAATTTGTTGAAATGACTATCCTTTTCCACCAAATTTTACGTAGACCTTTGTCAAAAATCAACAGACCATTTTTGTGTGGGTCAATTTCTGGACTCAGTATTCTATTCCATTGATATACATGTCTGTCTTGAAAACCATTTTTTAAAAACAAGTCTATAAATCAGCTAATGTTAGTTCTTCAATTCTGTTTTTACTTTTAAATTTTTAATGGATATTCCAGTTCCTTTGTATTTCCACCTACATTTTAAAATTGGCTTGTCTATTTTCTTAAGCCTGCTAGATTTCTGATTGAGATTACATTGATTCTATTAATAATTTGGGGGAAGATTTGAAATTATAACAATATTCAGCCTCAAACCCTCAATAAGCCCCTTTTGAACCCAAAAGGCACCTATTACCCCTTTCCACTATTCATATGCTATATGAATATATGATATTTCCCCTATCATATTATACATGATAATATGCTTCACTTTATTTAGGTTTTCTTTCATTTCTCTTTACAATACTTTGTTGTTTCTGCTCTACAGGTCTTGCATTTTTTGGTCAAATTTATTATTAAGTATTTCATATTTTTGTTTGTTAGTGGCATTGTTTTAAAATTTTAATTTCTAATTTTTATTGCTAGCATATAGAGATATCATTTTTTATACTGATCTTAGATTCCACAACCTTGATAAATTCACTTATTAGTTCTAGAAGATTTTTTGTAGATTGTAACATTTTTTAAAATTTAGATGATATTGTTGTCTATTAATAAGCAGTGTTACGTTTTTCATTCTAGAAAGATTTTATGTCTTTTTCTTCCATTATTACATTGGCTAGAACCTCTAATACAACATTGAAGACAAGTAGTCAGCACTAATATCTTTGTTTTTTCCTTATCTTGGGAAAGCATTCAACCTTTTATCGTTGAGTATGGTGTTGAAGGTTTATTACAGATGCCTTTTATCAGATGGGAGATTTACCTTTCTAACGCTAATTTGCTAAGAGAGAGGTTTTATCAAGAATGGATGTTGGATTTTGTCAGGTGCTTTTTCTGTGTCTATGAAGATGATCATGTTTTCTTTTATAGTCTGTTAATTGTTTTTTTTTTTTTTTTTTGAGACGGAGTCTCGCTCTGTCACCCAGGCTGGAGTGCAGTGGCCGGATCTCAGCTCACTGCAAGCTCCGCCTCCCGGGTTCACGCCATTCTCCTGCCTCAGCCTCCCGAGTAGCTGGGACTACAGGCGCCTGCGACCTCGCCCGGCTAAGTTTTTGTATTTTTAGTAGAGACGAGGTTTCACTGTGTTAGCCAGGATGGTCTCGATCTCCTGACCTCGTGATCCGCCCATCTCGGCCTCCCAAAGTGCTGGGATTACAGGCTTGAGCCACAGCGCCCGGCCTATAGTCTGTTAATTGTTAATGATACCGATTATTTTTCTAAAGTTAATTCAACATTACATAAAACTCACTTGGTTATGGATATGTTATCCATTCTGTAAACTATTTGTTTTAGTAAAAATTGATTAGAAATTTTTGAATTTGTTCATGGGGGACATTAGTTTGTGATTTTCTTGTAATTTCTTTGTCTAGCTTTGGCATCAAGGTAATGTTGGTCTTGTATAATGAGTTAGAAAGCATTTTCTCCTTTTAATTTTCTAGAAGACTTTGTGTAGATTTGGCATTATTTCTTCTTTTGATAATTGTTAGAATTCTTACGCAAAGTCATCTGGCCGGAAATTTTCTTTGTGTGAAAGTTTTATTTAAAAATTTCATTTCTGTTTTTAGATACAGTATTCAGGTTATCTATTTATTTTTGTGTTAGCACTGGTAACTTGTCTTTTCAAGGTATTTGTCGTTCATTTCAGTTGTTGCGTTTATTTGCATAAAGGTTTTTATGACATTCAGTTGTTACCCACTTAATAGATGTAGAACTTTAGTGATGGCACCTCTATCATTCCTAATGTGTATATTTTTTCCAGATTGATCTGGCTAGAGGTTTATCAGTTATATTAATCATTTCAATGAACTACCTTTTCATTACGTTGATTCTCCTTAGTATATTTTTGTTTTCTATTTCATTCATTTTTGCTTCAATTTTATTTTCTTTATTCTGTGTATTTTGGATTTAATTTGCTCTTTTCTCTTATTTTCTTAACATAGAAGCTAAGGCCATTGTTATGAGACCACTCTTCTTAGTCTCACTCTGTTGCCCAGGCTGGAGTGCAGTGGCACGATCTCCACTCACTGCAACCTCTGCCTCCTAGGTTCAAGCGATTCTCTTGCCCCAGCCTCCAGAGTAGCTGGGATTACAGGCGTGCACCACCACGCCTGGCTAATTTTTTTTATTTTTAATGGAGATGGGGTTTCACCATGTTGGCCAGGCTGGTCTCGAAATGCTGACCTCAGGTGATCCACCCGCCTCGGCCTCCCAAAGTGATGGGATTACAGGTGTGAGCCACTACACCTGGCCGAGACCAATCTTTTATGATGTGGAAATTTTAGTGCTATAAATTCACCTCCAAATATTTTTAAATCTGAGTCCCACAGATTTTGGTAGGTTGTCTTTTCATTCTCATTTAGTTCAAAATATTTTCTAATTGTATCTTATTCTTTCCTTGATCCATATCCTCTCTAGAACTATGCTATTTAGTATTAAATTACTTAGGAATTTCCTATAAATTTTTTTCTGATATTAATTCCTAGTTCAATTCCATTGTGGTCAGAGAATGTACTTTGTATGGCTTCAATCATTTTACATTTATTCAGACTTGTTTAATGATCCTCTATCCGGCTTATCTTGGTAAATGTTCTGTGTGCACTTGAAAACACTGTATATTCTACTGTTGTTGTGTCATGTGTTTTACCAAAGTCAGCCAAGTCAAATTGTTTGATATTGTTTTTCAAGTCTGTATATTTTACTGATTTTTTTGTCTGCATCTTTTATCATTTATTAAAAGAAGAATGTTGGCATATTTGACTATAATTGTGAATTTGCCCATTTCTCCTTTAAGTTTTACTATTTTTTTCAATGTTGATTTTGAAGCACTGTTATTTTGGATGCCTAAATATTAAATATTTAAATTCTTATATTTCCTTGGTTAATTCTCCCTTTATCAGTTTACAATGTCCCTCATTTTGTGTGGGATATTCTTGCCTCTGAAATCTACCGTATCATATTACACAGGTATCGTAGCTTTGTTTTCAAATAATGTTTCCTCTTTGCATTTAATGTGGAAATTACTCTTGTAATGTTTTCAATGTTACTGGTAGCTTTAATTTGCTAAGGTGGCTATAATAAAATACCACAAACTAGGTGGCTTATACATCATGTATTTGCTCACAGCTCTGGAGGCTGTAAGTTTAGTATCAAGGTGTTGACAGGTCGGTTTCTTCTGAGGCCTCTCAGAATCTACCACGTCTCTTGCCTAGCTGGATTCAGTGATTTTCTGGCAGACACTGGCATTCTTTGGCTTTCAGAAGCATCATTCCAATCTCTGCCTTTGTTTTTATGTGACATTCTCCCTGGGTATGTGCCTCTATGTCCAAATTTCCCCTTTTTATTAAAAGGCCAGTAGTATTGGATTAAGTGTTGCCCTAATTACTTCATCTTAGCTCATTACGTCTGCAAGAACCTTGTATTAAAAAAATGTGACATTCTGCGGCACTGGGGGTTGAAACTTCAACATATTAATTTGGGGGAACAAAATTCAACCTGTAGTGCTGGTATTTTCTTCTGCAGTGTCAAATCTGCTATATATCCCATCCAGTTAATTTTTCATTTCAGACCTGTACTTTATATCCATAGAAGTGTGATTTTGGTATGTTTTATATCCTTCATATGTTTAATTAACATGTTCAACCTTTCCTCTTATTTATTGAACATATATAATATAGTTAGAATACCTGTAGCTTTTTTTTTTTTTTTATTTTTTGGTTTTTTTTTTTTTTTTTTTTTTTTTTTTGAGATGCAGTCTCGCTTCGTTGCCCAGGCTGGAGTGCAGTGGCACAATCTCGGCTCACTGCGACCTCCACCTTCTGGGTTCAAGCAATTCTCCTGCCTCAGCCTCCTGCGAAGCTGGGACTACAGGCACCTGCCACCACACCTGGCAAATTTTTTGTATTTTTAGTAGAGACAGGGTTTCACCGTGTTAGCCAGGATGGTCTTGATCTCCTGACCTCGTGATCTGCCTGCCTCGGCCTCCCAAAGTGCCGGGATTACAGGCATGAGCCACTGCACCCAGCCATCTGTAGCTGTTTTAATGTTCTTATCTACTTATTCTATAGGTGCCATTTTCTGGTCTCTTTCTATTGAATGGCTTTTCTGCTCTTACTTTCCTTCCTTCATGCGTGATTGGAAACTTTTTATGTGATGTCAGACAATGTGGATTTTACCTTTTCGATGGTGCTTTTCTTCTCCTAATATTATTTTCACACTTAAATCTGAGATGCTTTACATTTACTTGGAAAAAAAACATTGATTCTTTCAAGGCTCATTTTTAAACTTCATTAGACAGAACCAGACTAGCTATTAATCTAGGACTATTTTTTTTTCCACTACTGTAGTGATAACCTCTGAGGAACCTACCTAATGTCATGTGAAATAAGGTTTTTCACTCTGACTTATGGGAACGGGAAATGTTAGAGCTCTAAGAATTGTTTTTTCTGCTGTTTTTAGATAGTTGTTTCTCCAGCTTCAGTTAGCTTCCTTACATTCATGCACTGATTCATGCTCTACTAGAGCTGAGAAGGACCTTCAACAAATCTCTTCTGTTGTTTTATTTTTTGTGCAGCTTTCTTTTCTCTTGTATTCTTCCCTGAAAATGGTAGCGGTATTTCCGTTTCTGGACTCCTAGCTCTGTCTTCTCAGCTCAGGGAGGCCACTGGATTCCATTTGGGTTCTCCCTGTCTTTTTATTTTATTTATTTACTTATTTATTTATTTTGAGACACAGTCTTGCTCTGTCGCCCAGGCTGGAGTACAGTGGCACGATCTCAGCTCACTGCAACCTCGTCTCCCAGGTTCAAGCGATTCTCCTGCCTCAGCCTCCTTAGTAGCTGGGACTACAGGCGTGTGCCACTGCACCTGGCTAATTTTTGTATTTTTAGCGGGAACGGGGTTTCACCGTGTTAGCTAGGATTGTCTCGATCTCCTGACCTCGTGATCCCCCCACCTCGGCCTCCCAAAGTGCTATGGGATTACAGGCGTGAGACACCGCTGCCAGCCTGGGTTCTCCTTTTCTATGACGTAGCCTGAAATCTCCTTTCAGGCAGTAAGCCGGGACAATCACAAGGCTTCACTTTGTTTTCCCTCTGTAAGGAATTATTTTCTCGCACTACCTAATTTCTAACACTTAAAAAACATTCATATATATATCATGTTATATATATATAACATGTATATAACAAATATATATAACAATATATCATTATACACACACACACACACACACACACACACACACACAGTCCAGTGTTTTCAGTTGTTTCTACCAGGAAGATAACTCCATTACAAGTTACCCCATCTCAGCTAGACATTTCCTAAGATAATACATTATTGCCCCAGTGTGGTGGCTCGAACTCCTGACCTCAGGTGATCCTCCTGCCTCAGCCTCCCAAAGTGTTGGGATTGCAGGCATGAGCTGCTGCATTTGGCCTACATAAATATTTTGACATAAATGAGCTATTAAGCAGTTTTTGTAGATTAATTTTCTTGTCTAATCCTGTATCTCTGTTTTTCCTCAATATTTGCCATATATATCTATGTAAAGATTTTAATTGCCTGCATATAACTTCATAGTATGGATACATCATTTTTAAATTTAGGTATTTCTCTATTGATCTACAAATATTTTTCACCAATTTTTCTGTTTACCAAATAATGTTACGATGAACATTTGTGAATCGTATGTTTTTGTGCACATGTGTAGCATTTCTAAAATAAAAATTCTTAAAAATGTAATGCGCATTTTAGAGTTTGCTAGAGATTGCCAAAATATTCTGCAAGTACTTGTACTTTGTTCTCTTTTAATGGTGTTAGGATTTCCTATTCCCTCATCATTTTTTTGTTAATCCAGTGGAAGAAAATTGCTTCTTTGTTTTACTTTATATTTACTTTATGAATAGTAAAGTTGAATATCTTTAGTTATCTATTTGTAGTTATTAATCTGGGAATTGTTGCGATATTTTTCTATTGGGTTGTTTGATTTTTTATTTATAGAAAAAAATTGTATAATTATTTGTTTTTTATACATATCACAAGCATTTTCTCCTAATCTCTTCTTTATATTTTAACTTTATATAAGAAATAATTTGCCATATAAAAGTAGTGCTGGAAAACATGTCTTTTGAGAAAGAACATACCTTGTTCTATTTTTTTTCCACTTTTGAAAATTCCTTCTCATCCACCAGCTGCAGGGCAAGTCACTGAACTAAAATGTTTAACTGGTTTTGAGAAAGAGGAAAAACAGCTTCTGACATTCACAAGCTATGCCCAGTTGTTGCTAGGAGCAGGCTTGGCACTCACAGCTAGGCCTTGGTATTACTGTATCAGGGACATCAGCATTAAATGAGGCCACTCTCTGACCATGATGGATGAAGGCAAAAACAAGACCGCTCTGCAACCATGTTTGAACACAGACAGAACATGAACATTGTGCAAGTCATGAAAATGACCGGTTATCTCACTATTCTGACTCATATAAGTTACTGCTTTTTTTCTTTTACCAATTATAACTTTACCCTTGCTTTTAGACTGCCCTCACAATAGATAAGATGTATTCAGATACCTAATTATCACATTACCCCTACTTCCTGAGAGTATTCAATCCAGAGAAAAATTCTTCTTCCTCAGAATTTCCCCCAAATCACCTAATACAAATCCAAACACTAAAACAAGTCCTTTTATTATCTTCCTACTGAATGCCCCCATAATTGATAAAATAGTTCTCTATGGTGTACATTCTCTCTTACTGTAATGAGTAAAAAACCCAATTTGTTCAACTATAGTGTGTTCCTGATAGTCTTTAGCTAGAGGGCTTTCAAATAATCATATAAAAACATTGTGGTATAAAGTCCAACTGCTTTTTATTTTTATTTCATTTTTAAACATTTATTTATTTTAATTGATGAGTAAAAATTATATATATTTATTGTGTACATCATATTGTTTTGAAACACACGTATATTGCAGGATGGCTAAATCTAGCTAATTAACATATACATTACTTCACTTATTTATCTTTTTTGTGGTAAGAACATTTAAAATCTATTTTCTTAGCAATGTGCAAGAATATAATGTTTTTATTAACCACAGTCACCATGCTATCTGTAAAACAGATCTCTTAAACCAATCCTTCCTATCTAACTGAAATTTTGTATCCTTTGATCAACATCTTCCCGACCCTTATATTTTATGAGAATTAGTCATTTCCAGTCTGATGAAATCCATTACTGTTTTAAAGCCCCATTCTGTGTGGGTCACACACTAGTTTAAGTTTTGAGAGGTACTATGTATATTAGGATAAATCGTATCAGGGAATCAGTATAGGATCCCTGAAAGAACATTGAATTTGATATGAGAACTGGATTGACAACATTCTAGAAGGAGAATTTTGGGAAAATGTGTTAATCACTCTGAGTTTTTGCTTCCTTATTTGTAAATAGGGATAATAACTCTTATCTTAACAGTATTGTTTTAAGGATTTGGTGATGGAGCTTTTTGTAAACTAAGACATGTTCTGTAAATAGGAAAGATTTTCAAAATAATAATGGTAGAGCTTGGAGGGAACTGATTGAATGCACATCTCCTTTCATCACCCCTTATTTATTCATGGGAAACAGAAAGCACAGAGAAGGAGAATTCATTTACTTTAGACCGAGACTGAACGTCAGGTTTTTTGACTCCTAGTCTAGCATCCTCTATACTTCATGGAACCTCTTTTCTATTTTATTTCTTTTTGCTTCTTTGTAATAAAAAAAGATTCTAGTAAATGATTTTTTTGTACATTATACTATCTTCTGGGATTAACTCCTCAGAATCCTCCAAACAATTTGCAAAGTTAATGACTCCTGGGTATTTTTGAGATTATGGTAAAGCCAAGTTAAGCCACAAAAGTATATTAAAAAATAATTTCCAGACTTTTCATATCCAAATTATTCTTGTGGAGTTACCTCCCACCCTTGTTTATAGTATGTTGACCATCTTCTTTCTAACCAAGATTCAGGGTCTTATTTCATCATGATTTCACCTGTTGTGATTGGGTTCTGTGTACTTATGTTTGTTCTGCCCAGCAGTATAGGTTTAAATAAGAAAAAAAAAAATAATAATCTTGGAGCCCGAGGAAAGTATTCTCTTCACTGATGGCAGATTGCTATCTGTTTGCCTGTCAGCTCTTTGTTCTGGTTACTTATTCTTTCTAGAATGCTTGACTGCACAAATCACAAAATAGAGGGATAAAAAGATCTTTTGGAATCTGTATTTGCTATGTTGCAAGCTCAGTTACCATGCGGAACACAAAAGCCCAGAGTCTTAAGTATGAAACAGCATTTTCTTGCTTTGCTTTCTTCCTTACCATTTTAGCAATGTGTTTTTATCACTACTGAAGTGAAGTCTTTATTGAAGAAATTAATTGTGTGTGTGTGTGTGTGTGTGTGCACATGCCCCTGTGTATTGTGTATGAAGTGAGTGATGGGGGGGCACCAAAAGTGTTATAAGAAGCAACATTTTATGCCATAGGCAAAGACGGTACTTGAGGCATTGTAAATAATCAGGTATTTCTTGTGAGCCTTCTGAATATTGCTCAGGAATTGATTACTCAAGCATATCCATTACTCTTCTTCTATCTTATCAGAATAAATGTTTGTTATAGCATTACTTAAAAGGTTTTGGATAATGAGAATTGGCTGCAAGGTAGATGAAAGATGAGACAAATGATCAGGTGAGCCTTTTCTTCATTCATTTCCTCATTCACATTTCACACAATTTTTAGACCTATTTAGTGTCAGAGACTCTGTTCTGGGCATGAGAATGCAGAGTGAACAACACACAGGACTACCCTTATTATGAAGTAACTATAGGGAGACACATGACTGGGAGACAAAGTGCTGCCTGTTGATAGTGACAATTCTATAATTCCTCTAAGCTTTGTAGATGAGGCATCTTCTATGCAGTCCACTACATAGATTGAGCTTCACTAGTTGTACACCTTTTTGGATTCCATTGTTAAGGCCTCAAGAAATGCAAACCAAATTGGATATTAATGTAGATATATTCTTAGAAAGACTCATCTGCTTTTCAGGTTAACATATGACTTTTTTTTTTTTTTTTTTTTTTTGAGATGGAGTCTCACCCTGTCGCCCTGGCTGGAATGCAATGGCGCGATCTTGGATCACTGCAACCTCTGCCTCCCGGGTTCAAGCCATTCTCCTGCCTCAGCCTCTTGAGTAGCTGGAATTACAGGCATGCACCACCACACCCAGCTCATTTTTTTTTTCTTTTGTATCTTTAGTAGAGATGGGGTTTCACCATGTTGGTCAGGCTGGTCTTGAGCTCCTGACCTTGTGATCTGCCTGCCTCGGCCTCCCAAAGTGCTAGAATTACAGGCGTGTGCCACTGTGCCCCACCAACATATGACATTCTTGAATCAAATATTAATGGTCATAAATGTGTCTGGCCGCTGATGAGGACATTGGTATAAGTAACAGAATTTTGAGGAAATTTTGTAACTAATACAATATTTATTTAACCATGAATCTGTTGCCAAAATACCAGAAAATGTAAAATCTTGTGACAGGAAAAAAATTGCAAAAGCAGAGGAGGCTTTGGAGGTAAGTTTTACTGATAAGGAAATTGAACCTTTAGAGTTTAAATGATGTTCCCAGGATCACCAGTTGGTAAATACTAGAGTTCCAAACATCAACTCATTTAATTCTTTCAACAACCTTTTATTTTAAGTACTACTATTATTCATATGTTACGAATTGGTGACTGAGGTCCGGAAAAGGTAAGTAACTTGGCCAGGGCCATGTGGCTAGTGAGTGTCAGAGCCAGGATTCAGGCCAAGAAGTTTGACTCCAGAGTCCATGCTTTTAACTTTACACCATTCTGTCTCTCCAGGAATAGCTGTACTCAGTTTCCAGACTTCGCTGCCCTCAACCCCTCCCGCTTTTCTTTTCATTATATTGTGGTGCCAAGCACATACATACACACCTGCTAGAAAACATATATATCCCCTATAAAACATTTTAAACATAAGCATGTATATGTGTATACATTCTTTGCTTCTCAGTGTGTCTGCAGAATGATGATTGATAAATGACTCAAATCAGAAAGCAAAAGAGACTGATTCTGTTGTATCATCAGGCAGAAAAAGGAAGTTTCCTTTAGGCATTCTAAGCATAAGGCAAGATGAATGGGGTGCTAATTAGCTCTAGCTCTATCAGCCTGCTGTCCTTTGTTTGAGGCCAAGAATGAAAGAGGTTAGATTGTGCCTAACAATATGGTCCACTGGCCTGATTACAAGGCTCCAAGAGGGCTTTTGCAACATGAGCATATGAACATTTTGCAATATTTACAGGGGGAAATGTATGCTGATTGGCATACAAGCTACAAATGGCTTCCTGTTGTAAGCTTCTTCAATTTATTTCCACAGGTATTGTCGCTCATCCTCCACTTGGATATATATTTTTTAATTTGAAGAAAATATCTTACTCAATTATAACCTGAGCTATGATTTTTCTAGTGAATTTAAAAAGAAAATACCATTAATATAGTATAGTACAAAGAATATTGGTGTTAGAGTCGGAAATCATGAAGTTGAGTCCCATTTTTGCCTTGTACATTAATTACCATTTCTTCATAGCTGTAGAAAATCAAATCATCAGGCACCCTGGTTTAACTTTAATGCTCTCAAAACTCAAATTAGGCCTCAATACTTCCTGGAATTTCAACTGTTTTTCTATAGCAAGTTCACTTTTTCACTGTCTGAGAACTCATTTTCATACATTCCCTTTCCTTAAACTTCATATATTCACCTATCCCAATCCGCTTATTTCCAGTTGTATACCTCACTGAGAAAATGGGAGGAAGCAATGGAAAGAAGCCTGCTCCATCTTTTGACTGTGACATCTCCAAGCCTCATGTTAATATACCCCTTTTCTTTATTTCAAACCAAAAAAGTGTCCCTGTTCCTATGAAGGGGCAGTCCCTCCACGATTGCACTGGGCCCCATTCTCTTTCACCTCCCCAAAAATTTTGCTCTTTCAGTTACACCATCTTTCTCTTGCAACATCAGTTTCTCCTCTATTGGATCATGTCTGTTAACATCCAAATATGTTAAAATAACTACTATCTTCAAAATAAAATAATAAAAACTTTATTCACCCTAAACCTCCATCTATAGTCTAATTTATCTGCTCTCCTCACTGCAAAACCTGTTATAAGAGTTGTTGGCTGGGGGCGGTGGCTCATGCCTGTAATCGCAGCACTTTGGGAGGCCGAGGTAGGTGGATCACGAGGTCAGGAGATCAAGACCATCCTGGCCTACATGGTGAAACCCTGTCTCTACTAAAAGTACAAAAAATAATAATAAAAAACCAAATAGCCAGGCGTGGTGGCGCACACCTGTAGTCCCAGCTACTCGGGAGGCTAAGGCAGGAGAATTGCTTGAACCTGGGAGGCAGAGGCTGCAGTAAGCCGAGATTGTGCCATTGCACTCCAGCCTGGGCTACAGAGTGAGACTCCATCTAAAAAAAGAAAAAAAAAAAAAAAAAAGAATAGTTGATAGTCACTGTTTCTTTTTCTCAAAATTCCTATCGTTCCTTAAACCTCTGCAGATTTCAATCTGTCCACTACCAATTTAACGGTCATAACGGTCACCTACCACTCTTAAACAGTTGATAATTCTCCCTTTGTTTGAACATCTTCTTCCCCTGTCTTTTATAACTTCACATTTAACTTTGTTTTCTTTCTGCCTCACTGACTTCTCTTTCTCACTCTCCTTTACTGGCTCCTACTTTATTCAACCCCTAAACATTTGTAGGCTCTCTACTTATTTGCTACATTCACTAGATTCCACTTCACCTCTGCTTCCAATATGCTTTTTTTTTTTTTTAAACTATGTGTCCACCATTTTTATTTCAAACTGTTGGGAATAACAGTCAAAATCCTAAGGAAAAGGAACACTCAAAAAAGGATTCTTAGCAAAGCAATTTTATTCTGCGCAGAGAGGTGCCTCCTTGGCCAGTTGCCATGAGAGCACACTTGAACAAAGGGGCACGAGAGCCTTTACTCCTGACGCAAGTCCTGCCCCTGTACCTTTCCCCATTGGCTGGGGTCGGGTCGTGCAATCTGAACTAATCCCGGTGGGCTAAACATTTGATTTTTTTTTTTTAAGATAAGGTGGGCACATAAAAGAGAGCAGAGAGGAAAGGGGAAGGGGTGGCTGTAATGAGCTAGAAAGTAGTCCTCTTTCCAAATAAGGAAAGGAATGTGAGCTGGTACTGATAACACCTGGTGCTGATAACACCTGGTACTGTGGTGTGCCTGGGCATCTAACAAAGGCAAAAAGGAAATAAGAGAAAAAGGAAAAAAGAAAGGAGGAGGTACTATGAATTAAAGAATAAAAGATTGATCGGGTTATTTGAAGAGAAACCTCATCATATCCCACACTTCATGCATAGCATTTATCAAAAGCTGATTAGACATAGTTTGTGAAGGAATGTAGTTGTGGATTAGATTGGAGGGTGGTTTCTGATCAGATTTTATACGCCTTGAATACTCAGGTTTACAGTCTCTATCTTACAGTCATCAAGTACCAAATATAATTTTTAAAGCAGGTTGAATTTATACAAACAGGAACAGAACATGGAAGACAATGGAGATGAAGTCTGTCAGTTAAAAGAGTTTGAGTGTTGTCACATCTTAATGTAAGGTGAACATGACATGAATTAGGTATTTTGTGGGCGTGCAAATGTAATGAACAACAAAAGACATTTGAAAATACTTGACAAGAGTAGGCAAAGGGCTGCATATGAGGTTTAAAAAACAGAGAATTGTACCTCTCCATGGTTTTTAATGCAAATGACTTGGAGGATAAAATGCTGCTAATACTGGTAATGAACACATTTCTCTCCAGAGACTGACTGACTCCAAATTTGAAGCCAAATTTACTTTTATGGCTATGCTTAAACTGACATAATGATATATTGGTCTGATTTCTTTTATGAAATCAGCTCTAAAAATAAATATTCTTGTATTCAGACTTTCTGTGTGTTCTGTTTTCATCTTTCTACTGTAGCTAAAGATCACTTTGTGACTTTTTCTTGTTTTTGGCCAAAGGCTATTGCAAAAGCAATGAAGTTATGACCTAGTTCTGTGGCAGAACAAGTATAGTCTAGAGGGAAAACTGACTTGGAGCAACAGATGTGGTTTAAGACATGTTGGGTTTAAGGTGGTGTCAAGATATCCCAGTGAAAATGGCAGTTATGGAACTATGGCTCAAGGTCAAAGAACAGTCTGAATGGCGAATGCAGGCTGGAAAGTCATTCAACCATGATATAATGGCCTGGAGACACATAGCTAGTAGTGTCCTAAATATTTAGGCTGGGGTTTACATTTCGCAACTAGCAGATGACATAATAAAGCCAGTCAAAGAGAGAGCGAACATGCGAGCAGAAAGGGAAAAACAAAAGGGAATGAATAGCTAAGGGACACATTTTGCAAGTCTCAAACAAGTTGACTATACCGAATGTTGGGGAGAGCTGTCAAGGGAAGTAAAGACTGAAGATTTTGTAATGATAAGGCTGACCTTGAAGAGTATATTTTCAGTGGAGTAGTAGGGGCAGGATTCTTGTAGAAAATGAGATGACTGAATAATGATGAAAAGGAGATAAGCAAAAGAGAAGGAAAATAAATAGCTTAACGGAGGTGTTTTCAAGGGAAAGTATTTTTTAATACCTTTAATAGGTTATTGCTTTATTCAGTGAAAAATGATATGTGCCTATTGTAAGATTTAAAAATACGAAAAGTACAAAGAAGAAAGTAAAAAACCACATGTAACGCAACAATACAGAAAAATAACCACCCATATTGTTTTGATAAACGTACTTGCAGGTTTCAATTAATAGCAGCATAAAATTGATTGAAAAGAATACATTAAGTTTTTTTGGAAAATAATTGCTAAACATACAATGTTAATATTTATTGAAAATACATTTCTTGGCCAGGCGTGGTGGCTCATGCCTATAATCCCAACACTTTGGGAGACCGAGGCGGGAGGATCACCTGAGGTGGGGAGTTCGAGACCAGCCTGACCAACATGGAGAAACCCTGTCTCTACTAAAAATACAAAATTAGTTGGGCGTGGTGAAACATGCCTGTAATCCCAGCTACTCAGGAGGCTGAGGCAGGAGAATTGCTTGAGCCAGGGAGGCGGAGGTTGCAGTGAGCCAAGATCGTGCCATTGCATTCCAGCCTGGGCAACAAGAGCAAAACTCCGTCTCAAAGAAAAAAAAAAAGAAAAAAGAAAATACATTTCTTAATGAGATGGCACATATTGTTCCTGTTCCCCTCTCATTTACTCTCATTCATTCTTGTAGACATAGATAACTATACCAATTGCTAGAATAAGAGAGGGTTCATTATCAATTCTATTTTGATTTTTTTCTTTGTCAAAAAGAGACTTTGTTTCCATGAATATGTATACAGGAATGGAAGAAGGATTTTTTTTTACAGCAATTTCACTCAATTATTTGAATTCTTCATGAATTACATACCGAAAGCTATATACGTGACAACCGCAAGTCACTCAATTTTGTTGAAAACAAAGCATTGGAAATTGCTTGACTTACAAAAGGAGTTGCTGTCTAGTCTTTAGAAATTGTTCACCTTGTCAAGTCAGTGACTAATATTTCTAATGTTAAAAGGTAAACTGAGGCACAATACCATTTTTAAAGAGTTTGAGCAAAAAATATTCCATGAATTGTGCAGCCCCAAACTAGAAGCCATTCAGGAGCTCCATCAAGGGAAAACAATGGGGAGAATTTTATAAAACACACACAGAAGTAAAGCAGATGGTATTTGATTGGTTACTGTTATACAGTTGCCTCATTTGATCTATCCCATTGGAAAGTCCTAATTATATAAGTTTGTTAACTGCTTCTGATCGGTTGAGTTTACATTCTGTTTTTCTGTGATATAAACATTTACAAGAAGTAACTCAAGTTAAATTTTGCTTATATTTGCAAATCAAGCAAGGCTGAAGTCGCTTCTGAGGCCTAACTGTGTTTTTCTTCTAAGAGATTCTTCAGGTCTCTTTTGTATTTTAATTTACTTCAGCCTTAATCAACCTCTTGTCTTCAATGTGTTTCTTTTTTGTGTGTTTTTATTTTTACCTTTTTATTTTAAGATAAAACTCAGATATGGAAAGCACGTGACACAAGTGTATGGTTTTATTTCCACCACACAGATATAAAGCAACAGAATATTGCTACCCAACCTAGTATTCCAATGTAGACGCCTTGTCCCAGTCACCATTCCCTTTAGGACATTTAACAAAACTGAGACATTTGTCTGTGTTAACAGGAAGCCACTAAGTGGCTAATGAAGAAATGAAGACCAAAGACAGTTAGACTAAGAAGAAATACATCAGATGAATCAAAGTCTTGAAGAAGGCATGAGTGGAAAGAATCAGATAAATTCTACATCACTGACAAGGTTTAGTCTTAGAAAAAAGAAATTTCTCTTACTGCAAGTCGAAGAAAAGAGAAGAGACGACAAATTTGCTCAACCTGTCATTTAACAAAGATTTATGAAGCCCCTATTAATTGGCAGTACTGCAGAAAGCACTAGAGAGAGATTTTAAAGAGGAAAACAAACTGTACTCGGGCTCTCCTGCTAGATGCACTTAATCGCTTCGAAAAAAGAGGAGACGAGGTTGTGGTTCTCAATAAAAGCTGTTTGGGGGATTGTGGATTTGGACATTTGAAGAGTGGAAACAAAATTTCCAAAAGCTACAGTAGAGAAAGCCCTATGGAATCAATACATTTTCTTTGCAGGACTCTGGAAAGAGCCAAGCCTAGCATTTTGTTTTAAAAGCTAAGCTTGGAATGCTTATATCAGACATCACAATGAATCTAATTGATTCCATTTTTAAAATTGCACCTGCCATTGGAGTTATGCCAAAACACACATACCAAATTAAAGCACAAAAACCAATAAAACATAACAGGAGCAGAATGCTGCAAACTCAATTGCTTATTAAAAAACTATTAGCTTTAAAATGTTAGCATGTCAGAAAACAGTTTCCTTCTACTAACATCAGCTTTGAAGGTCAGCTAATCGGAAATATATAGAATTAGGACAGGCAGTAAATTCAATAAAGTAGACCTTGCAGTAAAATAAACTTTGCTCCAGGCCCATGCTGTTGGAATTAGAAAGCCATCATCAGGCACATGCTTGCAGATCAGAGGTCTTAGTAAGCCAGTGATAATTCTGGTATTTAGAGTCCACCTGTTATAACTTAAGTAATCTTTTCAAATATCCTATTTGATATAATATTTAATTGTCTCTTTAAGAGTGCTGAAAAAATACTAGGATGCTTAAACACTTTAAAAATAAAAATATCCAAATGAGCTAGCCAGTGGGACTTCTTCTGTGTTTTCCTTTCTTTCAGCAAAACAGCCTTTTTTTTCTTTCAATTCTTTCCTTCTGTTCTCATAAATTAATCTGCATTTGTGATTTTGGATTTGTGCAGAGTGGAGTGTGATTACTGAGGTCTTAATCAACATTCAGGCTGACAGAGAACAGCTGAACCAGCTATTATCTTTTGTGCTGAGAGATATGTTTATTGTAAATGCTCTGGGCTCTCTGAAAAGTTGGGAGAACAGGCCTTTGAAACTGATGAGGGTGTCAAATTGTTGCTTTAGATGCCTATAGCTGAGAGAACTGCAAAGGTGACTTGGCGAAGAGTTATTTATAAGATCACTGAATGGAAGATAAAAAGGAAATTATTTTACTTCAAATATGATATGTTTTATAATTATTAACTGAATCATGGAAATTGAATTGGAAGAGATTTCATAAGGCAATCAGTCTAGTGATTTCCCAATATTGATTTCCAGACAGACACAAGACTGGGATAATATTTTCACTAATCCGCAGCAGAATTAAAAAAAAAAAAAAGAAAACAGTATAGATGGGTTTTCAATGAAGCTAGATTTGTTATTTGATTTTAATCTTAATATTACATTCTTTTTATTTTTAGTCCTAAAATATTCTTTCTTCTTTTAGATGACAGATGTATATAGTGGGATGTATAAAGTGCTCTTGGTTGGATTCAATGAAACAATCATTGTTCTTTTGGGAACTGGAGTAGGGCTGATGTGAAACTAGACTAGAAAGTAGGCAGCATTGGGTTTGAGGACCAGGATCTTGTTCCTGAGCTCTTTTCTTCCTCTTTGGTACTGAATATCCTTATTTTTCCATGCAGTTTACAATTTCATTTTGTTCCCTACTCCCTTCTCTCCCAAATAGAAACCAACTTTGAAAAAGAATCAGCTTTCAGCCATTTATCCAACTCAAAGGCAAGGTGAGAGTGAACTGTAGGTGCTAGAAACCACAGTCCATTGCTCTCAATTTTATTTTCTCATGTACGTTAATCTCTCGCTCTCTACCAGCTCAATATACATATACAATTGTGATCTAAATTCTTATATCACTTTTACAAACTAGAATTTTCCCTGTTGTGTATCCCCCTGCCACCTACCCCCTCATTTCTTTTCTCCACTAAATACACTGGACCCACTTCCCTCATTTCTTCCCACTCACTTTTCAGTTCAGTTTAATTTGGTTTTGATCTCATTCCACTGGAACTGCTTTTATCAAGGACAGCAAACTGCTGGTTACTTTACCGTTTTCCTCTTACTCAAATTCTCAGCATTATTCTGCACATTAGCAACTCTCTGTTCTTCAAACACAGAACTATGCCAAAATTGTCCTATTTAGAGCCTTGCCAGCTGTTTTTTTTTTTTTTTTTTTTTTTTTTTTTTTTTTTTCTCTTTTTCAATGCTTGCTCTTTCGGATATATCAAATAAGACTTCCTTGGAGAAAGCTTCAGTTAGTACCCAAAATACAGTAGTTCTGTCCATTACACCAACCATCACTGCTGTCTGTTACTCTCTTTCAGCATCCCCAAATTTCCTTCACAGCATTTACAACTGCTTGTGTCTTTTATTTATTATCTGTCTCTCCCTGTGCATAAAGCTTTATGAAGTCAGGGACCATTAATCCCATATTCATTGCTGTACCTCCAGAACCCAGCACAGTGCTTGTTGCTTAGTAGTTTTTAAATAAAGACTTACTGAATAATTTGATGGACAGATGAATGCCAAGAATCCCACAATATTTTTAACCAGCCTCAACTTGAAAACTCATGCCAAGACTTTTATTCTTTATCTTTGCAATGATTCTCGCATCTCTCTTTCTTCCAGTCCTTGCTTCCACTTTCTTTGCCCAGGCCACCATCATCTATGAGTTTCACCATTTAATAAAACTCATAACTCACCTTCTGTCTTCTCTTGTTGATCTTCAATCCATCCTATATGTTGCAGTTAGTCTTATAACCTTCTTGAAACTCTGATCTTATTTTCCTATGAAAAACAAAACAAAATAAAACAAACTCCCCTTTGTGTAGACAGTTTGTTCTAGGTTTTCTATGCTGGCATTTATGGGCCTTGAAGACCTGGCTTTAACTGATACCAGCTCTAAGTGATCATAATGTCCCTTGTATTTGCCTAGCTCTTTTTTTGTGTGAACTTCTCTTTTGAAACTTTTATGATTCAATGTTGTGTCATTTACACCATTTAATAGAATGACTACATGTTGAAGCCAGGTACATGGTATGTTTTCTAATGTCAGCACTTAGCACAGTTTTTGATACACACAAGCTCTATACATATTTACTGAATAAATCATTGTGTGACTCTCTTCTTGAAGTTCCACATTCAGTATCAAACAGGATATAGAATACAAAAATGATTAATTGCAAACCCTATATAGTGTTTGGGTGTAACTAAAAATATTAAATTCTGTACATTTTGTTTAAGGCAATGGATATGACATTAGCTGTGGTAATGTTAAATATTGTCGTGCAACTGATGCCTGCAGTTTCCTGAGCCAAAAGAGGAAAAATCTTGTCCCTAGAAATTCTTTGACTGAAGGGTCATCCAATTAATTACAAGACCCTTAGCAAAAAACCTGTTGATGCATGCGGCCTTTTCCCCAGAAAGATCTGCAAGATATGACGAGAACAATAGCCTCAGGCAGTACACTCAGAAGATGAAACTGTAATGTGAAAAAACCCACTCTGAACATTTCTAGCACAGGCTGGCTGCCTGCAGGTCCTGATACTGACCCTCAAGCATGCTGCTCGGACTTCCATTGCAGAGGAATTAAAGTGGCCAAACATATATATATATATATGAGACAGAACCTCACTTTGTTGCCCAGACTGGATTGGAGTACAGCGGCTCCATCTCTGTGCACTGCAGCCTCAGCCTCCTGAGCTCAAGCGACCCTCCCAAGCAGTCCTCTCGCCTTACCTTCCTGAGTAGCTGGGACCACAGGCACGCACCACTAGGCCTGGCTAATTTTTTGTATTTTTTTGTAGAGACAGGGTTTCGCCATATTTTCAAGCTGGTCTTAAACTCCTCAGTTCAAGTGATCCACCCACCTCGGCCTCCCAAAGTGATGGGATTATAGGCATGAGCCACTGTGCCTTACCACATATATTTTTAAATATTTAAAAATATAAATTTTGGCCAGGCACGGTGGCTCACACCCGTAATCCCAGCACTTTGGGAGACCAAGGTGGGCAGATCACGAGGTCAGGAGTTCGAGAGCAGCCTGGCCAACACAGTGAAACCCCATCTCTACTAAAAATACAAAAATTAGCTGGGTGTGGTGGTGGGCGCCTATAATCCCAGCTACTTAGGAGGCTAAGGCAGGAGAATCGCTTGAACCCGGGAGGCAGAGGTTGTAGTGAGCTGAGATGGCACCACTGCACTCCAGCCTGGGCAACAGAGCTAGACTCCATCTCAAAAAAAAAAAAAAATTAATTTTGACTTGTATCATGCTGCATGAGAACAGTGTAGTATAATTAAGGCAGATGAGTAGATAGGAACTTACTTTCATGGTTTTTGTTAACACAGAAGTTCTCAATTTTGAATGCACATTAAAGTTATCTGTCAAGCTTTCCAAAATTCAGATGTCCAGGATCGATTGATCCCCATAAATTCTGATTTAATTGGTCTGGGATAGATCTCAAACATGGTATGCTTTTTGTAAATTTCCTAGGTAAATCTAAGTTGTTTCTATGGTTGAGAAGCATTTCTATTCATTGAAGATTGCCATTCTGCTGTAAGTTATTAAGGAATAAAATGTAGTTGTTGAGGGGTTTTTTGTTTCATTCTAACATTGATTTTTCTTTCATGAAGCTGTAAGCTTGAGGTTTGAGCACTCTACATTCAACACCTACAGTGAATGCCAGTGCAACCCTACAGTCAGAATGTTAATTAGTATTCCACTGCGTACTAGCTGTTCCAGTTATGTTTAACAGTTAGAAGAGGGTTGACATGATGTGCATAATTGTAATCAATCACGGTCTTGTCTCTGAGTAAACAAAGTGCATGACTGACATCTGAGATACTTCATGCTTTATCCCTGGCTATCTTCTTATCTTATATTTTCTACCTTTTTTTTTTTTTCTTCCCTGAGATGGAGTTTCGCTTCTGTTGCCTAGGCTGGAGTGCAATGGTGCGATCTCGGCTTTGCGCAACCTCCGCCTCCCAGGTTCAAGCGATTCTCCTGCCTCAGCCTCCTGAGTAGCTGGGATTACAGGTGTGCGCTACCACGCCCGGCTAATTTTTGTATTTTTAGTAGAGACGGGGTTTTGCCATTTTGGCCAGGCTGATCTCAAACTCTTGACCTCAGGTGATCTACCTGCCTCGGCCTCCCAAAGTGTAGGATTACAGGCGTGAGCCACCGGGTCCAGCCTATTTCCATCTTATACCATGACTGGTTACTCTTCCAGCTTATGCTCCAGTCACCCTGAGTCATGTTATAGTCACCTTGATTCCAATAATGCACAAGCTTTTCTCCAGGGTCCTGCACATGCTGTTTCCTGTTTGGACCCCCCTTTCCTTCTTGTCTGCCTGAAACATTCCTACTCATTCTCCTATACCCAGAGTTCTTGATGATGCACATTCTGAGTTAGTAAGCAAAATGTATGTGTATGCTGTTATATAATTTTTTATTGAAAGAATCATCATAAATTTCATCACATCCTTAAAAGGGTCTGTGACCCCATAAATGTTAAGATGCATTTGTTTCTGCCTATAATAAAATGTGACACATTGAAAGCATACACTGAGACCGCCTTGTTTCCAACTGCCCCAACCAAGTTATCTGTCACATTTATTCTGTCCCTCTTCTCAGTTTTTATAGCACTTTACATATCTGTCTTTTTTCTTCTTTTTTTTTTTTTTTTGAGATGGAGTCTCGCTCTGTCACCCAGGCTGGAGTGCAGTGGCATGATCGTGACTCACTGCAACCTCCGCCTCCTGGGTTCAAGCTATTCTCCTGCCTCAGCCTCCCCAGTAGATGGGATTACAGGCATGTGCCACCACGCCCAGCCTAGATATCTCTCTTTTTATATCATTTTTACTTGTCTCCCTTTGGATTGAGATATCACCGAAGGCAGAAACAATGTCTATTCACCTTTGATCCCAGAACGTAGCACAGACAGATTTATTTTAGCTGGGAGAATGTTGAAGCTTAAATCAACTTGACTGGAATTTAAAGGTTTTCATATGCTAAAGTTCTGGAGGATACGGGGCTTGCATCTTCTAACTATTACTCATACATTTCAATTTTTGACCAGTCATTGCCCTTCTTTAGGTAACAATGTGAATACCAAGAAATACAACATTTCTCCTTAATAAAATATGAAAATCTTGAGCTGTCATAGCTTGACACAAATAGAATCAATGTGGTGCTAGCTTCTTCTCCAAGATAATTTCTTCCAATATTTTAATTATATGAGTTATAGAAAGAAAATAAATATGTTAAACAAAGGGGAATAAATTGTTGGCAAAATAATTCAATAAAAAGTCTCAGAATTTAAGGATGTGTATTTATAGATTAAAAGGCTAGCATATAGCAAAATAGATGAAAATAGACTCATGTCAAGATATATCAATGTAAAATTTCAGAACACTGAGAACAAAGAGAAAATTGTGTAAGTTTCCACAGGGGTAAAAATAGGTCAGGTACAAAGGATGAGGAATCAGATGGCTTAAAAATGTTCAACACCAGCCGGGCACGGTGGCTCATGCCTGTAATCCCAGCACTTTGGGAGGCCGAGGTGGACGGATCACCTGAGGTCAGTTAGAGACCAGCCTGACCAACATGGAGAAACCCTGTCTCTACTGAAAACACAAAATTAGCAGGGCGTGGTGGTGCCTGCCTGTAATCCCAGCTATTCGGGAGGCTGAGGCAGGAGAATCACTTGAACCCGGGAGGCGGAGGTTGTGGTGAGCCAAGATCGCACCACTGCACTCCAGCCTGGGCAACGAGAGCAAAACACCATCTCAAAAAACACACAAAAAGAAATCAACAAAAAAATTCAACACCATCACTATAAACCAGAAGGCAATGGGTTTATGCTTTGAAAATTCTAAAGAAAAATGATATCTGGCATGCGTTTCTATTTCCACATAGACTAAAATCAAATGTGCAAGTAGAAAACATACATTTTTCAGACATATGACATTTCTAAAATTCTGTCTCCCTGTGAACCTTTTCTCAGGAAGCTACTAGAGATTTTTTCCTACCAAAAGGAAGAAGTAAACCAAGAAAGATAAAGATGTGGAATGCGGAAAATAGGAGACACAACACAAGAGACAGATAAATTGTTAAAAGTGTAGTGATGGAAAATCCTAGGATGAGAAAATTGAATCAGGCTTAGAGGGCAACCAGTCAAGAGTGTTGCAGGGAAGCAGCTTACAAGAGAGTGTTCTTCAAGGTGAGAGCATTTACACAACAATTGATATGAATAAAAGTCTTGATATGAGGTTTAAAAAATTAGTGAAGAATTTTCAATTGAGTTAGAACAAATTAAAATGAAATTAAGTTGAAATTCAACAACAAATTTAATAACATAAATATTTCTCGGCAATTCATGGATTACCATAATAGAAATTTAAAAATACTTAGAACTTAAAGATATTGAAAATATTACAGAGTAAATTTGTGAGTAGCAGGAAAAGTGATATGACAATAGGAGTTTATAGACTTAAATGTTTCTACAACAACTTGAAAATTAATGTACTACATATTTAAATAAAGAATTAGAAAAGAAACAACAGAATCAATTCTGAAAAACTAAACTGAGGGGATAATGATGTAGAGAAAATTAGTAAAACATGCAAAGCTCAAATTTGGTTGTTGGAGAAACATAATAAAAAGTGCAAACCTCAGGCAAGTTTAGAAAAAAAGAGAGAAAGCACAAATAAAACTAAGAATTAAAAAGATACATAACTATAGATACAGTATAGATTAAGAAGCTAATAAGAAAATATGATTAACACTTTATGCTACAAATTTGAAAACCTAGATCAAATAAGACAGATTTTTTATAAGTATATAACTTAGTAAAATTGAAGTAAGAAGCATGTAATCTGAATAGTCTCATAAATGTTAAAGGAAATAAAGGATTGTTCCTACAGATAAAACACTAGGCCCAGATTTTTTTTCCCCAGACAGAGCATTTCAATATATATGAAGGATTCTATAAAATAAAATAGGGAAAATCCTAAACTTATTCTATGAGGCAAGCAGAACTTTGATACCAACACCATATAAATTGAGTATATAAAAATATATTAAAACTAAAGTCTATTCTCATTCATAAAACAAATGGTAAAATCCCAAATGTAAAAAGATTTATGTGGATTCTTTGAGGGTTAGGATGAAATTTGTTTCTGACAGATCCTGCTACTCTGGGGCAACACACACAAATTTATGTTTTCAGATTTTCTGTAATACCCAAGCAATATGGAACTAGCTTGACAATCTGTGTGATAGCCAGCCTGTGGTCATGACTTCTCAGGGGCACAAATTTTTTTCTGTTTTCCTCCTTGTTCTGCTCAGCTCCAAGACAACTTTCGCCAAAATTCCTTGAGTTTGGAAATAGGGACGGGTTTACTTCTGTTTCACCCTTACCGTGAAGATACAGTCGTATGGAATCCCAGATCCTTTTGGAGAGAGTCGGCTATTAACCTCTTTTCATAAGTAGGTCCTGGGCCTTGACTACTGTCTCTCTTGAGATATGAGGCTGATAGTTCCTTCCTGGCCCATCAGTTTTGGATACAATTAATGTTTCTTCTATTCAGAATTTTTAATTGTTTGGGAGGTGATGTGGTTTGGCCGTGTCTCCATTCAAATCTCAACTTCAATTGTATCTCCCAGAATTCCCACACATTGCCGGAGGGACCCAGAGGGAGGTAATTGAATCATGGGGGCGGGTCTTTCTCGTGCTACTCTTGTGGTAATGAATAAGTCTCACGAGATCTGATGGGGTTATCAGGGGTTTCCGCTTCTGCTTCTTCCTCATTCCTCCTTGGCACCGCCATGTAAGAAGTGCGTTTCGTCCTATGCCGTGATTCTGAGGCCTCCCCAGCAATGTGGAACTGTAAGTCCAATTAAACCTCCTTTTCTTCCCGGTTTCAGGTATATCTTTATGAGCAGTGTGAAAATGAACTAATACAGGAGGGTTGGTCCAAATAACCTTGGCTTCCATTATAGAACGTGGAAATTGGTGAAATTTTTAATCTTTCCTGTGGCAGACTTTAGCAGTGGGTATTATTTTTCTGATTTTTTTCTGTTCTATTCGCCTTTGTTTCTCACAGTGTACTTTTTTTTTTTGGACGGAGTCTTGCTCTGTAGTCCACGCTGGAGTGCAATGGCACCATCTTGGCTCACCCCGACCTCTGCCTCCCGGGTTCAAGTGATTCTCCTGCCTCAGCCTCCCGAGTAGCCGAGATTACAGGCATGCATCATCACACCCAGCTAATTTTTTGTATTTTTAGTAGAGACGGGGTTTCACCATGTTGGTCAGGCTGATATCGAACTCCTGACCTCAGGTGATTCACCCGTCCCAGCCTCCTAAAGTGCTGGGATTACAGGCGTGAGCCACCCCTCCCAGCCTTCATAGGGTATTTTTTATTTTTTTGTGCCTGCTCTGTTTTGAGCACATTTTTGATTGAAAAAAGGCTTTTCTGGGCCAAATAATTTCCATCTATCTATCTAGGGAAAGTGCATGGGAAGAGTTTGGGGATGTTAGGAATTTTCCTTAATATTCAGAATTTTGCACGTGTGTGCATGTATGTGCATGTGTGTTGATGTGTATGAGTGTATTTTTTTTTCTTTTTAAGTTTCATTTTTCCCTATGTCAATGAAGACATTGGCTGCTCTAGGGATACTTACAATGCAGAGTATTTGTCCTTTTCTTTTCATTCTAAGAATGAGTGCAAGAATGGGTGTAGGAAGTTTGAGAGGTGATCATTGGTCTTTTGAGTATGGGAGCAGGGAGAGTAAGAGAAGAAAAGTGAATGGAGGGTACATTATTGAGCTGGTTGTTGGTGTGGGCGACTGAGACTAAGTCTCACTGGGAATCTTCAAAGGAATTGTGTAGAGCATACCTCAGAATTGTCCCTCTGAAAGATGGGGTGACTGAGGCAATTACCTTCTTACTCCCTCCCACCATCCTTGGAAGTTAGATGCTGGGGACATTAATTCTGCAACATTTGTAAGCTGCAGCTGTGCACCAGATGAATGGAAGTTGCTGTTCAATGGGTATAATGTTTCAGTTAGGCAAAGTAAATTCTAAACCGCTGCTTACAGCATGGTGCCTACAGTTAATAATATTGTACTGTGCACTTTTATATTTGTTAAGATGGTAGATCTCATGTTAAGTGTTCTTAACACAATAAAAATATTAATTGTATTAATTATGCTACAACATGGAGGAACTTCAGAAACATCATGCTAAATGAAAATAGCCCGACACATAAGGCCACAAATTGTATGAATTGTCTGATTCTATTGATAATGAAATATTCCAACAGGCAAATCCACAGAGCCACAAAATGGATTAGTGGTTGCCAGGAGTTAAGGTGAAGAATAATGAGTGTCTCCTGGTGAGTATGGAGTTTCTTTTTAGAGTGATTAAAATATTCTGGAATTAGTGTTGTTAGCTGCACAACTCTGAATATAATTACACCACCAAACTGTATACTTCTTAAAATGTTTCCTCATATTTTTAAAAGAACCAGAATGTCTAATTAGGTTTATGTCATTAAATACATTTTTTAAAGGGACTTGATGCTTGAAAATGGGAGAGTAATGGACATTTCTACCTTCTCCACTCTGAAATAACCCAAATATAGCAGAGAAAACATTAAGATAGCCAAGTTCAATATTAGCAAAATCTAAGAAACATTTTAGTGTACCAACCCAAGATAGAAGAAAGAGCTGATCCAAAGCAGTATAGATTGAAATATAATTGAGCCAGGAACCTGAGAAAGTATACCAGTGACCATACATTTTTTCCTTCCACCAGACCCTGGAAACCACCATTCTACTCTTTATATTTTTTTTGTTTTTTTGAGACAGAGTCTTGCTCTGTTGCCAGGCTGGAGTGCAGTGGTATAATCTTGGCTCACTGCAACCTCCGCCTGCTAGGTTCAAGCAACAATTCTCCTGCCTCAGCCTCCCGAGTAGCTGGGACTACAGGCACGCGCCACCATACCCAGCTCATTTTTTGTATTTTTAGTACAGACGAGGTTTCACCATGTTGGCCAGGATGGTCTCGATCTCCTGACATCTTGATCTGCCTGCCTCGGCCTCCTAAAGTGCTGGGATTACAGGCCTGAGCCACCATGCCCAGCCCTCTTTGTTTTTACGGGTTTGATTATCTTTGATACCTGATATAAATAGAAACACGAAGTAATTGCCCTTCTGTGACTGATGTATTTTACTTAGCATAACATCCTTCAGGATTATTTATGTTGTAGCATATGGCAGGATTTCTTTCTTTTTAAGGCTAAATAATACTACATTCCACTGAATGCATATACATTTTCCTTATTCATTCATCTACTGATAGACATTTAGATTGTTCTATTGTTAATTTTTTTTGAGGAACCATCACACTGCTTTCCATAGTGGCAGCCCTATTTCACATTCCCACCAAGAGTTTATAGGTTCTCAATTTCTCAACATCATTGCCCCACTTCTTATCTTTTGATTTTTTAATTACAGCTATCCGAAAAGCATGAGTTAATATCTCATTGTGGTCTTGATTTGCATTGCTCTTATGATTAGTGACATTAAGGATCTTTTAATCTATTTTTTGGCCATTCGTATGTCTTTGAAGAAATGCCTATTCAACTCCTCTGTCCAGGTTTTTTCGTGTTTTTTTTTTTTTTTTTCTTTTGCTATTGAGTTGTAGGAGTTCCTGATATATTTGGACATTAATCCTTTGTCAGGAGTATGGTTTGCAAACATTTTCTTCCATTACACAGGTTGTCTTTTCACTCTGTTGATTGCATCCTTTCTACAGCAAGCTTTTCAGTTTGATGTAGTACTACTTGATTAATTTTGCTTCACCTGCTTGCACTTTTGGCTCATCAGTTAGCAGGTGATGAATGCTGCCAGGACTGCATTCTTTCCTTCAAGCCAGCAGGTTCCCTTCTGGCCCAGGGTGCATCTAGAAATATCATCTAGGAGCTAGTGCCTGGAAAGGGGGTCTCATGATTCTGACTGGTGCCCTATCCTGCTATGGCTGAGCTGGTTTCCAAGATGCAAAACAAAGTCCTCCCAACTATTTCCTCTCCTCTCCTCTCCTTTAGTGGAAGGAAGGGGTGTATTTTAGAGCCATGAGCTGTGCAGCTTGGGGTTAGGGGAGCAGTGATGCCAGCACTTCCTTAGAAACTCCAACTGAAGGCCGGATGTGGTGGCTTACGCCTGTGGTTCCAGCACTTTGGGAAGCTGAGTCCGGTGGATCACCTGAGGTCAGGAGTTCACAACCAGCCTAACATGGTGAAACCCCATCTCTACTAAATACAAAATAGTTAGCCGGGCGTGGTGGCACATGTCTGTAATCTGAGCTACTTGGGAGGCTGGGACAGGAGAATTGTTTGTACCTGGGAGGCGGAGGTTGCAGTGAGCCGAAGTCGCGCCACTGCACTCTACCCTGGGCAGCAAGAGTGAAACTCCGTCTTAAAAAAAAGAAAGAAACTCCAGCTGTTTTCTGGGTAGGTCATGTCCACTGGTTCTGGACCCAGTTCAGCACTAGGTCTCACCGAAAAGTTGCAGTCCTTGTGGTCTAAACTACCATTCAAATTTACTTAGAGCCCCAGGCACTTTGTCCTGCAGTGGTGAGGTTTGCAGGAACTCATGTTTAGACCACTGGTGTCAGAGGCGTTTGAACCAGAGCAACTCCATCTTAAATAGGAGCTGGGTAAAATGAAGCTGAAACCTACTGGGCTGCATTTCCAGGTGGTTAAGGCATTCTAAGGCACAGGATGAGATAGGAGGTCGGCACAAGATACAGGTCTTAAAGGCCTTGCTGATAAAACAGGTTGCAGTTTTAAAGAAGCCAGTTAAAACCCACCAATACCAAGATGTCAATAAGAGTGACCTCCTGTCCTCACTGCTACACTCCCAACAGTGCCATGACAGTTTACAAATGCCATGGCAACGTCAGGAAGTTACTCTGTATGGTCTAAAAGGAGAGGCATGAGTAAGCCACCCCTTGCTTGGCATATAATCATGAAATAACTGCAAAAATGGGAAACCAGCAGTCCTGGGGCTGCTCTGTCTGTGGAGTAGCCATTCTTTTATTCCTCTACTTTCTTAAACTTGCTTTCACTGTACTCTATGGACTCAGCCTGAATTATTTCTTGTATCGGATCCAAGAACCCTCTCGGAGTCTGGATCGGGGCCCCTTTCTGGTAACAAAAGAATCAGTGATTTCCCTCTGACTGGGCTGGTTTAAATGTTCCCTCTGTGGGCAGGCATCAGCTGAATTTGGTCTGGTTTTATGTTATTCTATAACAGGGCAGGAGTTCAGTGCTTCACAATTGCTGCACTTTCCCTCTCTCCTGCACATGGAAATGATGCCCACACCACTGCTGCTGAGGGATGAGGGAGAAGTGGCATTGGTGATTCAAGGCACTTTTTCTTACCTCTTCGGTGACTCCTTCAGCAATTTGAAATTAAAACCATGTATTCTGTGTAAACCCCAAATATCTGAGACAAGTCTCAGTCAATTTAGCAAGTTTATCTTGCCAAAGTTAAGGATGCGCGCCTGTGACACAGCCTCAGGAGGTCCTGGCAACATGTGCCCATGTGCCCAAGGTGGTCGAGGCACAGCTTGGTTTGGGTTTTGTTGTTGTTGGTGGTGGTTTTTTGTTTTTTGTTTTTTGTTTTTTGAGATGGAGTTTTGCTCTTGTCACCCAGGCTGGAGTGCAATGGCGCTATCTTGGCTCACTGCAACCTCCACCTCCTGGGTTCAAGTGATTCTCCTGCCTCAGTCTCCTGAGTAGCTGGGATTACAGGCATGCGTCACCACACCCGGCTAATTATTGTATATTTAGTAGAGACAGGGTTTCACCATGTTGGTCAGGCTGGTCTTGAACTCCTGACCTCGTGATCCACCCACCTCAGCCTCCCACGGTGCTGGGATTACAGGTGTGAGCCACCACGCACGGCTACAGCTTGGTTTCATATATTTTTAGGGAGACCTGAGACATCAACTAATATATGTAAGACGTACATTGGTTTTGCCTGGAAAGGTAAGACAACTCGAAGTGGGGAGGAGGCTTCCAGGTCTTAGATATGTGAGAGACAAATGGTTGCGTGCTTTTGAGTTTCTGATTAGCCTTTCCAAAGGAAATCAGATACGCATTTATCTCTGTGAGCAGAGGAATGACTTTGGATAGAATGGGAGGTAGGTTTGCCAGAAGCAGTCCCCAGCTTGACTTTTCCCTTTAGTGTAGTGATTTGGGAGTTCCAAGATTTATTTTCCTTTCATTGTGAGTGCTTACTTGATTTTTGGTTCTTCTGAATGTGCTTTTTGTGTGTGTAGATAATTGTTTGCCCGATGTCTTTGTGAGGTGGATGATTGGTAGAACTGTCTATTTTGCCATCTTGCTCCCCAACTTTTCGTTTTCCACTAAAAAATCCTGCTGTGATTTCATTGAGATCATGATGAATGTATAAATTTAATTAGTGAGAACAGGCATTTAAACAATATTAAGTAATCCAATTCATGAATATAGTACATGTCTCTTTTTATTTAGGTCTTCTTTAATTTCTCTCAATGATGTCTTACAGTTTTTAGTGTGGAAGTTTTAGATATTTTATTAAATTCAGTTCTAAGCATTTTCTGCTTTTGAATATTACGAAAGTGGTATTTTAAGTTTATTTTGCAATTTTGGTTGCTAGTACATAAACAAAAGTTTTTTATATCAACTTTGTATGCTGTAAATTTGCTAGATTAACTTTTTAATTTTCCTAGTTGTTTTGTATATAAATTTTCTGTGCAAATGACCATGTCATCTGCTAATAAAGTTTTAACTCTTTTCATGCTAAAATATAGACCTTTTATTTAATATTCTCGCTTTCTTGCTCAGTCTAGGACTGCTTGTAAAACCATTTCCTTTTTGGAAGTCTTATGCAAAACTGTTTACAATTTCACAGTAGGTATGATACTAGCCATAAGTTTTTATAGGTGATTTTTATTGGAATTAGGAAATTATTGTCTATAACTTGATTATCAAGAATATTGAATTTTGCCAAGTACTTTTACTGCATCTATTCAAACAATCAGATGTTCTTTATTTGGATTATTTTGTTAACATGGTGAAATACACTGGTTGGACTTTAATTGTTAAACCATTTTCTTTTTATTCTTAGAATAAAACTCACTTAATCGTTGTTCAGAAAAATGTTAATATTGTAGGCCTAGATATTAGAAAGTCTTGCTTGCAAGTTTGTCATTGGACGGTGTCTGGAAACTTGGATTTTGGGAGACTTCTCCCCAAACTAATTGATAAGAGTGGCTTATTGTGCTTAAACTGTTTGTACAATGTGGTTTATGCTGAACACCTACTTGACTTTTGGGGGACTGGAAGTTTGCTTTGCTCCAGGCAGAAAGTCACCACATAATCAACCTCTAATAAAAACAGTCTTTAAAGAAATTCTCTGGTAGAAAACATTTCACACATTTTGTGACAGCTTGTTGCTGCAGGAAGTAAGCGCATCCTATATGACTCTCCCAGGAGAAGACTGTTGGAAACTTATTCCTGGTTCCCTCCATACCTTTTCTCTTTGCTGATTTTGCTTTATATCATTTCATTTTATTACATCTTAGCCATGAATTCAACGTTTATATCCTGAGTCCTGTAAATCCTTCTAGTGAATCGCCAAGGCTGGTTTTTGGACTTGGGGACACTTAGCATAGTCATGATAAATTACTCTTTCGTTTACTTGATTTTATTTACTTGATTTTGTTTGCTAATGTTTTAATGATTTTTGTGCCTGCATTCATGAGGTATATTGATCTTTAGTTTTATTTTCTAATAATATCTTTGATAGATTTGATATCAGGGATTGGCTAGTCTCATAAAATGAGTTGAGGAACATTTTTTTCTCTGTTTTTGAAACAATTTATGTAAATTAGGTATTTCTTTAAATATGTCATAGAAGTCACTAGTGAAAACATTAGATTCTGTTTTTTTGTGGAGGGGAGTTAAATTACATATACATAATATTTATAACATATAATCTTTAGAAGTTCAATTTTTAACAGATTTTGGGCTGTATGTATATTTATATACATCTCAATTCATTCTTATATTAGTTTTTTAAGTAATATTTTTCAAGTAATTTAGTCAGTCTGAATTTTCGAATTTATTGGCATAAAGTTGCCCTCTCTTTTTTTTTTTTTTTTTTGAGACAGTTTCACTCTAGTTGCCCAGGCTGCAGTGCAGTGGCATAATCTCGCCTTACTGCAACCTCCACCTCCTGCCTCAGCCTCCCAAGTAGCTGGGATTACAGGTGCGCCTACCACGCCTGGCTACTTTTGCATTTTTAGTAGAGATGGGGTTTCACCACGTTGGTCAGGTTGGTCTCAAACTCCTAACCTCAGGTGATCCGCCCGCCTCGGCCTCCCAAAGTGCTGGGATGACAGGCATGAGCCACCACGCCCGGCCAGCTTGCTCTCATATTCTATTAGTATTATTTTACTTTCAGTAGAGCCGGTAGTGTTGTTCTGGGCGTATCTTTGCTCCCAGAGCTCCCAAAATGGCGGCAAGCCTCTTGTTCTCTCACCTGGGGTTCTTGGCCTCACGGATGCCAAGGAATGGAACCTTGGGCCATGCAGTGAGTGTCAGAGTTCTATTAGAAGCCGTGGGTTACGGAAGAGAACCGTGGAAACCAGCGGCTATTGTTCAGCTCGATTAGGAGGAATCCAGGCACTTAGCCGCACAGGAACAATGGCGAGCCTCTGGCCTGATTGGGAGTGGCAGTGGGTGCCTGGCTGGATCAGAAGCGCAGAGGACACCCTGCTGGATCTGGAGGAGTGGAAGTCAACGGCGGGTCTGCGAGGGCGACGTTCAGCAGCGGTGGACGACGGTTGGCCTTCAGCAGCGGTGGCAGCGGTGGACGGACGGCGTTCATTAGTGGTGGACATACGGCGTTCAGCAGCGGTGGACATACGGTGTTCAGCAGGTGGACGGTGAGCGAAAGCTGGAACAAACATGGACCACAAGAGTGGGTGGTTGCAAGATTTAACAGAGTGAAAACTGAGTTCCCATACAATGGGAGGGGACCCAAAGAGGGTTGCCCACTCCCGGCTTGAATGCCTGGGGTTTATATCCCAATCATTGTCCCTCCCCCAGTGCTCTCAGGCGATAGATGATTTGGTTATTTCTTTACCTTCTGTTTTTAGCCTAACTGGTATTTTAGTGAGCTCTCTTTACTACCTGCTTGGTCGGGTGTGAGCTGAGTTACAAGCCCCGTGTTTAAAGGTGAGTGCAGTTACCTTCCCCAGCTAGGTTTAGGAATTCTTAGTCAGCCTAGGAAATCCAGCTAGTCCTGTCTCTTAGTGCTGTTCCTCTTTATTTCATGACATTGGGAATTTGTATGTTTTCGTATTTTGTTTTGTTTTATTGGGAGATTAACAAGTTTATTAATCTCTTGAAAAAACTTTTTCAATTCTTTTACATCTGATTGGAAGAAAAAAGCCATACGTTTTATGTGTGGATTTTTATTTAAACTATTTTATAAATTCCAATATGATGCTTTTTCTAATATGTGAGTAATATGAGAGCAAGTTTGCTAATTTCCAAAAATTTAAACTGATCTTTTAATTTCTGATTTCTGCTTTCTTTGTGTGTGTGTGTGTGTATTGTGTGTGTGTAAATGAGGCCTAAGATGTAAATTCTTTAACGTTTACTTAAATTTTTTTTTGAGACAGGGTCGTACTCGGTTGCCACAGCTGGAGTGCAGTGGTGTCATCACAGCTCACTGTAGCCTCCACCTCCAAGGCTCAAGCAATTCTCCTGCCTCAACCTTGTGGGTAACTGGGACTACAGGCACATGCCACCATGCCCTGCTAATCTTTAACTTTTGTTCTTTTTTTTTTGGCAGAGATGAGGTTTTGCCATGGTGCCCAGGCTGGTCTCAATTCCTGAGCTCAAGCAATCCATTTGCCTTGGCCTCCCAAAGTGTTGGGATTACAGGTGTGAGCCATTGTGACTAAGCTGAAAATTTTTTATGAGATGAAACAGAGTCACACTGATAAATTAGGGCCCATAGAGTAAATTAATCTGGTTGCTTATTTTTTTTTTTTTTTTTTGAGATAGTCGCCTAGGCTGGATGGTTTATCGTAAGCTCCGGTCACGCTTATTCTCCGCCTCAGCTCCTAAGTAGCTAAATTACAGGCTGCCACCTCGCCGCTATTTTAGGAGTTTTAGTAGAGACGGAAACAGAGTTGATGTGGTCTCGACTCCGGACCTCGGATCCCATCTCGGCCTCCCAGTGCTGGGATTACAGGCTTGAGCCACCGCGCCCGGCCTACAAAAAATACCACAGGGTACAAGAAACTCATTGATATGTATCTGAGGCCTATGTTTTTCCAATCTGGAAGTTACTAGGATATTGGCTGGAAAAGTCCTTAGAAGAAAAAGACTTGTCCAGGCACGGTGGCTCACGCTGTAATCCTGGCACTTTGGGAGGCCGAGGTGGGTGGATCACGAGGTCAGGAGATTGAGATCATCCTGGCCAACATGGTGAAACCCCGTCTCTATTAAAAATACAAAAATTAACTGGCTGGCGCCTGTAGTGCCAGCTACTCTCGAGGCTGAGGCAGGAGAATCGCTTGAACCTGGGAGGTGGAGCTTGCAGTGAGCCGAGATAACGCCACTGTAGTCCAGCCTGGCGACAGAGCTTGACTGTCTCAAAAAGAAAAAAAAAAAGCTTAACCAAGTTATGTAATAACTACAATTACTTACACCAGTTAACTCTATGCAGATAAAATTTAGCCTGCTGGTGATGGCAATCCACCTCAAATTTACTTCCAGGTCTGTGAGGGCCTATAGAAATGTGATTCACATGGCTGAAATGAGAGAAGAATCTGAAGATCTCTGTCTTTAAGAGAAAGACACCTTGGATAATACATACCCATCAACCAAGGGATAACTTACCTCACCTGAGATTCTCACTGTTAAAAATTACTTGATTTCATTCATTTATTTCAACAAATATTTATTGAGTGTCAGCTATGTGCCAAATACTATTCTAGACACGGGGGATACAACAGCAAAGAAAACAAATAAAAATTCTTACTCTCATAGAACTTACCTTTTAATAGAAGGATATAGGCAATAAATAAGAAACAGAAAAATAAAAAAGAAAAAGTAAAGCATTAGGAGAGATTGTGCAATGGTTGGGCGGAGTTTAAGTTTAGATAGGGTGGCCAAGGAAACTTCACTAGAAAAACGACATTTGAGTAAAAGCCTGAAGGAAGTGAGGAAGTGAACTATGCAGATATCTAAACAATAGCATTTTAGGCATACAGAAAGAACAGCAATTGCAACAGTCTTGAAGCATGAGCAAGCCTGATGTTTTTAAGGAATAGCTAGGAGGCTAGTATGGCTGGATCATAATGAGTGAGCAAGACAGTAGGATGAAATGAAATGGGAAAGATATAGAGGAAGATCATGCAGAACTTTATAGACTATTGTAAGGACTGGAACTTTTACTATGAGTGAGATGAAAATCTACTGGAGAGTTTGATGCAGGAGAGGCAAAATGGAAGGAGGGGCAAAGTTAGGATACTATTGCAGTGTTCCAGATGAAAGATGATGGTGTTTGGGATCAGAATGGCAGTGGTGGAGGTTGTGGAAATGTGGAGGTTGTGGAAATGTCAGATTTGTTGATGAACCAGATGTGGGTTTTGTGAGGTAGTGGGGAGTAAATGGTGACTCTAATATATATATATTTGTTTCTATCTATCTATCTATCTATATATATATACTTTTTTTTTTTTTTTTTGAGACCGAGTTTCGCTCTTGTTGCCCAAGCTGGAGTGCAGGGGCGCAATCTTGGCTCACTGCAACCTCTGCCTTCTGGGTTCAAGCAATTCTCCTGCCTCAGCCTCCCGAGTACCTGGGATTACAGGCGCGCACCACCATGCCCAGCTAATTTTTTGTATTTTTAATAGAAACGGTGATTCACCATGTTAGCCAGGCTGGTCTCAAACTCCTGACCTCAGGTAATCCACCCGCCTCAGCTTCCCAAAGTGCTGGGAATACAGGCATGAGCCACCATGCCCAGCTGACTCCAATATTTTTTACCTAGCAAGTGGAGTTGGCTTTTTTTTTTTTTTTTTTTTTTGAGACAGGGTCTCCTTTTGTCATCCAGGCTGGAGTGCAGTGGTACGATCTCGCCTCACTGCACCTTCCACCTCCCGGGTTCAGTTGGTTCTCCTGCCTCAGTCTCCTGAACAGCTGGGACTACAGGAACATGCCACTAGGCCTGGCTAATTTTTGTATTTTTGGTAGAGACAGGTTTTTGCCATGTTGCCCAGGCTGGTCTCGAACTCCCGACCTCAAGTGACCCGCTCACCTCGGCCTCCCAAAGTGTGGAAATTACAGGCATGAGCCACCACACCCAGCCTGGAGTTGCTGTTTTTTGACATAGAAAAATCTCTGGAGGTAAAAGCTTGGTTTATGGGAGCACCTGAGCTCAGTTTGGGCCATAATTTTCGGATACCTATTATTTACTGACAGTGATGGTATATTGTTAAGAGCAAAAATTCTGAAGCAGACTGCCTGAATTCACATTCTTACTCCACCACTCAGCAACTGTATGACCCTGAGCAAGTTATTTAATGTCTGTAACTTGTTTGCTCATACAAAAAATGGGGATAATAATACTACACATGATATGGTTTGGCTCTGTGACCCCATCCAAATCTCATCTTGAATTGTACTCCAATAATTCCCATGTGTTGTGGGAGGGACCCAGTAGAAGATAATTTGAATCATGGGGGTGGTTCCTCCATACTGTTCTCATGGTAGTGAATAAGTCTCACGAGATCTGATGGTTTTATCAGGGGTTTCCACTTTTGCATCTTAATTTATCTTGTCACTGCCACGTAAGGAGTGCATTTCGCCTCCTGCCACGATTCTGAGGCCTCCTCGGCCATATGGAACTGTAAGTTCAATTAAACCTCTTTTTCTTCCCAGTCTCGGGTATGTCTTTATCAGCAGTGTGAAAACGAACTAATACAACACATCATGGGTTTTTGTGAGAATTGAATTAATATATTTTTTTAAAGTGCTTACAATAAAGTCTGCCAAATAATAAGAACCGATCTTAACTATAAGAAATTAGCACACTCTGGACAGTTTATAGACTTTTATTTCACATTTCTGGAAGCTGGAAGTCTAAGATCAAGGTGCTGGCATGGTCAGGTTCTGGTGAGGGACCTTATTCCTGTTGCAGACTGTCAACTTCTCATTGAATATGCAAATGGCAGAGAGCAGAGAGAGAAAAAGCAACTGTTTTGCATCTTTATGTAAAGGCATAAATCTCATTTATGAGTGTGTCTTCATGACCTAATTACATCTCAAAAATCTCTCTTTTAATACCATCACATCAGGGGTTAGGATCTCAACATATTAATTTTGAGAGAACAGGAACACTCAGTCATTAGTGGCACCATACAAGCATTAGTAGTCATTATTATTATTATTACTATTAGATATTTTAGTTGAGATGTTAACTAGGCCTTTAAAAAATTTGTACACATTTAGGGGGTACTAATGTGGTATTATTACATTAATATATTGTGTAGTGAGATCTGGGCTTTTAATGTAACCATCACCCTAATAGTGTACATTGTACCCATTAGATAGTTTCTCATCTCCCTCAAAGCCTCCTACAAGTTTCCAGTATCTAAATTATTCCACCCTCCATATCTGTGTGTACACATTATTTAACTCCCACTTATACGTGAGAACATGCAATATTTTATTTGTTTCTGAGTTATTTCACTTAAGTGAATAAATTTTCAATTTCATTCATATTTCTGCAAGAGACATGATTTCCTTTCCTTCCCTTCCCCTTCCCCTTCCTCTTCCCCTTTCCGAGTTTCACTCTTGTTGCCCAGGCTGCAGTGCAGTGGTGCAATCTTGCCTCACTCCAACCTCTGTCTCCTGTGTTCAAGTGATTCTCCTGCCTCGGCCTCCTGAGTAGCTGGGATTACAGACACCTGCCACCATACCCAGCTAATTTTTTTGTATTTTTAGTAGAGACTGGTTTCACTATGTTGGCCAGGCTGGTCTCCAACTCCTAACCTCAGGTGATTCACCTGCCTCAGCCTCCCAAAGTGCTGGGATTACAGGCGTGAGCCACCATTCCCGGCTATTTGATTCTTTTTTATAGCTCAGTAGTACTCTCTCTATATATACACACACACACACGTAAATATACACACACACATATACACACATATATATACACATAGATATATATACATACACACATATATAATCTCTCTCACATTTGCTTTATCCAGTCATCCACTGATGGGCACTCACTGATTCCATGACTTTGCTGTTGCAAATAGGGCTGCGATAAACATTCGAGTGCAGGTATGTTTTTGATATCACAGTTTCTTTTCCTTTGGGTAGGTACCAAGTAGTGGGATTGCTAGATTGAAGGGTAGTTCTATTATTAGTTCTTTGGGAAATATCCATACTGTTTCCCAAAGACGCTGTACAAATTTGCATTCTCACCAACAGAGTATGTGTTCCGTTTTCTGTACATCCACACCAACATCTGTTGTTTTTTGACTTTTTAGTAATAGCCATTCAGACTGTTGTGAGATGGCAAGTCATTGTTATTTTAATTTGCATTTCTCTGATGATTAGTGGTGGTGAGCCTTTTTTCATGTTTATTGGCCATTTGTATGCCGTCTTCTGAAAAATACCGGTTCATGTCTATTGCCTACCCTTTTTTTGATGGAGTCTCTCTCACGCCCAGGCTGAAGGCTGGAGTGCAGGAGGAACCGCCTCACTCTGGTCTGGAATCACTTGCCTTCTGTCTAAGCACCCTCCTGGCTCTTAGCCTCCGAAAGCTGGGATTTCAGGTGCGCAGCTGCTCATGCCCAGCTTAATTTTTGTATTTTTCATTAGAGATCTGGTTTCACTGCAGCTGCTGCTTTGTGCATGTCCCAATCTCCTGACCTCATGATCCACCTGCCTCGCCTCCTGCAAGTGCTTTGGGATTATAGCCGGAGCCACCATGTCTGGCCAAGTATATAAGAATATTTATATATAAGAATATTGTTATATATAAAATAAAAAGGTATGCGTATAAAGTTCAGAGAAGGGATCTAGTTTGGAAACATATATTTTGGAGACACCAGCTTGTAGATGGTATTTTAGCCAGGATACAAAGAGACTATCAAATACATGAGTGTAGGTAGACTCTTTAAGGGCCAGGAACACTGCCATTTAGAAGTCTGAGAAATAACAAGGAACCTCGAAAGGGAACCAAGAAGCAGTGGACAGAGTGTTGGGAAGAAATCCAAGTGTGTGGTATTCTGGAAGCTACATGAAGAAAGTCTGTCAGAGAAGGGAATATGACCAACTTGTTGAAATGCTGTTGCTAACTTTAATAAGATGAGGCCTCAGAATAAAAATAGTAGGTTTTAATTCATTTTATTTCAATTCGATTTATTGTGACTTTGACAAGAGCAGTTTTATTGGAATGGTGGGAGCTTAAGCTTTATTTGGGTTTAACATGAATTAGAGGCCGGGCACGGTGGCTCACGCCTGTAATCCCAACACTTTGGGAGGCCGAGTTGGGCGGATCACGAGGTCAGGAGATTGAGACCATCCTGGCTAACAAGGTGAAACCCCGTCTCTGCTAAAAATACAGAAAATTAGCTGGGCGTGGTAGCAGGCGCCTGTGGTCCTAGCTACTGGGCAGGCTGAGGCAGGAGAATGGCCTGAACCCAGGAGGCGGAGCTTGCAGTGAGCTGAGATCGCACCACTGCACTCCAGCCTGGGTGACAGAGCGAGACTCCATCTCAAAAGAAAAAAAAAAAGAAATGAATTTAGAAACAGAGTATAGACAATACTTTCTAAGACTTGTTTTTCAGAGGACAGAAATGGGTGAAGCTGAACAAAGAAGTGAGATCAAGATAGTTTTTCTTAAGATGATAGAAATAATAGCATAGTTGTATCTGATATTGACCTAGAAGAGTGGGAAAAGAGCAATGCTAGATAGAGGGGAGAATTGCTGCAGTGATATGATTAAGACATGTTTCTCAACATTACTGGAGGGAAGAAGACATTACTTTCCACTGTCCCTGAAGACTTTAACTATCTAACAGGAAAAATGGAGGACTGACATTGAACTTGGAAAGACAAGTTACCAGTAAAGTTGCAAACAAATCAGGGAAAGGGGTTACTTTGGAGCTTGCCTCTCTCTCCTTAATGGTAAGCCTTATGAACTACTAGTAATGTTTATGGCCTGAAGAGGGGATATGTTGAAAAAGGCACATATCAGCAATTCCTGCAAACTCAACAATCAAATTGTCTTATGAATCTCTCTACATTTTTCCATCTGCACCGACAGTGTCTTAGTCCAAGTTGCCATCATTTCTCATCAGAATTACTGTAAGAAGCTCCTAAGTGGTGATTCTACTTTGATTGTTGCATCTTGCAATCTCTTCACCACATAACAGCAAAAGCAATTCTTTTAAAAAAGAAGTCATATAGTATCAACATTCTGTTCTGTGTTAGTTTGTTTTGTGTTGCTATAAAGGCATATCTGTGACTGGGTAATTGGTAAATAAAAGATTTGTTTGCCTCCCAATTCTGCAGACTGTACAAGCATCACATCAGCACCCTCAGCTTTTGGTGAGGCATCAGGAAACTTTTTACTCATGGCAGAAGGTGAAGTGGAAATAGGCATGCCATGTGGTGAGAGAGGGAGCAAGAGAGATAGAGAGGAGAAGGTTCTGGGCTTTTTTTAAGCAGCTAGCTGTCACATGAACTGATAGAATGAGAACCATGGGTAGGGTACCAAGCCATTCATGAGGGATCCACTCTTACGACGCAAACAACTCCTACCAGGCCTCATCTCCAACACTGGGGATCACATATCAATATGAAATTTGGAGGGGACAGACATCCAAACTATATCATACTCCCTCCAATAGCTTTGTGAAAGAAAGCTTTATCCAAAACTTGGAAAAAATCACAAAACATTAATTACCTGATATGTCAATATCATGTTATAATATGTCCTAAGAAGCCTGACTGATTCTCCTCTGACATTCTTCTGACGCACATTCTCATCCGATTGCAGCTTTGTCACAATTTATTTAGCTAATAATCATCCACAGCTATTAACAGTGAAGTCAATTTAGAACCCTGTGAGGTTAGAGGTGAACCAAAGAATTGATAAGGTGTTAGAATTATGTAGTCTGGTGGAAAAGTTAATACCCAAACTGCTATAGTTTTCTTTTCCTGTAGAAAAACACATAACCATATATCTAACTTAGAAGTCTTACATAGGCTTGTTTTTTTTTTGTTTTTTTTTTGGTTTTTTTTTGCCTGACTATATAAATCCTTGCTTGTCAAATACTCTTGGAACTCACTTTTCTTTCTTCCCTATTGGTTCTCTTATTAATAAATTAAAATGTTCACATCTATTTATATTAAAACATTGTAATATTACCCATAATATTTTACATGAAATTCAAAGTTCTTTTTGTTGCCACAAGGCCCTGTGTGATCATACTACTGCTTAACACTCTGGGCTCATCCACTACCAGTCTTCTAAGCCATGCTGGCTTTCTTGCTGTCCTAAAACACACCAGGTCGTGTTTCATCTTAAAGCCCTTTCAGCTTGCTCTACCATCTGCTTGGAACTCTTTCCTCCCAGATTTCAGTTTGGATCCATCCCTCCCATCTGTCAGATCTCTGCTCAAATGTAAGCTCTTCATAGATGCTTCCCTGACCCTATCCAAAATATCATAAACACATCCACTTTATAAAACTCTTAACCTGCTTCGCTTTTTCAGACATTTCACTGTCTACCCACCATTGATTCTACCATTGACTTTTTTTTGTTTTTTTTTTTAAGATGGAGTTTCGCTCCTGTTGCCCAGGCTGGAGTGCAGTGGTGCAGTCTCGGCTCACTGCAACCTCCGGCTCCTGGGTTCAAGTGATTCTTCTGCCTCAGCCTCCCGAGTAGATGGAATTACAGGCATGTGCCACCACACTCAGCTAATTTTGTGGTTTTAGTAGAGACGGGGTTTCTCCATGTTGGTCGGGCTGGTCTCGACTTCCTGAACTCAGGTGATTCACCTGCCTTGGCCTCCCAAAGTGCTGGGATTACAAGGGTGAGCCATTGCACCTGGCCTACCATTAACATTTTTAACATTGTGTAACATTTTATAAATACACATGGGGTTGTGCTCACTTGTTTTTATGTTTCCACAACTACAAGTTAAAACCCAGCAGCATTGTAGCTTTGCCTGTTTTGAGCACTGCTGTATCCTCAGTGTTTGTAACAACTCTTGGGATGCAGCAGATGTGGTATATTAAATTGTCGTAATTATTCAGTCACTTGTAGTACTGGTATTATACATACATTTCCTTGTCATGGCCTTATGATAAATGGATGACATAATGGTTAATTTTATATGTCAGCTTGATTGGGTCACCTGGTACCCAGATCTTGAATTAAACATTACTTCTGGGTATGTCTATGAAAGTGTTTCTAGAGGAGATTATCATGATATGAGAACAGAGTTGAAATACACCTTTGAAGTACCTTTAAAGTTGGGCTTGTCTCGTCTACTTGCCAATGAGAAAAAAAAAAAAAAAGATGGCTTGCCTGGTTGCGACTGCTTCAATCTATATACCAGAATGAGACACATAGCGAAGCACACCTATATTCAATATTCAGCCGGAATTTATTTTGCCCTCGTTGACTTTGAAGACCCATGGTTGAGAAAAATGCATATTTTTGTCTACCTCTGAGATATTATACTTGTTTGTTATGTAGCCTTACTGTACCAATAGCTACTTTAGGCTCTAACTGTTCGATAAGTTATCATTAAATGAATGAATGAGTGGTAAGTATTTGGCACATGTTGCTTCATATGATTAAAAAGCATTTTGTTAAACTACTTTTCATTTTACATTGGAAATCATCATGTTCCTATATAGAATGTATTAGAGGAAATTTTGGATGTTGGAGTATGGTGGCTCTTCTTCCTATCTTCATAAATGTCCTATAATAGCTAAACATAAGCTGAATGTAGCACTTTGAAAGCTCTAGCAAGGAAAGTGATATTCTTAGATTCAAAGTCCATGGTTTGACACGGTCTCTGACTGGGGTTCCTAGCCAGTAGAATTGATTGAAAGTAAACAGACTGAAAGCCTAGTGAATTTATGTGTGCTTTACTGCCAAAGAAACAAAAATCGTAGCCAACAACCTTGATCCCTTTGTATGCTTACACCAATACAAAGTAGACTACTAAGGCAGTGAAACCTGTTATGAGGAATAATCTGGAAAATGATTATCCTGCATCTGACTTTGGGGGAATACTGATGAAGGATATTTTCCCAGAGAACAGAACCAGGGGAAGCCAGCTTGGATGATCAGGAAAATCAATTCACCTAGGACAGAACATCCTCTCTATTGCTATCTAACAGATTATATTGTATTGTAAAGAATTATCACTTTATTTTCCCTCTTGTTGTTTTCCAAAAATAATAAGTTTTTTTTTTATTGGGGGCGGAGTCTCACTCTGTCACCAGGCTGGAGTGCAGTGGTGCGATCTCGGCTCACTGCAACCTCCACCTCCCGGGTTCAAGGGATTCTCCTGCCTCAGCCTCCCAAGTAGCTGGAACTACAGGTGTGCACCACCATGCCAGGCTAATTTTTGTATTTCTAAAAGGGTTGGGGTTTCACCATGTTGGCCAGGATGGTCTAAAATAATAACTTTTATTAATGTTGCCTTGTTTTTCCTCTATCATGGATACATCAATGTGTTTGGGGTTAGTATAATACTGTTTAGTCTTGGATCACGGACGCATCACTTAGAGATGATGGAATTGAGTTGAGTGCATTACCCAGAAGAAACTTTAGCAAGCCTCTCTTTACTGATACTTGAAGGAATTTCATGGAGGTGTGGACATTTTTGAAAATGTATGTATTAGAAGTAGGCAGAACATGGTGGTGGTTTGCCTACAGATTATCCATTTCCCCCTTCTTTCTTCTTAAGAGAACCATAATTTTCTTCAGGCATTTGCCTTCCTTCATGAAGTTCATGTAATTGAAAAAAAAGGTGCCCTTATCTTCAGCTTCAGAATAAATGATAAACCAATCAATCATAATAATGCCTTTCCTCTTGCCAGCAATTATTTCAGGAAGCCACGCTTAAGCTAATCAGTATGTGGCAATGTCTAGGGATGAAGACGTGATGTAATTTGGCTCAGCAAGAAAGAAGCTGTAAGTGGGTGATAGGATAGAATTTCTCTGGTAGAAAATGAACAAAGACATGCATAGCTTTGATTGCTCTTGCAGGTATTATATAACCATGAGGGGTACTAGCATTAATATGAAACTGAAACTGGACAGGAGGGCTAAGAAATTACATGAACATATTACATCGTTAAAGAGTTGATCCAATCCACCCAGAAGCCTTCACTTCACTTGGAATACCTTTTGTGTGTGATAACATACGCCTCATTGCTTGAGTTGTGGATTTTGGTTACTTGCAGCTGTAAGCATTCTAACTGATACAAGTCATTATTGGTGTGTGATTTTGAATTGGTGACTTAAATTCTCCAAGCTTCAGTTTTCTCAACTTTCTTTTTCTGGAAATACTATGTCAATCACTTTTGTCTTCATAGTATCTAAATAACATTTATTGGGGGTAATCCAAAGAGAGATGTGAGTCAGGGCCTTACCTTTTACTTGGAAACCGAATGAGGGGCAGATATTCCTAACTTCAACTTGTTGGCATAGACCCAGGGGATGAGCATAGCCATGTGGACGCTTCTGCCAGGAACTTTGACACTTTAGGAGGTATACTAAGATGTAGAGAGAGTCAACATTTATTTGCAGTGTTTGTGGCAGAGGCTAGAGTCCAGTAGTGTGATACAGAGTACTGAGAAGTGACAGTGCTTCCAGTGGGACCCTAAGAAAACTACTTCTCTTGGGTGATTCTGGGTGAGCTCTTCCTCCCTTGACTATTTCCATGTATTCTTCACCTGACTCTTTGCTCTTCTCATGGACTCTAAGAACAGTGTGTTATCTCTCTAACAAATTGTTTTTCTGCTTATGTTACCAGACTTGGTGTCCGTTGTTTGCAAATAAAATCACTAACTAGAATAATTATTTTCCTAATAAGGTTGATTTGAGGATTAGATGAGATAACATTTAAGTAGATGCTGAATAAAATTAAATTTAAGATTCACAAGGTTTTGCTTCAGTAACAAATGGATCCTACATTTTGGATACATGTAAGTATCTACTTTTCCCTCATGCTACAAGTCTACTGTGGATTGGCTGTTTCTCGGTGCTGTGTCATTTTTTTGAGACGAAGTCTCCTTCTGTCGCCCAGGCTGGAGTGCAGTGGTGCGATCTAGGGTCACTACAACCTGCAACCTCCGCCTCCGTTCAAGTGATTCTCCTGCCTCAGCCTCTCAAGTAGCTGAAATTACAGATGCCTGCCACCACACCCGGCTAATTTTTGTATGTTTAATAGAGACAGAGTTTCACCAAATTGGCCAGGCTGGTTTTGAACTCCTGACCTCAGGTGATCCGCCCTTCTCGGCCACCGAAAGTGCCGGGATTACAGACGTGAACAACAGCGCCCAGCTGCTATGCTATGTCATCCTTACTTCAGAAAACAAGCTGATGGAGTATCTTCTTTCTGGAATACTGTCAGTCTTCATGGCAGAGAGAAAGGAGACAAAGTGAACCACTCTCTTAAACCTTCTGCCCGGAAAAGACACATATCACTTCCACATTTCACTAGCCCAAGCGAATCCCACGGGCTCTCCTGAATTCAATTGGACAGGGATGTATCCTTCTACAGGGAAGAAGACTAAAGAAGAAGCACTGGAACATTTAGTGAATAGTTATAGAGTCTGCCACAGTATATTTACCTATTCCTGATGTCTTTACATAGGGAGTTGAGCAGTTATAAATTCCTTGGCTGAGTCATGTTAGTTCCTATTAAGTGCTCTACATGGAGCAGTACTTAGATTTTAGCTTCATTTTTTAGCCTCTAAGGATTTTCCTCATTTTTTGGATGGGTGATACATTTCAAAAGTTTTAAAAATAGGTTATACATGGTTTTTAGTTGCTTTGCAGTGAAGGGAAGTTTAGTTTGCCTTGATGCTATAAACAGAATTTGACATTTACAATGCACAAACACATACAAATATATATCACCTGATATGTTGCTGGAGGTTGAGATCTCAAAAACAGACATTGAGGTTGAGTGTATGGGGGGTCAGATATTTATTAAGGATCAACAGCTGTGAGAGGGAGGAGGCTGAAGCAGGATTGGGTAGAGAAAGAGGTTGAACTCCTATGCAGGCTCAACAAAGCCTCATTCAGCCTTACTGGCAGCTCTTGAGAAAGCATTGTGCATCAGTGATACCAGGCATTGGCCTGGAATGGTCTAGCCTTTATGGCTATAAAGCCACCTGTGCAGATGCCAGATGTAGGCTTCTGTGGGTGTTACCTTGGGCCAGGTGACTCTGCAGCTGAGGCAGACCCTGAAGGAGTTGACAGCTAGACGCTGCGTGCTGACCACACTCCCTGCAGATGGGCAACAAGTCCTTCCTTGAAGCGGGAGCTGGGCAGTATATTTTGTGTCTGCCACACTCCTAGCATTTGCTAACTGTTATATTTGATTATACATAGATTATTTGAAACAAGTAGGCTTTGGATGAAGCTTTGATTTTTGGTTTAAAGAGATTTTCCCTGTAATGGTGGCTATTGCAACAGCATCTGGCCTACTGAAGGCTAATTATAAGCTATCTAGCCAGGGATAATGACTTAGTATGACTATGTTTCTTTGTCACTGGCCAGGTCATGAGGAATTACGCACAAAGGGCAAGGCAAGACTCATCAAGCCGTAAAATTAGGTAGCAGAGCAAGATATCTAACTATAGTCTGATGTTATTTCATAGAGTCGGTGAAACAGCATAAAGGACTTGGCTTCGAAGGTTTATTTTACAGTCCTCTGTGGTACTTGACTTACCAATAGCTAAAGCCCATGACAGTATGTGTTCCAACATTTGCCAGAGACATGTTGGTGCCTTTAAAGCCATATCAATAAGTGATTACACTAGAAAAATTTACATTCCTAATAAAATTAATGTTTGGCAATCAAGAAATGTTTTACTTAACTATTAGAAACCATCTAATAATGCAGTAACTGTCATTATAGTAACATTTAACTCTTGTAATAAATTCATTACAGTCAATTACACAATTAAAGAAATAATGTGGTAGTATGAGTCGTAAGATAAAGAAATAGAGAACTATATTACCCAAATTAGATTATGTGTGAAACAATGGTGGATTAAAGAGTTCATTTATTAGAATGAGCTAAAAAGAAAAATCACATGCAAAAGGGATAAAAATATACATTTTAGCTTTCATGGTAAAAAACTAAAGAAGTAGATGATCATTTATTAGTTCATTTAATAGTCAGGGGTGATGTCACTCATGTTGAATTCACTAAATGTAACTGTGAGATATAGTGTTAGAAATTCTGATTTAATTGTTAAAATAATTTTTTGAGCATTAATTTACTTGGAAGCATTCATGTTTTGTTCTAGAAAACATTTATGTAAATGACGAGTTGATGGGTGCAGCACACCAACAAGGCACAAGTATACATATGTAACAAACCTGCACGTTATGCACATGTACCCTACAACTTACAGTATAATAATAATAAATAAATAAATAAATAATGCTCAAAAAAAAAGAAAACATTTTAAATGAACAAAATGTTAATTGTGTTGCTGTCACAGTGATAGTGTAGAATTAACCATTATAGTATTCAGCTAGATATAATGAGGAATTTTAATGCTATTTAAATGAATTAGCTGTATTTTTGTGGATTTCAGTTTTAGTTTTGCTTTGCAGAAATAATAAATAAGCATAGTATATTGTGATAGTATTATTGAAAGCAGTAAGTAGTTGTAGCTTTTAGATACTTCTGAAAACCAGTAGAATGATTTCCTTTATTTGCAAATGAGACCTTTGTATAAATTAACCTATAAAACAAAAACGTAAAATGATGATGTGAATGAATACATCTGGATGCGTAGGAAGAACTTTAAGAACATGGTGACTGAGAAACCGTTTCACATATTGGAGAGATTACAAATGGCAGGAGATTATAGGGATTCTTTAAAGGAATTCCAGTTTCTTTGGAGCAGGAGGCATTCCTATGGGTGAGCCTGGGTGTGCTTTATCATTGCAGGGACATTTCAATGCGGTCATTGGGTCAGATTGGCAAAGAAAGTTTCTTTATGGGGACACATTTGTTCTTAACTTAGTATTGTGAATCTCTGTGTAAAACTGAGATGGCTTTATATCAACACAAATTCCTTCATAGAGCTGCGGTGTCTGTAGGGTGACAATTGCCCCGTTTAAGCAATCATCAGAGATCATTTATTCTAACTGTCTCATGTTATACATGAAGAAAATAGAACCTGCTCAGTGAATAAACTTTGAAATAGTGGTGTATTTTAGAAGACTGCTCTGTAGAAACATAAAAAATATATATAATTTATGTGTAAATAAATATATAAATGCATAATAGTATTCAGATACAGGATTTAGAGATAAATCTGACTTGTCCAATTCACAGTGAGATATTTAGCAGATCCAGGTCACTATTTTTTCCCATTGTAGGAACTACGTTGTATTTCCCAGGAAAACAGTATAATAATGGAAATAATATATTTGCTTTATTTAAATTAAGATATTTAATCCTAAGGATTTTAAATTAGCTGTCCTAAATTATTGTTAATTATTTATATTTAAAATTAGAGTTTTAATTTTATGTATGTAAACTCATTTATATGAATTATATTCCTAGATAAATTCAATTTGTCTTAGTTTTAGAGTCCCAAATTAGAAATTATCCATTACACTAGCATTAGAAACAGAAATTGAATCAGTTCTTCCCCTCGCCCACCAGCTTTATAATTTCCATCAAACTCAGTGGGAATTTTCCAGTGTGTTGTTGAAAAAAGTGGGCTAATTAAGAACTACCATATGAGATATTACACATTAATTTTATGGCATTCATTTTTATTTAATTTGTGAAATAACATCAATTTTTCTGATTACCAAAGTAATACATATTAATTGCTGTCAATGTAGCGAATACATAAGACTAAAAAGAAGTTAAATAATTATAATCTCAGTTCTGGAGAACAAGCTGGTATACACTTTCTAGTTACTTTTTCTATGTATGTGTCCAAAAGATACCTATAATTTAATGGTGTCTCATTCTGTAATGCTATTTAGTGATTGCTTTTTGGATATATCATAATAAACTTTTGCTATAAGAATTCAATATTTACCTAACATTATTCTTAGTGGATTTATCATTTTTGGTGTAATTATGCCTTAGGTGCTGGACAAAAATCAGATCAGATGTGAGGAATGCTGAAAATGAAATGTATGTATCTATGACTTCTACTCATAAGATTTATCAAGCTAAAAAAGGTAAGAGAACAGATTGGCATAGGACATATCTGAGGTAGGGTAGCTTCTGAATGTCCCTTTTCTGTCCATTGTCAGGAATTTGTTAGATCCATGGTGTCCTGAGCAAAAGAGTTTCTAGGCTTTTATTTTGACCTCTGCTTAAAGGGTCACGTAAGTTCCCCAAAGCATCATATACTAGCCCCAAAGTGAATACTTTTGCTACTCAAGAAGTACCATTCTTTACTAAGGCTTAGCTTTACAATTCCAGGTCCTAAAATAATTGTTCTTTCACATTTATTTGCAAGCATAGCATTTTCATTCATCTGGGTCTGTGCATCAGGTTATACAATGGCCCTTTGTCTATGCCTGTATTGCAACTAGCAATTTTTTATTTATGTCCAAGAAGGGGCATTCCTGGCTGTTACCAACTACATGTGAGTGCATCAATGATTTATCTAATCACTGCTCTGTTGTGTGACAGTGGGTTATTACCAATCTATTTCTAATATAAACAATGTTGCAATGAACATTATGTTAAAATATATTTGTGTGCAAATCTGATTATTTCCCTAAAGTAAATGCCTGAAAGAGAAGTTGCTGGTTTAAAGGATTTGCATAATTTTAAGGTATTTGATACATACTGTGAAACAGCCTAATATAGTTAATGAGAATATTCCTTGTGTGCTTGAAAATGAGACTGGGCACAGTGGCTCAAGCCTGTAATCCCAGAACTTTGAGAGGCCAAGGGGGGTGGATGACCTGAGGTCAGGAGTTCAAGACCATCCAGCCTGATCAACATTGTGAAACCCCATCTCTACTAAAAATACAAAAATTAGCTGCCTGTGGTGGCACATGCCTGTAATTCCAGCTACTTGGGAGGCTGAGGCAGGAGAATCCCTTCAACCTGGGAGGTGGAGGTTTCAATGAGCCGAGATCGCACCATTGCACTCTAGCCTAGGCAACAAGAGCGAAACTCCTTCTTAAAAAAAAAGAAAAGAAAAGAAAAGAAAATGAAGTATATTTTTTGTTGGCTGAATATAAATTTTAAATGTAAACAAATCTACAGTCGATTACCTTAGTTTAAATTTTATCTGTTTGAACTACCAGTGTTTGAGAGGGGTGCATTAAAATCTCCAAGTACATTTATCAACTTAACTATTTGGCTGCATAGTTCTGCCATATGGTTTATTTCAAAGCTATATTATTAAGTGCGTACATGCTCATAGTCATTATATATTTTCCTTGATCTCTTGACCATTTACTGGTATATGATGACCTTTTCTTGAAATTAAAGTTTTTACCTCTGCTTTTTTTTTTCTGGTTCACATTTGCTCAATTTACAATTTCCTGTATTTTTATTTTTGAATGACTATATCTTTTTGCTCTAAATGTGTTTGCTCTAGATAATATCTTGGCAAATATGTGTTTCTTAAAATAATCCAATCATTGAATCTCTTTTTATGATTCTAAAACAGATGTTGTAAGCTTCCTCTGTATAAGGCCAGATAGTAAAATATTTTCAGCATTGTGGGCCATATGGTATCTTTTCCAAGTACTCAACTCTGCCATTATAGGATAAAAAACATTTATAGACAATATGTAAACAGGTGGGGTCCCTATAAAACTTTATGTTCTGTTGGGCCCTCAGGTCACAGTTTGTGGAAACTGGTTCTAGAGTTTAATCTATTTATATTTATTGTAGTTACTGTCATATTGGGACTTATGTCTGTCATCATAGTCTGTTTTCTATTTATCCTTCTATTTTTGTTGATTTTTTCATTCTTTCCCATCTTTCACCTGGTTTGGAATTTGGATTTTGCTCTTATTGTTATCCTCCCTTCAACTTTTCTGCAATAATATTTTTAGTTCCAGATTATGATTAGATTTCTCTTATAGTATATCTGTTCTCTTTCATGTATACTACACATTCATAGTCACAATGGCATATTGCATTTAGATTTACTTACATATATTTCAGTATTTTGTGTCACCTCTGTTTCTTTCCTTTCATCGTTGTTTCCTTTTTTAAGGCTTTGGCAGAGTTTATTAGATGTTTGATTGGGGTCCATTAGTCTTTTCTTGAAAATATTACTCAAAGAGAACTATGGGCACTATGTATGTCTTGCCTGGATTTGGGGGTCCCACTTTCTTTTTTTCACAGTAGTTTGCCCCTTAGCCTACAACTTCTAGTTTTTGTTATTAGAGATGACAAGTCCAATATTAATTTAATTTTTTTGAAACTTACTTCCCTCTCCAGATGCTATGCGCATTTTTTGTTTTTTTTTTTTAAGATCAGGATATACCTAACAGTATATTCCTTAATGAGTCCCTTCTGGAAACCCCCATGTTGTTTTCAATAGGTACACTCAAATCTGTTCAATTATTTCCTTAATGATTACTTCATCTGTTGATTTTTCTCTTTCTGGAACCCCTATTAATTTCAGGGTCTAGGCTCAAAGTTCCTCAGCTTTTCTAGCCAGATTTACATATCTTATTTTAGTTTTAGTTTATTTTTAATTGACACATAATTGTACATATTTGTGAAGTACAGTGTAATGTTTCAATACATGTATACATTGTTTAGAAATCAGGGAGCCAAGCGTGTTGGCTGATCCCTGTAATCCCAGCATTTTGGGAGGCCGAGGCGGGCAGATCAGGAGGTCAAGAGATGGAGACCATCCTGGCCAATATGGTGAAGCCCTGTCTTTACTAAAAATACAAAAATTAGCTGGGCGTGGTGGAACGCGCCTGTAGTCCCAGTTACTCAGGAGGCTGAGGCAGGAGAATCACTTGAACCCGGGAGGCAGAGGTTGCAGTGAGTAAAGATTGCACCACTGCACTCCAGCCTGGCAACACAGTGAGACTCCATCTCAAAAAAAAAAAAAAAAAAATCAAATAAAAGAAGTAAAATCAGGGTAATTAGCATATTTATTATTTTTTTGCGATAAGAATATTCAAAATCCTCTTTTTTGCTATTTTGAAATATACAATACATTATTGCTGACTATATTCACCATTCAGCACTATAAAATACCAGAACTTTTTTCTCCTGGCTAATTGTGACATACTCATTGACCAACTTCACCCTATCTCTCCTCCCCAGTACCCTCCTCAGCAACTGGTAACTGCTCTCTACTTCTATGAGGTCAGCGTTTTTAAGATTCCACATATAAGTGAGGTTATGCAGTATTTGTCCTTCTGTGTCGGGCTTATTTCACTTAAAATAATGTCTGTCCTCTAGGTTCATCCGTGTTGTTGCAAAAGACAGGTTTTTATTATTTCTTATGGCTGGATAGTATTCCATTGTGTACATGCACCACATTTTCTTTATGCATTCATTCACTGATGAACACTTAGGTTGATTCTGTATATTGGCTACTGTAAATGGTACTGCAATAAACATGAGAATGCAGATATCTCTTGGACATAATGATTCTATCTCCTTTGGATATATGCCCAGTACTGGGATTGCTGGATCACATGGTAGTTCCATTTTTAACATTTTGGGTAACCTTTATACTATTGGCCATAATGGCTGTACTAATTTACATGCTCATCAGCAGCATATAAAAGTTCGCTTTTCACCACATAGGCACCAACATTTGTGGGGTTTTTTGGTCTTTTTCATGATAGCCATTCTAAAGAGTGTGAGATGATCTTATTGTGATTTTAATTTTCATTTCCCTAATAATTAGTGATGTTCAGCATTTTTTCATATACCTGTTGTTCACTTGTATGTTTTCTTTTGAGAAATGTCTATTCAGGTCTTTTGCCCATTTTTAAATCAAATTATTTAGTTTTTGTTATTGAGTTCTTTGAATTTCTTATGTATTCCAGATATACATTATATCCTTTATCAGCACATTGTTTGCAAATATTTCTCCCATTCTGTAGGTTGTATCTTTGCTCTTTTGATTGTTTCTTTTTCTGTGGAGAAGCTTTTTAGTTTGATTTAATCCCATTAGTCTATTTTTACTGTTGTTGCCTGTGCTTTTGAGTTCTTATCCAAAAAATCCTTGCCTAGACCAATGTCATGAAGCATTTTCACTATTTTCTTATACTAGCTTTATAGTTTCAAGTCTTGCATTTACGCCTTTAATCCATTTTGAGTTGATTTTTGTATATGAGATGAAGAGACCTACTCGTATTTTTTTGCATGTGGATATGAAGTTTTCCCATCATCATTTATCTTTTGAGATTTTTCTTCTGCTTGATCTTCCAAGGATGTAATTTGTGTTCGGGAAGTATTATCCCGTCTCATTTCATCATTTAAATGTTTTAATTCACATCTGATATTTTTATTGTTTCACAGCCTTTCAATGCCATAATTGAATTTCCTTTTTTTCTTTCTTTTCTTTTTTTTTTTTTTTTTTTTTTTTTTTTGAGACGGAGTCTTGCTCTGTTGCCCAGGCTGGAGTGGAATAGTGTGATGTCGGCTCACTGCAACCTTAGCCTCCTGGGTTCAAGCAATTCTCCTGCCTCAGCCTCCCGAGTAGGTGGGATTACAAGCGCACACCACCATGCTGGGCTAATTTTTGTATTTTGTTAGTAGAGACGAGGTTTCACCATGTTGGCCAGGCTAGTCTTGAACTCCTGACCCTGTGATCCTCCCAACATGTTGGGATTACAGGCATGAGCCACCATGCCAGGCTGAATTTCTTTAAGTGTTTTTTATTTATTTTTTCGTGTGTGTGTGTGTGTGTTTTATCTTTTTATTTATTTATTTTTTATTATGCTTTAAGTTCTAGGCTACATGTGCACTACATGCAGGTTTGTTACATATGTATACATGTGCCATGTTGGTGTGCTGCACCCATTAACTTGGCATTTACATTAGGTATATCTCCTAATGCTATCCCTCCCCCCTCCCGCCACCCAATGACAGGCCCTGGTGTGTGATGTTCCCCTTCCTGTGTCCAGCTGTTCTCACTGTTCAGTTCCCACCTATGAGTGAGAACATGCTGTGTTTCATTTTCTGTTCTTGTGATAGTTTGCTGAGAATGATGATTGCACTGTGGTCTGAGAGATAGTTTGTTATAATTTCTGTTCTTTTACATTTCCTGAGGAGTGCTTTACTTTCAACTATGTGGTCAATTTTGGAATAAGTGCGATGTGGTGCTGAGAAGAATGTATATTCTGTTGATTTAGGGTGGAGAGTTCTGTAGATGTCTATTAGGTCTGCTTGGTGCAGAGTTGAGTTCAATTCCTGGATATCCTTGTTAACTTTCTGTCAGTTGATCTGTCTAATGTTGACAGTGGGGTGGTAAAGTCTCCCATTATTATTGTATGGGAGTCTAAGTCTCTTTGTAAGTCTCTGAGGACTTGCTTTATGAATCTGGGTGCTCCTGTGTTGGGTGCATATATATTTAGGATAGTTAGCTCTTCTTGTTGAATTGATCCCTTTACCATTATGTAATGGCCTTCTTTGTCTCTTTTGATCTTTGTTGGTTTAAAGTCTGTTTTATCAGAGACTAGGATTGCAACCCCTGCCTTTTTTTGTTTTCCATTTGGTTGGTAGATCTTCCTCCATCCCTTTATTTTGAGCCTATGTGTGTCTCTGCATGTGAAATGGGTCTCCTGAATATAGCACACTGATGGGTCTTGACTGTTTATCCAATTTGCCAGTCTGTGTCTTTTAATTGGCCCATTTAGTCCATTTACATTTAAGGTTAATATTGTTATGTGTGAATTTGATCCTGTCGTTATGATGTTAGCTGGTTATTTTGCTTTTTAGTTGATGCAGTTTCTTCCTAGCATTGTTGGTCTTTACATTTTGATATGTTTTTGCAGTGGCTGGTACCGGTTGTTACTTTCCATGTTTAGTGCTTCCTTCAGGAGCTCTTGTAGGGCAGGCCTGATGGTGACAAAATCTCTCAGCATTTGCTTGTCTATAAAGGATTTTATTTCTCCTTCACTTATGAAACTTAGTTTGGCTGGATATGAAATTCTGGGTTGAAAAGTCTGTTCTTTAAGAATGTTGAATATTGGCCCCCACTCTCTTCTGGCTTGTAGAGTTTCTGCTGAGGGATCCACTGTTAGTCTGATGGGCTTCCCTTTGTGGGTAACCCAACCTTTCTCTCTGGCCGCCCTTAACATTTTTTCCTTCATTTCAACTTTGGTGAATCTGACAATTATGTGTCTTGGAGTTGCTCTTCTCAAGGAGTATCTTTGTGGCCTTCTGTGTATTTCCTGAATTAGAATGTTGGCCTGCCTTGCTAGGTAGGGAAGTTCTCCTGTGTAATATCCTGCAGAGTGTTTTCCAACTTGGTTCCATTCTTGTCGTCACTTTCAGGCACACCAATCAGATGTAGATTTGGTCTTTTCACATAGTCCCATATTTCTTGGAGACTTTGTTCATTTCTTTTTACTCTTTTTTCTTTAATCTACATAGTCCCATATTTCTTGGAGACTTTGTTCATTTCTTTTTACTCTTTTTTCTTTAATCTTCTCTTCTCACTTCATTTCATTCATTTGATCTTCAATCACTGATACCCTTTATTCAAGTTGATCGAATCGGTTACTGAAGCTTGTGCATTTGTCACGTAGTTCTCGTGCTGTGATTTTCAGCTCTGTCAGGTCGTTTAAGTACTTCTCTACATTGGTTATTCTAGTAGCCATTTGTCTAATCTTTTTTCAAGGTTTTTAGCTTTTTTGCGATGGGTTCGAACTTCCTCCTTTAGCTCAGAGAGGTTTGATCGTCTGAAGCCTTCTTCTCTGAGCTCGTCAAAGTCATTCTCCGTCCAGCTTTGTTCCATTGCTGGCAAGGAGCTGCATTCCTTTGGAGGGGGAGAGGCGCTCTGATTTTTAGAATTTTCAGCTTTTCTGCTCTGTTTTTTCCCCATCTTTGTGGTTTTGTCTACCTTTGGTCTTTGATGATGGTGACGTACAGATGGGGTTTTGGTATGGATGTCCTTTCTGTTTGTTAGTTTTCCTTCTAACAGTCAGGACCCTCAGCTGCAGGTCTGTTGGAGTTTGCTGGAGGTCCACTCCAGACCCTGTTTGCCTGGGTATCAGCAGCAGAGGCTGCAGAGTAGTGAATATTGCTGAACAGCAAACTCTGGAAGCTTCATCTCAGAGGGATACCCGGCCCTGTGAGGTGTCAGTCTGCCCCTACTAGGGGTTGCCTCCCGGTTAGGCCACTCGGGGGTCAGGGACCCACTTGAGGAGGTAGTCTGTGCATTCTCAGATCTCCAGCTCTGTGCTGGGAGAACCACTACTCTCTTCAAAGCTGTCAGACAGGGACATTTACATCTGCAGAGGTTTCTGCTGCCTTTTGTTTGGCTATGCCCTGTCCCCAGAGGTGGAGTCTACAGAGGGAGGCAGGCCTCCTTGAGCTGCATCGGGTTCCACCCAGGTCGAGCTTCCCGGCTGCTTTGTTTACCTACTCAAGCCTCAGCAATGGCGGGTGCCCCTCCGGCAGCATCGCTACCACATTGCAGTTTGATCTCAGACTGCTGTGCTAGCAATGAGGGAGGCCCCGTGGGCATGGGACCCTCCAAGCCAGGCGCGGGATATAATCTCCTGATCTGCCATTTGCTAAGACCCTTGAAAAAGCGCAGTATTAGGGTGGGAGTGACCCAATTTTCCAGCTGCTGTGTGTCAGGGTTTCCCTTGGCTAGGAAAGGGAATTCCCTTACCCCTTGTGCTTCCCGGGTGAGGCGATGCCTCACTCTGCTTTGGCTCTTGCTCGGTGGACCGCACCCACTGTCCGGCACACCCCAGTGAGATGAACCTGGTGCCTCAGTTGGAAATGCAGAAATCACCTGTCTTCTGTGTGGCTCTTGCTGGGAGCTGTAGCCTGGAGGTCATCTTGGAACTACCCCAAGCATTTTTTATTATTAACATATTTTTATTGTCATCCATCTCTGCCAGCAGCTTCATTTCACTAGTAACTTGTTCTCTTGCTTTTTCATTCTTTGCAAGAATTTCCACTCTGTCCCATTAGGCATATAGAAGGCTCAGAGCATCTTATAATCTTCCGTAGCACAGTGGGAGCTAGGGTTACCACTTCCCATCCTGCAGGAAGACTCACAGATATTCTCTGGCTAAACTCTTTATAGCAACTTCTCACCCCTGACTGGCAGATCATGAAGCTCTAGTCTGAGCAGATAGCTACAGCACAGTCATCCTCTAATTTTGTGAGGACCCCAGCACACATAGTGCTTGGTTTTTATAGTCTTGGAGTTTCATAGATATTTCTGCCTCAGCGGCAGTCTTGTAAATAGCGTAGACTTGTAGTTGAATTAGAATTGGGAGGTGAGGGTTGCACAGATATATGTTAAAGGTGGCATCTTCCCACAGCCTTTTTCCTGATTCCATCAACAATTCCTCACATAAACCTCCAATTTGTAAATGCCTCCAGGTCATAGTAGTATTTGTAGAATTTATGATTGACAGGTTTCTGCCCCCAAGCAACTGCAGACACTCATATTTGGAAACTTGAAGATAACACTATTTGAAAGTAACTTTCTGGGGCCAGGCGTGGTGGCTCATGCCTGCAATCCCAGCACTTTGGGCAGCCGAGGCGGGCGGATCACCTGAAGTCAGGAGTTCGAGACCAGCTTGACCAACATGGTGAAACCCTGTCTTTACTAAAAATACAAAAATTAGCTAGGTGTGGTGGCGGGCTTCTGTAATCCCAGCTACTCGGGAGGCTGAGGCAGGAGTATCACTTGAACCTGGGAAGCGGAGATTGTGGTGAGCCGAGGTTGTGCCACTACACTGCAGCCTGGGAGACAGATCGAGACTCCATCTAAAAATAAATAAGTAAATAAAATAAACTTCTGAGAAAATAAACTTCCTGATATTTCCTTAAAACCCATATTATTTTAGTTATTATAAACTAAATTACATACAAACTTTAATTGTTTATCTTCTTAATAATTAGAGCAGGAAAGTTTGAAATTGCAGGCAAAATAGAGGTAAAGTAAGATTTTTTTTTACTCCCCAGAGACCTGGAAATGAAATAAAATATTTTACAACTTTTCAGGTAAAGAAAAGTAATATTTTGTCAAGTGTCAATCCATGAAGCAAGATAAATGAAAATAAAAAATAATGAAATATCCAATGTTTATACCAGTATTAGTCTGTTCTCATGTTGTTAATAAAGACATACCTGAGACTTGGTAATTTATAAAGGAAAAAGGTTTAATGGACTCACAGCTCCATGTGGCTGGGGAGACCTCACAATCATGGTGGAAGATGAAGGAATAGCAAAGGGACGTCTTACATGGTGGCAGGCAAAGAGCATAGGAGAATCAAGCAAAAAGGAAAACCCCTTATAAAAGCATCAGATCTCGTGAGACTTATTCCCTACCATGAGAACAGTATGGGGGAAACAGCCCCCTTGATTCAATTATCTCCCACTGACTGCCTCCCACAACACATAGAAATTATGAAAGCTGGCTGGGTGCGGTGGCTCATGCCTATAATCCCAGCACTTTGGGAGGCCAAGGCAGGCAGATCACCTGAGGTCAGGAGTTCGAGATCAGCTTGGCCAACATGGCAAAATTCTGTCTCTACTAAAAATATAAAAATTAGCCAGGTGTGGTAGCACATGCCTGTAATCTCAGCTACTCTGTAGGCTGAGGCAGGAGAATCGCTTGAACCTGGGAGACGGAGTTTGCAGTGAGCAGAGATTGTGCCACTGCACTCCAGCCTCGGTGACAGAGACAGACTCCATCTCAAAAAAAAAAAAAAAAAAAATTATGGGAGCTACAATTCAAGATGAGATTTGGGTGGAGACACAGCCAAACCATAAAAATACTTCATTTTCCCCAGAGCATTTATTCTTTAGAGTGATGGAAAAATGGACCCCTAAGAGGATGGTGTTTAACAATTTTGCAGAAAGTACCTTCTGGTAGCTACTGTAATGTTAGGCCACTTTTTCCCAGGATCCAAAATTTACTGTAGCATTTCATTGACTTATAGCTACTGTGACCATAGATTTTGGATTTTCTAGAAAGTTTTAATTTGGAAATTTCTGTAATATTGTCCAGCCATATTTTGTAGCACTAGGTTCAGAAATATGACCTGTTTGTTGCCTTTGAATTTTGTGGCAGAGTTTCTTCAAGGTTATAGAGGATGAACATCTATTAACTAGGTGATGAATAGGTAATGGATTTCGAACCTCTAGCCTGCTTAGTAATTCCTTCCATGTAAAATGATCTTCCTTTTATGAAAATCTAGTCTTGACAGTGATATAGAAAAAAAAACCCCTAATTTAAATGGACAGATAATTCTCTAATGTATTACCAGAAAAGTGGCTCCATTTCTGTTGTTATCTGTTCTGAGTACCACTGAGAAAATAATGTTTAATCTCAATTATAAAGACTTGGAATAAGTGAAGGCCAGAAATCATTAAAAATGTACTGGGTTTAATATAACATTTTATTTTAATGCTCTTTTTGCTTCTTTTCATTTAACCTTTCCAATGACCTAGCATGCTCAGGCATAACATAGAATAACTAAAGGAAGAAGTACACTTAATTGGAGTTCATAAGAATCCATCTGAAAAGGAATTTTCCATCTTTTGTAATTTATTGCGTTAAACATAATATGTTTTATAAGTATAACATGTTTTGGTTGCATTTTAATTACTTGTTCAGAAATATATCATGGACTAATTTTTCTAATATATGATATGAAGCTATGTTGTCTACTATAGTAGCAACTAGCCACAAATGATTGCACATTTGTCGTGTGGCCAGTTCAAATAGGAATGTGCTGCAAAGGTAAAATGCATGCTGAATTTTGAAGACTTAGTACAAATAAGATAATGTATAATATGACATTAATACATTTTATATCAAATACATAGGAAATGACAATATGTTAGATATATTGGGTTAAATCAAGCATGAACTAAAATAATTTCAACTATTTCTTTTTGTGTGTTTATTATGGCTATTAGGAAACTATATGACGTAACTAGCTTATGTTATATTTTTATTAGTCAGCACTTGTATAGAGAAAAATAGATTTTTAAATGATTTAAAGGACCAGCTGATAAAAAGCTTTTTGCTGCTATTGTCTCTGTTAGAGAGGATTTCAAGAAAGACTTGGGCTACTCTAGAAAAGCTAGTCAGCTCCTAGTCTTCCATCAGAAAAATGCCAGTGTCAGTGTGCTGTAGACAGGCCCCAGGTCACATTTTACTATTTGTGACTTACTGTGTTTGAGTCATATTTAGTGCTCCATAAATGTTTATTGAATTAATAACAACTTACAGTTGTAATTCATTGTCATGAGAATCAGAAATACTGAGTGTTATTTCCAACTCTGCCCCAACTAGCTCTGTGACCTTGCACAAAACACCCCCTCTTTCCTTATTTCATTTTTTGTTGTTGTTTTTTTTTTTTTTTTTTGAGACAGAATCTTGCTCTGACGCCCAGTCTGGAGTGCAATGGTGCAATCTTGGCTCACTGCAACCTCTGCCTCCCGGGTTCAAGCGATTCTCCCTGCCTCAGCCTCCCCAGTAGCTGAGATTACAGGTGCCTGCCACCACACCGGGCTAACTTTTGTATTTTTAGTAGAGATGGAGTTTTGCCATGTTGGCCAGGCTGACCTGGAACTCCTGACCTCAGGTGATCTGCCTGCCTCAGCCTCTCAAAGTGCTGGGCTTACAGGCCTGGCCCACCATGCTCGGCCTCCTTATCTCATTTTTTTTCCATCATAAAATGAGAAGGTTTAATATGATGACTGAATAATTTTCAACTCAGACATATTGTGGTACTATTATGTGACTCTGTATTGCTAGTCTACTAGGCAGTTAGAGTTTCCATTTCTAAAGTGGCAAATAAGTTTCTTCTTTAGTCAGGATTTTATTTTGCATGTCTACCCTCTGATATTGACTGTCTTTTCTTGAATATGCTAACATACGTTTCTGGAGCCTGCAAAGAACCACCCTTCTGTCATCTTTATCTAATAAATAAAATATTCTCATCTCTTGTTTTCTCTCTCTCCTGTCTACAAAATTAAACTCTTTGATTGTCACCCTTCTTGGAATTTTAACTTTGATTTTGCAGTAGAATATACCCAACTCGTGACATGAAGAGTTTCAGTTCAGATGAGAAGATTAGGGCTTTGAGGCATAGTGATGGCTTACCGTGATGCCCTACCTTGTTTTAACCTGATTGTCTCTCTCAGGTGAGAGAGTCGGACAGACTCCATTTTTGTTTCTTCACTTGCAGTCCCCCTTATCCCCCTCCCTTAAGGACATAACTAGTGTAAGCTGACTCCAACCACGTCCAGGAATGTACTTACTGATAAGATATAGAGGCAAGCTGAACCAGTAGCTCCTGGGGACGTGCTCGGTTGATGATACCCAAAACCCCTGCATTATCTCTTTGTGATAGTTTAAGCCCCTGCACCTGGAACTGGTTATTTTTCTGTAACTGTTTCTGTAACCATTAATCTTTTTAACTTTTTGCCTGTTCTGCTTTTGTAAAAATTGCTTCAGCTAAACTCCCCCTCCCCTATTTAGACCAAATTATAAAAAGAAATCTAGCCTCTTCTTCAGAGCCAAGAGAATTTTGAGCTCAAGCCATCTCTCGGTCGCTGGCAATAAAGGACTCTGAATTAGTCTCATAGTGTGGCATTTCTCTATAACTCGTTCGGTTATAACATTTGGAGGCCCCAGTGAGATCTGCCACTGGGTGAAGACCGGACTCGTTCCGGGCTCTCCCGGACAGACGGCGGGCTTATAGGGGAGGCGCCATCTGGAGATGTTCCAGGGCCCCATAGGCCATCATCTTCCAGAAGGGAACAGATCGACTGCCAGTTTGCCCAACCAAATTCAACTGCTGAGTCCTCAGTCTCTGGTCCCAGGAAGGTAAGTCAGATCTGACTCTGCCTCTCTGGGAGGGAAACTTCCCTGACGAGGGTCCTCCCTCAGACTCTGTCCACACTCCAGGACTCTGGAGGACAGAGTGCTGGTTTCTGTCCAGCTTCTCTGTTAAGTGTAGACTCTCTCCCTCTCTTCTCCTTCTCTTGTTTAGGTCTCTAGGAGACCTCTGTTTTTAGAATGGGTATAAAAAATTGTAATAAACTCCGTGTGAGTGAGTGAGTGAATGTGGAGTTCAAGGGCTTGCACTTGAATTTCCAGTTTGTAGCTCCACAGTGAAAGCTACAGAGTTCGAGAGGGCCCTCACCTGCGGTTCCATGGCAACCTCATAAGGCTTAGGGCAGCGTCGGGCATAGCTCGATCCAAGCCTGGGGTTTATACCAGCCTGCCAATGGCGAGAGGAGTAGCCAGGCGGGCATCTGACTGATTCCATCATGGGACCCCCTCCCCTTGTCTGTCTATAAAAATAATTGCCATAATTGTTTATATACCCCACTGTCTATTGTCTTGTTTGGTGTCTGTCTAAATTTCATATGTCAGGTCATTGATACTGCCCAAGACGACTGGGCAAGGACTTCTTCAAGGTCCTCAGTACAAATCTTCTTCTATCCCAGGAAGTCAAATCTCTCATTAGTCATTTGGGCCGGCCATTCCAGTCCTGCCTTTTCTGTCAGAAACAAATCAGGTGTTGTTATGAGGAGGGGTGTGGAAGACATTTGCCCATTTGGGATTTCTGGCATCATATAGATTGCTGGCATTTAGATTGCCATACCCCACGCCCTGACGACTTGTCCATCTTCTCCTTAGACCAGTGGTGGATCCAAAATAGCCACCCTGCTGACCTCCTTGCTCACCTTTTCTGTCATCCCGTAACTTTTCCCGTGCCCTTAAATAAGGCACTGCGCAGAGAAAGCTACGCCCGTACTCCTTTGCTCCGTCTGGACTCTTATTTTATCCCTCCGTGGTTACTCCAACCTTTCGGAAGATCCGAGTGGCCCCTTTCCTTCTCATCCCCATTCCTCCTCATCCCCATTCCTTACTCCACACATCTCGTTTTCCTGTGTTGCAGCAAGTCCAGCACCTCCAAGATTTGGCTCTGTTCTCCCTCCTTAAACCCTTGAAGGAAAAGGCCAAGTTTGAACTTTTGGCCTTCGAGTCTTGGAGACACCAAAGATATTTATTTAGACTATAAGTCAAAAAGGAGTAGGGGATCACGATGTAGGTCCCACTGGCCTCAGACCCGCCTTTTATCCTCTTCCTCGATCTTGAAACTTGAGGAGATAGACCTTATGTGGCAAGAAGTGTTGGCTATAGTTGTTTTCCTACTTCTTCTAGTTACAATACTTCTGTTCTTCTGATACTACAGCCCCCAAGGCCGTGAATATCTCTGTCCATGCTGGGTTTAATATTTCTGCTTAAACCTTGTTAAATTGCCTCCAGAATGGGAAACTCTTCTTCCCGGTCCCGTAGAAATAGAAGCCCTCTCCAAGGTATGTTGCAGAATTTCTCTCTGGGCTTCTCAGAGGATTACAGAGTCTACTTTAAAAAAGGCAAACTCCGGACCCTCTGTGAAGTAGAATGGCCAAAGTTTGGAACCCTGTGGCCCCCAGAAGCATCACTAAACCTCACAGCTGCTCAGGATGTGTGGCGGGTCATTGCTGGAACTCCTGGTCACCTCAAACAGTTTCCCTACATTGATCAATGGCTGAGTTTAGTCTGGAGCCCTCCTCCATGGCTCTGCTCATGCACCATTCATAATCCTACCTCCAAGGTCCTTTTGAGCCAGACTTCACTTCCGCCCTGACCCTCAGCTCCCTCGGCTTCTCCTGTACTGCCTCCTTCTGAAGAAGAGAAAAGTTTTCTTCACCCATGTCTGCTGCCCTACAACCCTCCTGCTCCCCCAGAATCTTCCCTTGTCTCCTCGACTACATCCCCTGTGACCTCTCCGCCTATAGCCACACAATTACGGCCTCAGCCAGAGGAGGTGACCCCCCTAATCCTGCTGAGAGAAGCCCAAATCCCTCTGGACAGTGAGCACTCTGCTCCGTTTTTAGTTTATGTCCCCTTCTCTACTTCTGACCTGTACAATTGGAAGGCTCATAATCCCCCTTTTTTTCTGAAAAGCCCCAGGTTTTGACCTCACTGATAGAGTCCGTGCTCCAGACTCACCGGCCCACCTGGGATGAGTGTCAGCAACTCCTTTTAACCCTTTTCACCTCTGAAGAGAGGGACCGTATCCGAAGAGAGGCCAGAAAGTATTTCCTTATATCAGCCAGTAGACCAGAGGAGGAAGCCCAAGACCTCCTTGAGGAGGTTTTTCCGTCTACCCGGTCTGATTGGGATCCAAAGTCCTCGGGTGGGAAGAGAGCTTTGGAAAATTTTCACCAGTATCTCCTTGCGGGTATCAAGGGAGAAAACCCATGAATCTGTCCAAGACAACGGAAGTTGTCCAGGGGCCTGATGAGTCACCAGGAGCGTTTCTAGAACACCTCCTGGAGGCCTATTGGATTTATACCCCTTTCGACCCGGCGGCTCCTGAAAATAGCTGTGCTGTTAATTTGGCATTTGTGACTCAGGCAGCCCCTGATATTAAAATAAAATTACAAAAGCTGGAAGGATTTGCTGGAATGAACACCAGCCAACTTTTAGAAATAGCCCAGAAAGTTTTTGACAATCGAGAGTTTAAAACGCAAAAATAGGCAGCTCAGGCAGCTGAAAGGGCTGCTGATAAAGCATCAAAAAGACAGGCAAAGATCTTAGTAGCCACTATCCAAGGAGTCAAGAAGGAAGGGCCTCCACCACAAAGCACTGGCCAGGGGACCCCGGGTCCCCGGCAGAAAGGCCAAAAAGGTGAGCGGGCTCCCCTACAAAGAAACCAATGTGCTTATTGCAAGCAGATTGGACACTGGAAAAAGGAATGCCCATTAAAACCAGAGAACAAAAAGATCCTCACCCTCCCTGCTGCAGAGGAATCTGATGATTGACGGGGCTGGGGCTCCCTCTCCCTTGGCCCCCGGGAGCCCATGGTGACTGCCACAGTGTGGGGCCAGCCTGTAAGCTTCCTAATTGACACTGGGGCAGAACACTCTGTACTGCAGACACCCTTGGGCAGTGTCTCTAATAAGAAGGTGGCTATGCAAGGGGCTACACACAGATACAAATAACTCTAAAACAAAGAACATATAAGAAGTGCCAGTAGAATTCAGAGAAGACAGGCTAGAAGCAGGAAGGAAAGCTTCAGGAAATACTTGAACATGGAAGGAAAGAGAAGCAAGTAAAGCATTAAAGGCAGAAGGAAGAATGTAAGAAAGGGAATAAGGCAAGAATAGGAGCCAAGTTAGTGGAACAGCCAATACTCCCATTTGAATTGATATTCAATCAGAGGATTAGTAAATGAACTTTGTAAAATTACTTTAGAGTTTCAAGGGAACTCTAATGGGAAACACTGCAGATGTGAAAGATCTACAGTGTGATGGCAAGAGCTGTGGACAGGCAGAGGTGGAGCAAGATTGCAGAATAGAAGGCTCCACCATTCGTCCCCCCCCACAAGGATATCAGGTTATCAACTACCTACACAGATAAAAACACCTTTACAAGAACCAAAAATTAGATGGGCACTCATAGTACCTGTTTTTAACTTATATGACTGAAAGAGGCGATGAAGAGATAGGGTCACCTAAATCAGTTAAAGGTCCAATTGGCTTAGGAGGGCTCCATGGGACAAGGATTTTTTTCTGGGTGGTGAACATAGTTCCAACATCAAATCCCAAGATATAAAGCCTTAATCCCCATGACATGCCGTAATACCTTTGAGCTGAACTAGGGTTATGGATAGTTATAGTAAGAGGGTTACAATTTCCCATAGTACATGGTCTAGGAGGGGGAGTGTGAGTTATGGAGAGGGTTGAAGACCGGGTTGATCCTCTAGGGTAAGTGGCTAAGGTTACACACGTCCAGGAAGGGCAGAAAACCTGGTAAGAATCTCGACAACTAGAGTCAGGGTGATTTCCAGGACAGAGGTAAAAGTCAGTGCTCTGGAGTCCTTTTTCTACACCTTTGGAGCTTCCACATCCAGTCCGGCTTCCAGTATGTCCAAACCCTACAGCGAGGTTGACACTCCCTGCTCCCGTGATTGACAGATTGCTTTGCTCTTCGAGGGTATGGGCAGGCTCTGGGAACAAAGCACATAAATCGACTGCAAAAGAGACTTCCTTGGAGGTACCCACCTTCCAGGTGGTGTTTGCAAACACACGTCCTGTCAAGAAAGAAGTGAGGAGAAAAGAGTAGGAAGGGACAGAATGCATGACAGGCAGAAACAAACAAAAGAGGTAAATAAAAAGAAGTAATTTGATGGCTTCGCTCGACTTAGGTGCAGTTTTAAGGGGCCTGACCCAGACTTGGGGACCCATGTTTCTTGCTGGGCTTTGTTGGCCTTTTTGATGTGAGAGTGATGAATCCAAGCAGGAATGCTGTCCATTTTCAGAGCCGTCGGCATGGTGAGGATGACAGTATGAGGTCGTTTCCAGACAGGAGTGAGTCCTTCTTTCTGGAACTTTTTAACATACACCAGGTTCCCCGGCCGGAAAGAGTGTCAGGGCCCCGTCTGGTCAGGAACTGGATTGGGGTGTGCTCCCCGGACAAGCAGCTGGATGATGTCTCGTACCTGTTGGGGAGACTGCAGGTATTGTAACAAATTAGCTTGTGAGATTTCTGCTAAATGGGTATCCCTTAGCTTAGGCAAGATAGGTGGAGCCCTTTCATACATGATTTCAAAAGGTGAAAACCCAGCCCAGTAAGGTGTGCATCTTACTCTAACAAGGGCTAAAGGAAGGAGCTTTACCCAATTCTCACTGATTTCTAGGATTAATTTAGTAAGAGTACTTTTTAGGGTGCATTTCATGTGTTCTACCTGTCCAGAGCTCTGGGGTTGATAGGCGCAATGGAGTTTCCATTGAGTGTTTAATGCCTTGCTGACCAACCTAGCTATGGACAGGTTGAAGGCTTTGGGATGGGTTCAAACATCCTGCTTTAGCTCAGAGAAGTGAAGTTTGTTATTACCTATCATCTGAAGACTTCTCTCAACTCGTCAAAGTCATTCTCCATCTAGCTTTGTTTCATTGCTGGTGAGGAGCTGCGTTCCTTTGGAGGAGAAGAGGCGCTCTGATTTTTAGAATTTTCAGCTCTGGTTTCTCCCCATATTTGTGATTTTATCTACCTTTGGTCTTTGATGATGGTGACATACAGATGGGGTTTTGGTGTGGATGTCCTTTCTGTTTGTTAATTTTTCTTCTAACAGTCAGGACCTCCAGCTGCAGGTCTGTTGGAGTTTGCTGGAGGTCCTCTCCAGACCCTGTTTGCCTGGGTATCACTGGCAGAGGCTGCAGAACACCAAATATTGCAGAACAGTAAATGTTGCTGCCTGATCCTTCTTCTGGAAGCTTCCTCTTAGAGGGGCACTTGGCCGTGTGAGGTGTCAGTTGGCCCCTACTGGGAGGTGCCTCCCAGTTAGGCCACTCGGTGGTCAGGGACCCACTTGAGGAGGTAGTCTGTGCATTCTCAGATCTCCAACTCCATGCTGGGAGAACCACTACTCTCTTCAAAGCTGTCAGACAGGGACATGTAAGTCTGCAGAAGTTTCTGCTGCCTTTTGTTCGGCTATGCCCTGCCCCCAGAGGTGGAGTCCACAGAGGCAGGCAGGCCTCCTTGAGCTGCGATGGGCTCCATGCAGTTCGAGCTTCCCTGTCCACTTTGGTTACCTACTCAAGCCTCAGCAATGGTGGACGCCCCTCCCCGAGCCTTGCTACTGCCTTGTAGTTCGATCTCAGACTGCTGTGCTAGCAGTGAGTGAGTCTCCGTGGGTGTGGGACCCTCCGAGCCAGGCACAGGATATAATCTCCTGGTGTGCCGTTTGCTAAGACCCTTGGAAAAGTGCAGTATTAGGGTGGGAGTGTCCCAATTTTCCAGGTATCATCTGTCATGGCTTCCCTTGGCTAGCAAAGGGAATTCCCCAACCCCTTGCACTTCCAAGGTGAGGCCATGCCCTGCTCTGCTTTGGCTCACACTCCATGGGCTGCACCCACTGTTGGACAAACCCCAGTGAAATGAACGTGGTACCTCAGTTGGAAATGCAGAAATCACCCATCTTCTTTGTCGCTCACACTGAGAGCTGTAGACTGGAGCTGTTCCTATTCAGCCATCTTGGAACCTCCACAACTAGTATTTTCAACAAATTTTTTACAGTTGATTAATTTTCTTTTAAAATTTTAATGTATTTTTATGAAATCCTAAAATTTGTAATTTTGTGTAGCCAGATATATTAACATTTTTCTTTAAAAATGTTTCTTTAAAAACCCCTCGGAGGGTCCCACACCCACGGAGACTCACTCACTGCTAGCACAGCAGTCTGAGATCGAACTACAAGGCAGTAGCAAGGCTCGGGGAGGGGCGTCCACCATTGCTGAGGCTTGAGTAGGTAACCAAAGTGGACAGGGAAGCTCGAACTGCATGGAGCCCATCGCAGCTCAAGGAGGCCTGCCTGCCTCTGTGGACTTAAGGTTTTTGACCTTGGTTGGTGTTGTATTTAAAAGAGTTTCCAAACTCAAGATTATATGAATATTTACCAGTATATTCTTTTCCCACTTTTATAATTTTATTTTTAGAAATTATTTAACCTATTTTTATTTCTTTTGGTGCATGATGTGACATGCAGTGAATCTATATTTCTTTTCAAATGGTGTTCTCTTTCACCCAGTACCTTGAATAATTTATGGCCTGATGTCAATTGAGGATCCTATAGAGTTTACTTTTAAATATAGTTTCAGCTTTTGATTTGGATTGTCATTGTCATTGTCATTGAGGAAGTATGTATCCTAGTCCTAATTTACTATGTTCTTTAAGTTAAAACTCAATGCAGTGATGACAGCAGTAAATATAATTATATAATTTTGCAGTTATCATTGCATTATATATTTCTGCGTAAACAATTACAACAATATTTAGGCTTAAAAGAAAAACCTTTATTATCTTACAGTTTCTGTAGGTCAACAATCTGCATGTGGCTTATGTGGTTCTTCTGACTCAGGGGTTTTGACAGGATCCAATCAAGGTTGCAGTCATTTTATGGATGAGCTGGGGGAGGAAATAATTCTGTGCTTGTTGGGAAGTGGATTTTTCCATAGTTCAGCATACATCAAGGCAGCTGGTTTCATCAGTATGAGCAGGTGAGAGGGCAAAATAGAGTGTCAGTAAGAGTACCAGTAACATAATAGGCAAAGTCTTTTGTCATGTAATTTGCAACTGACACTCCATCACTCATGCCTTATTCTACTTATTAGAAGGAAATCCATGGGTTCAGCTCACACAAAAAGAGACTTGTGTTAGTCAGGGTTCTCTAGAGAAACAGAACCAGTAGGACGGATGGACAGACAGAGACTGAGAGAGAGAGAGAGAGAGAGAGAGAGAGAGAGAGAGAGAGAGAATGGGAACTTGCTCATGCAATTGTGAAGGCTAAGTTTCACCATCTGTTGTCTGAAAGTTGGAGAACCAGGAAAGCCAGTGGTGTAATTTAGTCTGAGTCTAAAGGCCCAAGAACAAGGAGCTGCAATTTCTAAGGGTAGGAGAAAATGGATGTTTCAGCTCAAGCAGAAAGAATTATCCATTCCTCTGCCTTTTTATTCTGTTTTATCTCTCAAAATATTAGTTGATGTCTAGTGGTTTGGTGAATGAAAATCTTCTTTACTCAGTCTACTGATTGAAATACTAATCACTTCAGGAAACACCATCACAGACATACTCAGAAATAATGTTTTACCAGGTTTCTGGGCATCCCTTTACCGAGTCATGTTGACCTTTAAATTAACTGTCCCAGAAGGAATTACACAAGGGCATGAATACTAAGAAATAGGGACCATTGGAAGACGTTTTAAAAACTACCTACCACAGTCACATAAATATGGTTGATTCTATTTTTAATTTTCAAATATAGGATGATTATTTTAATTTCCTCATCAAACATTACATGGCCATAGTGTATTATTTATTTTAAAATTCCACATAGGCCGGGCGCGGTGGCTCAAGCCTGTAATCCTAGCACTTTGGGAGGCCGAGACGGGCGGATCACAAGGTTAGGAGATCGAGACCATCCTGGCTAACACGGTGAAACCCCGTCTCTACTAAAAAGTACAAAAAACTAGCCGGGCGAGGTGGCGAGCGCCTGTAGTCCCAGCTACTCGGGAGGCTGAGCCAGGAGAATGGCGTAAACCCGGGAGGCGGAGCTTGCAGTGAGCAGAGATCCGGCCACTGCACTCCAGCCTGGGTGACAGAGCGAGACTCCGTCTCAAAAAAAAAAAAATAATAAATAAATAAAATAAAATAAAATTCCACATAATTCAATTTTCTAATATTTTAGTTAACATTGTTATGGTAATATTTATAAGGGAGAGTATTTTCTCTTTAAATTTTTAAAGTAACGAATTTGTTAACTATGTTAAGTACAATGGCAAAACAAGGACTTTTGAAATCATTTCCTCCATAAAAGCAGCAAGAACACTGGCAAAAATAGTCAGAATAAATAAACCTTTTCAGAAGTCTAGAAGTGATCCAAAGTCAGACTTTGAGAAACATCAGATCATTTATCTTTGTGTAATAAGTGCCTCTTCCTTGCCCCTTGGCAGAGTAAAGTCAAATATCAACCAAGAGCACCAGGGCCATAGGAGGCAGAGCTTAGATTAAGGGAAATCTTCTGGCTCCTACCGTGTGCCTTGCCCACCTCATCTCATTAACTTTCTGAGAAAACAGTAAGGCTAGGGAGACATCCTGTAAAGTCATGGAGTCAAACCATTGTTATAAGGCCAAAAGTCATACATATTTTGAAAAATGTCTTACTTAGGAACATCCAATTGAAGCTAACCATAAGAAAAAAAATATCACCACTAAAAAGATTAAGGACTTTACAAAGAACTCTCTATAATTAAAACAGTAGAAAATTATAGGCAAAAATTAAAATGAAGTATTCACACAGACCTGGGTTTGAAACCTAGCTTTACGTTTTACTAGCTGTGTGACCTTAGGCAAGCTACTGACTTCTCTAAGCCTCAATTTCCTCATGTGTGAATCAGGAATAATGAAAGTACTTAACCTCATAGAACCCTCTTTAGGATTAAATATAATAGTACTTAGAAAGCTATAGATAGCTCGGTAAGTGCTTGAAAATGAAAGCCTATTTGTATTGCTGACTTGGTATTTCAAGATGCCTGAGCCAAGAATGGATTTTACTCATTTCTTCTCTGCTTGTTGCCCCCCTTCATTTTTAAACATATTTTCACTCCCAATATATAACAAACAGTACAGAATAAGGATTTAATAAATTAGAAAGGAAATTGGATTGCAAAAAGTTAACTGAAAAGGAAATTTAATATTGTTCTCAAATATTCTTCTTTTCATTTTTTTCTAAAGTCCTCATTTTTTTATTGCTAGAATAAGTAAAAACCATAATGAGTGAAAACAGAAGTCATAAAGAGTAGCATTTGGAATACAGTAAACACTATATTATGATTATCATTCGTGATTCAAAACCAGTTTCACATTAAATACCTTTGCCTTTGTTCTTCCTTTTCTAGGTATAAAAAATTATGTTTCCCAATAATAGGTTTTAATTACCCTTTGATAAGGTTTTGCTGAGTCCCCAACCAAATCTCATCTTGAATTGTAGTAGTTCCCATAATCCCCCTGTGTTGTTGGAGAGACCCAGTGGGAGGTAATTTAATCATAGTGCCAGTTACCCCCATCCTGCTGTTCTCCTGATAGTGAGTGAGTTCTCAGGAGATTTGATGGTTTTATAAGAGGTTTTTCCCCCTTTTGTTGGGTACTTCTCCTTCCTGCCATCATGGAAGAAGGAAATGTTCGCGTCCCCTTCTGCCATGATTGTCAGTTTCCTGAGACCTCCCCAGCCATGTGGAACTGTGAGTCAATTAAACCTATTTTCTTTATAAATTACCCAGTCTCAGGCAGTCCTTTACAGCAGCATGAGAATGGACTAATACACCCTTCCTGTAAGCCTACCTTCTGCCCTGCTTAGGTAGCACAGACAAGAAATTACCAAGAGGGAAGAAAAGGCTATAACTCTTTTCCGGTTCTTTATATCCTGTTCTCATCCTAAAGTGCAAAGCTGTTGACTAGTAAGAAACTCTGTGATTTTATTTCTTCAATCAAACATTTTAAGGATTTTTACTTCTCTTTTTGTTCACGTTTAAAATTTAACCACACATCACCTACTGCCTAAAACTATCTATAGCCCATTGGTTACATCAGTACCCTGCCTTAAATAGCATATTAGAAAATGAAATGTATGTAGCAAGTGGCTTTGACTCACCTGATTATAAGCTTGTCACCAAAAAAGTTATTTAAAATTGCACTTATACAATCACAGCTTGCATATAAACTTTGAAAACGAATCTGTGAGAGAAATAAATAAGATATTTTGCAGATATATAAAGTGGATCTACCTGATTCTATAAACTAGGATTCTGATAAGAGTTAAGAAATTCCATTCTAGAAAATTAAAGTACATTTCTCAGAAATAGCCAAAGTCATTGCTGTTTTTCTTTTCCTTTCATAGTTACAGCAACAGAAGCCATAACCATTTTAATACATAGTGCCTAACATATAGTAGCATCTCAATAATTTTGAGCATATGGACATAGGAATTAATAAAATAATGCAACGTTATGTATAGGGATAACAATATACCACATGCACAGACATATACACTGGAAAAATGTTCATTAAAAGTGCATTGATTATATTCATATTAGTGAATATATCCTATAAAATATTAACCAGATATTAAATAAAGTAGAATTTTATCTATAGTATATCTTTGATATGTTTACAAAGGGGTGAGGTGGGGATTGAAAATAGCAAAGAAATATATATGGTATGATTAAATGTTTAAATTAATTTTGTAATTGATAAATAATACTTGTACATATTTATGCATTACATATTTATGCATTAATAGTGATGCTTTGATATGTACAACATATAGTGATCAGATTAGGGTAATTAGCATGTCCATCATCTCAAACATTTGTCATTTATTTGTGTTAGGAATGTTCAATGACGTCTTTCGAGTTATTTGAAACTACATAGTACATTATTGTTTACTAACTTCCACTTCTGTCCATGTTCTCTCCCAATGTGAACAACCAGAAAATGAGAAAAAATATTTGAAACCGATTTTTTCATTAATCAGGATAATGGGCAGTACAGCACTGTGTTCACTAAGAGAAACAAAGATGTGAGCTCGGCAATCACTCCAGCTTCCTACCAGGAAGCAATTTTAGAACAATGACACAGAAAGAATTCAAGTAAGAGACACTTTTGTTTCACTAAATTGAAAAGATAGAAATCAGAATTTAGGTATTTGAAATGAATGGAATTTTGTGGCAGAATAATAGAGAGGAGGGAGCTATGCCGAAAAAAAGCTCCAGAAATCTTTCTGGGGGCCCTTTGAATCCTTCACTACTAATCAACACATTTGCAGGGTGAGTCCCATGAGACGAGAAAGAACAACTGCCTGAGAATCATCAACTGAAATTTTTTCAGAGCTCACTGTCACTGCCCTACAAGAACACAGTTGTCGTTAAAGAAGTTGGGTTTGTTAATCATTCATTGCAGTGAAGGAGAATAAACACCATCTCGTTTGCTTTCCTTCTTTTAGTGATCATAGTCCTGCACTGCCCATTGTCTAGATTAGAAAATAAATTGTTTCCAATATGTTTTCCAGCTGTTTATATTGGAAGGAAAAGTTCTGTAAGTACATGACAACTCAGATATAGAGTATTAGAAGAAACTTCTTATAGGATTTGGGCTTTGGCTGGGTAATTTGGTAAAGGGTCTAAGGAAGTGGGAGTTTTGTCTAGATTAACTGCTGTCAGGAAACAGGAGTAATTCTATAACTGGGTATCTGAGTAGAATTTATATAAAAGGAGGGCAGACTAGAACAAATATAAAGCTGTAATTGGGAAAACAAGTAGCAGTCACTCAAATTAGCAGGTAGGTGGGATATTTTTGGATTGCACAGTGATCTTATTTTTGTCTGTCCTTAGACAAAATTATGAAATAATCTTGTTTTATCTTACTTTATCATGGTCTGAAATTGGTGTTCTGTGAAATTGTCCATTCTTCAACAAGAGAATAATATGGCTTAGCTGTGAGTGGCAGCCCAGCTTCTAATAGCACTGAGGCCTAGTATGAGTGACCAGTTGCCGGCTGTCAAAGACTACTTTTCAAAATTTCCTACCACATAGGACTGAAACATCTTTAATACCCTACCAGTGAAATAGAGAAACGTCACTTAATGCTCTAAGCAATCAGTGGGCACCAGAAGGCTAAACTATCCCAAGAGTAAAGGCTACTCTAGATATACCCGAGTGATGCTAAAAAACAAACTTTAAAATTAGTATCCAAAAAGGTTAAGCTGATCTTCAGTTTATTGCCTAGCAACAACAACAACAGAACAAAACAAACAAAAAAACAACCAGCGCAACAGCAAATTGTGACCCATAACCTGGAGGAAATCAGAGATGATGAAACTGGCTGACAAAGCTTTAAAATAGTTTGGTTTTTTTTTGGGGGGGGTGGGGGGATGGAGTTTCGCTCTTGTCACCCAGGCTGGAGTGTAGTGGCCCGATCTTGGCTTACTGCAACCTCCGCCACCCGGGTTCAAGCTATTCTCCTCCCTCAGCCTCCCGAGTAGCTGGGATTACAGGTGCCGGCTACCACGCCCAGCTAATTTTTTGTATTTTTAGTAGAGACGGGGTTTCGCTATGTTGGGCAGGCTGGTCTCAAACTCCTGACCTCAGATGATCCGCCTGCCTTGGCCTCCCAAAGTGCTGGGATTACAGGCATGAGCCACCAGGCCCAGCCTAAAATAGTTATTAAAATACTGTAATGAGGAGAGTAATGGAAGACAAAACATGGGATTTTGGAGCTGAAACATATGCTATCTGAAATTGAAAACGAAGTGTGTGTAATTACTATCACAGTAGACACTGCAAAATAAAAGATATGGGAATTACTTAAACTGAAACAAAGATAGAAAATTGAGACTGTGACAATAGAATATGACTGATTTACAAATATATTAAATAATCTTACTGGGGAGGTTAGGAGAAAAGGTGTAAATGAGCTTAGGAGATTAAATGTAAAAGAAGCTCACATAAACACTGCACTCTGTTGTATAACATTGTCTCCCATGGGAACATGGGTTAACAATTCTGAAACCAGTATACATTTACACTACAACTAACCAAGTAAGCAAATAAATGATGGATTGTCGGAGCCTAGTTTCTCACAGTTGGAATGAAAGGTTGTAGACAAACAAGGCAGAAAACTAGAATGATACATGTAGTAATGGATTACAGCAGAAGACAGTATAAACTCATGTTGAACGTAACATACATACAGAAATATTTATAGATATGCTGATTTACACAGCTTAGTACACATACCTATATTTTCTTGCTTTGTCAACTATGAGGGCCTAAAAACAATGGCAACCCATTCGCAACCAGCAAACCTAGGACCCAACTCTAGGTTTCTAATATCATTATATAATTAAAGACAAAAACAAAATAGGAATGTCTGAAGAAATGGCTGATTCTAGAACTAGGGCAGGAAGTACATAAGATTTGCCTGAAGCATCGTGTGGTACCAGAAGGTAAAGAAATTTTAAAAACAGAAAGGTGAGAGCATATCAAAAGGACACAGGAGCCAACTGAAAGAGCATACAGTGGTCAAAGATGAAATAATTTGAGGAAGAAAATTAATGAGGTAATGTTAAATTTTACCCCAAAGTTTACAATAAATATCTGGGATTTTATAGTGATACAACTTAATTCTTGAAAAAAAAAATAATGGAGAATAGACAAATCCATATAGAAGAATTTCAAATATTTTATGTTAATACCCCCTAATCCAAGAAGTGGTGTTTAATCCCCATCTGTTTTTAGTGTTGGCTTCACTTAATGATTTGCTATGAAAAAGCAATGTATGGAAAACAAGGAGTACCTTTACAGTGGAGAAACCTGCCATATGCTAGTTTGATAACGTGATTAAGGCAATTTGTCATGCGATATCACGTAACCCTGTTATAATATGACAAGAAAAATAGTTTACCTCTATGAGATTCTGCCCCAAAACTCATAATCTTAGTCTGATGATAAGAGTATCACCAGACATATCCCCATTGAAAGATACTCTATAAAACAGCTCACTCTAGTGCCTCTCATAGCTGTCAAGGTCATAAAAAGTAAGGACAATCTGAGAAACTGTCACAGCCAAAAAGAGCCTAAGGAGACTTGAGGACTAAATGTAATATGGTGTCTTGCATGGGATCAGAAAGCAGCAACAGGTAAAACCTAAGGAATACTGAGTAATACAAGGACTTTAGTTAATAATATTATATGAATATTGGCTATTAGTATTGAGAAATGCACTATACTAGTGTAAGATGTTAACAATAAAAAAACAAGGTATGAGATTTTCTTATATGGGAAGTTACTGTACTATATTCATGTCTTTGCAGTAAATCTAAAACTATTCTGAAATGTTTATTAAATATTAACAGGCTGGACATGGTGGCTCACACCTGTAATCCCAGCACTTGGGGAGGCTGAGGTGGGCAGATCACGAAGTCAAGACATCGAGACCATCCTGGCCAACATGGTGAAACCGTGTCTCTACTAAAAGTACAAAAATTAGCTGGGCGTGGTGGTTCATGCCTGTAGTCTCAGCTACTTGGGAGGCTGACGCAGGAGAATTGCTTGAACCCAGGAGGCAGAGGTTGCAGTGAGCCGAGATCGCACTACTGCAGTCCAGCCTGGCGATAGAGTGAGACTCCATCTCACCAAAAAAAAAAAAAAACAAATTAACAAAAGCACTAGTGACCAGGAGAATAATATTACATGATTCTGTATATGTATATTAAGAGACCCAGAATGAAAAGAGAGGGAGATAAGATTAGAAAAATTTTTGGAGGATGGGCGTGTTGGCTCACACCTGTAATCCCAGCACTTTGGGAGGCCAAGGTGGATGGATCACAAGGTCAGGAGATCGAGACCATCCTGGCTAACATGATGAAACCCCATCTCTACTAAAAGTACAAAAAATTAGTCAGGCATGGTGGCACACACCTGTAGTCCCTGCAACTCGAAAGACTGAGGCAGGAGAATCGCTTGAACCCAGGAGGCGGAGGTTGCAGTGAGCCGAGATCGCACCACTGCACTCCAGCCTAGGCAGCAGAGCGAGACTCCATCTAAAGTATATACATACATGGACATAATGGACATTTCGTAAATGTGGTTAAAAACTAAATTCATAGAACCAAGGAGTTCAATAAAACACAGGAGAATACACACAAAGAAAACCAAACCAAATGTATCATAGTAAAATGTCTAAAATAGGAGATGGCAAATGAAGTTAAAAACAGAACAAAAAAAGATGTGTTACATGTAGAGGAATAAAAAGAATTATTACAGACTTCTTGTCACAAATTATAATGCCAGAAGACACTTTAATGGAATTTGTAAAGCATTAAGCAAATCCAGCTATCAACGTAGATTTCTGTATCACATAAAAAAATTTTGGAGTTAAAATGTAGACATTTTCAGAAACACAAATCAAAAGCAGAGATAATTTTATAGCAGCAGTCCTGAAACATCAGAAATGTTAAAGGAGGTTCTTCAGATTGAAGGAAAATGATATGTACTACACAAGTTTTAGAGCTACACAAAGTAAAGGGGCTGGAAATCATGATTACATTGTGTAAGTTTAGAAGAATTTTTTTTCAGTGATCAGGAGAATAAGATAGAAGACACAAATTACAAATATATAGGAGTGCAAAGGAGAATGTGACTATATATCCTGTAGTCATTAAAATATTTATACACATTCCAAACAAGATTATGACAATACATTTGTATCATAGATGAAATGGACAACTGCTTTGAAAGACACAACTTTGCAAACAACTATAATCCAAAATATGAACTCTGAGGATCCATATTCACATGAAAGTAATTGAGTTCCAAATGAATCCCCTTGCCACAAAGAAAACTCCACGTCAATATAACTTTACTGGTGGTCTCATCAAATTTTAAAATGGGACTCATGCGAAAATCATATATGAATTATTTCAGAAACTAAAGGTCAGGGAACCAGGGGTAGTGACATATGCCTATAGTCCTAGCAACTCGGGGGCTGAGGCAGGAGGATTGCTTGAGCCCAGGAGTTCAAGAGCAACCTTGGAGATATACTGAGATGTTGTCTCTTAAAACCGAAAAAGAAAAAAGGTTTGGGAAAGCATTTCCAATTTTATTTTATAAGGCTGGTGTATTAGTCATTTTCCCACTGCTAATAAAGACATACCCAAGAGTGGGCAATTTCCAAAAGAAAGAGGTTTAATGGACTTACAGTTCCATGTGGCTAGGGAGGTCTCACAATTATGGCAGAAGGCAAGGAGGAGAGAGTCACATCTTATGTGGATGGTGGCAGGCAAGGAGAGAGCTTGTACAGGGCAACTCCCCCTTATGAAACCATCAGATCTCATGAGACTTACTCACTATCATGAGAACAGCATGGGAACGACCTGTCCCTGTGATTCAATTATCTCCCACCAGGTCCCTCCAACATCACATAAGAATTAAACATGAGATTTGGGTGGAGACACAGCCAAACCGTATCATTCTGTCCCTGGACCCTCTCAAATCTCACGTCCTCACATTTCAAAACCAATCATGCCTTCCAAACAGTCCCCCAAAGTCTTAACTCATGTCAGCATTAACTCAAAAGTCCACAGTCCAAAGTTCAAAGTTTCATCTGAGACAAGGCAAGTCCTTTCTGCCTATAAGCCTGTAAAATCAAAAGGAACTTAGTTATTTCCTAGATACAATGGGGGCACAGGCATTGAGTAGATACAGCCATTCCAAATTGGAGACATTAGCCAAAACTAAGGGGCTGCAGGCACCATGCAAGTCTGAAATCCAGCGGGGCAGTCAAATTTTAAAATTCCAGAATTATCTCCTTTGACTGCATGTCTCACATCCAGGTCACACTGATATAAGAGGTGGGTTCCCATGGTCTTGGGCAGCTTCACCCCTGTGTCCTTGCAGGGTACAGCCTCCCTCCTGGCTGCTTTCATGGACTGGCGTTGAGTGTCTGCTGTTTTTCCAGGTATAAGGTGCAAGCAGTCAGAGGATCTACCATTCTGGGGTCTGGAGGACAGTGGCCCTCTCCCCAGCTCCACTAGGCGGTGCTTCAGTAGAGACCCTGTGTAAGGATTGTGACCCCACATTTCCCTTCTGCACTGCCCTAGAAGAGGTTCTCCATGAGGGCCCTGCCCCTCCAGCAAACTTCTGCCCAGGCATCCAAGCATTTCCATACTATCTTCTGATATCTCGGCAGAGGTTTCCAAACCTCAGTTCTTAACTTCTGTGCACCCACAGGCTCAACACCATGTGGAAACTGCCAAGGCTTGGGGCTTGCACCCTCTGAAGCCACAGCCTGAGGTCTGTGTTGGCCCCTTTCAGCCACAGCTGGAGCAGCTGGGGCACAGGACACCAAATCCCTAGGCTGCATACACCAGGAAGATCCTGGGCCTAGCCCATAAAACCAGGTTTTCCTCCTAGGCCTCCAGGCCTATGATGAGAGTGACCGCTGTGAAGACCTCTGGCATGCCCTGGAGACATTTTCCCCATTGTCTTAGGGGTTAACATTCGCCTCTTTGTTATTTATGCAAATTTCTACAGCTGCCTTGAATTTCTCCTAAGAAAATGGAATTTTCTTTTCTTTTGTTTCTTTCTTTTTTTTTTTTTTTTTTTTCCTGAGATGGAGTCTTACTCTGTCACCCAGGCTGGAGTGCAATGGTACAGTCTCGGCTCACTGCAATCTCCACCTCCCAGGTTCAAGTGATTCTCCCGCCTCAGCCTCCCGAGTGACTGGGACTACAGGCACGTGCCACCACACCTAGCTAATTTTTCGTATTTTTAGTAGAGATGGGGTTTCACTATGTTGGCCAGGCTGGTCTCAAATGCCTGACCTTGTGATCTGCCTGCCTTGGCCTTCCAAAGTGCTGGGATTTCAGGTGTGAGCCACCGCGCCTGGCTGGGATTTTATTTTCTATCCCATTGTCAGGCTGCAAATTTTCCAAAGTTTCACGCTCTGCTTCCCTTATAAAACTGAATGCCTTTAACAGCACCCAAGTCACCTCTTGAATGCTTTGCTGCATAGAAATTTCTTCTGCCAGATACCCTAAATCATCTCCCTCAAGTTTAGAGTTCTACAAATCTCTAGGGCAGGGACAAAATGCTGCCAGTCTCTTTGCTAAAACATAACAAGAGTCACCTTTGCTCCAGTTCCTAACAAGTTCCTCATCTCCACCTGAGACCACCTCAGTCTGGACTTTATTATCCATATCGCTGTCAGCATTTTGGGCAAAGCCATTCACCAAGTCTCTAGGAAGTTCCAAACTTTCCCACATTTTCCTGTCTACTTCTGAGCCCTCCAAACTGTTCCAACCTCTGCCCGTTACCCAGTTCAAAAGTAGCTTCCACATTTTTGGGTATCTTTTCAGCAGTGCCTCACTCTACTGGTACTAATTTACTGTATTAGTTCATTTTCATACAGCTAATAAAGACATACCTGGGCTGGGTGTGTGACTTACACCTGTAATCCCAGCACTTTGGGAGGCCAAGGCAGGTGGATCACTTAAGGTCAGGAGTTCGAGACCAGCCTGGCCAACATGGTGAAACCCCATCTCTACTAAAATACAAAAAATTAGCTGGGTGTGGTGGGGCACACCTGTAATCTCATCTACCTGGGAGGCTGAGACAGGAGAATCCCTTGATCCTGGGAGGCTGAGGTTGCAGTGAGCCGACATCGTCCTGGGCCTCAGAGCAAGACTTAGTCTCAAAAAAAATCACATACCCGAGATTGGGCAATTTACAAAAGAAAGGGGTTTAATGGACTTACAGTTCCACATGGCTGGAGAGGCCTCACAATCATGGCAGGAGGCAAGGAGGAGCAAGTCACATCTTATGTGAATGGCAACAGGCAAAGAGAGAGCTTGTACAGGGAAACTCCACCTTATAAAACTATCAGCAAGGCCGGGCGCTATGGCTCGTGCCTGTAATCCCAGCACTTTGGGAGGCCAAGGCAGGTGGATGACCTGAAGTCAGGAGTTTGAGACCAGCCTGGCCAACATGGTGAAACCCCGTCTCTACTAAAAATACAAAAATTAGCCAGGCATGGTGGTGGGTGCCTGTAATTCCAGCTACTGGGCAGGCTGAGGCAGGAGAATTGCTTGAACCCAGAAGGTAGAAGTTGCAATGAGCCGAGATTACGCCACTGCGCTCCAGCCTGAGAGACAGAGTGAGACTCTGTCAAAACAAAAACAAAAAAAAACCATTAGAGATCTCGTGAGACTTATTCACTATCACAAGAAGAGCACAGGAAATACCTGCCCCCCATGATCCAATTACTTCCCACCAGGTTCCTGCCTTCAGGATGAGATTTAGGTGAGGACACAGCCAAACCATGTCAGCTAGCATCAATCAGTGTGATGATTGATCAATCAGTATGAAGAATAATACTTACTTCTTCCACAAAGATGTCTAAGCCCTAACCTCCAGAACCTTTGAATATGTTACCTTACACATCAAAATAATTTTTCTGATGTGACTAGTTAAGAATCTTATAATGGAATATTTATCCTGGATTATGGGCTCAATGTAATCATAAGGGTTATTTTAAAGGGAAAAGGGAAGCAGGAGAGTCAGAAGAGATGTAATAACTGAAGCAGAGATCAGAGTGATGTAATTGCTGGAAGAAGACCATAAGCTAAAAATCATAGACAATCTCTAGAAGCTGTAAAAAGCTTTCTCCCATAAAAGGCTTCCCCCCTAAAGCCTCCAGAGGAGTGTAGTCCTTAAGATACCTTACTTTTAGCCCTATAAGGCATATTTTGGATTTCTGACTTCCAGAACTGTAAAATAATATAATTTTGTCGTTTTAAGCCATTGACTTTGTGGTAATTTTTTAAAGCAGGAATAGGAAACTAATATACCATGATACACAATCCAGAAAGAAACATAACTAGATACGAAAATCACAATACAACTTCCCTCAGGAGCACAAATACAAAAGTCCTTCAAAATATCTGCAAACTGAATAATCCATCTTGTCAAAATGTTTTTTATCTCAGTAATGTAAGATTGATTTATCATTTGAAAAACAAAATTTGTACTTTATTAACCAATGAAGGAAGAAAAAATCTCAATAAATGCCGCAAAAGCTTGTGAGAAAATTCACCATATATTTATGATAAAAATTCTCAGAAAACTGGGAAGAAAAGTAAACTTTCTCAGCCAGATGAATTGCATCTGTGAAAAAACTACTACAACTGACAAACTAACATCATACTTATGATTTAGCGCTGAATTCTTTCTGGTTAAGAGAAAAAAAATAAGATATATACAGCTTTGAAAGGAACAATTAAACTGTATTCACAGAATACATCTCTCTAGATAGATAGATAGATAGATAGATAGATAGATAGATAGATTATCCTAAATTATCTTTAAAAAAATTACTAGAACTGGTAAATAAATTTACCAACATTACAGGATAAAAGGCCACCATGTACAAGATTAGATGTATTCCTGTATCCTAGGCATGCAGAATTAGAAAATAAAAATTTTAAAATGCCATCTATAACAGTATAAAATAGATATGGGTAAATATACTAAAATGTACTTATAAGACCTGTACATGTAAAATTATAAAACACTGCTGAAATAAACTTACAAATACTAAATAAATGGATAGCTATACTGTGTTCATGGATTGGAAAACTCAATATTGTTAATATGTAAGTTTTCCTAAAATTGATCAATACAATCTCTATTAAGATGTCAGCAAGTTCTTTTTTTAAAATAGAAATTTAGAAACAGAGATAAAAATTTATATGGAAATAAAAAGAACTTAATGATTCAAAATTCTGAAAAAAAGAAAAGCTTCAGGACATGTGCAGCATGATTTCAAGATTTAATATAAAGCTAAAATAATCAGGACAGCATGGTGTTAACATAAGGATAGACAAATTAGTGGAAGACAATGGATGGTCCAAAAATAGACCTAGAAGGAAATATAAATGCTTATGACATTGTAAAGGGCAAAGATTTCTAATGTGGGACACCAGCATTGTGAACTATACAAGAAAAGAAAAATGTTAAACCAGATTTATCAATATTAAAAGTTTCTGCTTTTCAGAAGACACTATTAACAAAATGAAATGGTACATTAGGAGAAAATATTCACCATACACTTATCTGAGAAAAGACTTGTGACTTCACAAAAGAAGATATGCAGATGGCCAAGGCACACATGAAGTAATTCTCAGTCTTTAATCATCAAGGAAATACACATTATACTCGCAATGAGATACTATTTCACACCTAGTAGGGTTGCTAAATAGCAAATGATAGAAAATTACAAGTATTGGTGAGGATGTGCAGCAAACCAGAATGCTCATAAATTACTGGTGAGAAAGTAAAAATTTACAACAGCTTTAAGAAAAGTTTGGCATTTTAAATTAAACATACTTTATGGCTCACCAACATAAATGAAAATATACAGCAACGTCTAGACATACACATGTGTGTCCAAAGGAATTTCACTTGTAATAGCTAATGATCTAGAATAAACTCAAATGCCCATCAACTGATAATGGATCATCAGAGTATATTCATACAATAGAGTACAACTCAGGAATCCAAAGGAACTAACTACTGATATATACAGCATATAGATGGATATCAAACACATTATGCTAAGTAAAAGAAGCCAGAGGAGAAAAGTATACAGGTAGTATAGTCCTATTTATGAGATTCTACAAGAAGTAAAACTAATCTATTGGAAAAAATAGATCAATGATATGGCTGAAAACAGTGAGGATTTATTGCAAAGGGGCACAAAAATATTTTTAACGTAAAGGAAATATTCTGTATCTTGATTGTCAGCGTGAATGCGTGGGTGTAAAAACTTGTTAAAATGACAGAATGAACACTTAAATAGTTCCATTCTATTGTACATAAAGTATAACTCAATGCAGTTGATTTTAAGTATTTACATATGTATATGTATGTATTTTGACATGTGTCTGTAAGAGGTGGAGAATGAAGTGCAGGAGTGCATACTAGGCTATTTGATTACATTTGCACTGTAGACATGGAGTTGAGGAATGTAATTTTTTGAAACTTTTTAATCTTGTAGTGTTTGTTTTTTCAAAAACAGTAAGTATGCACTACTTTTGAAAGTTAAATGAAATACACACAATAGGTAAAAGGCAAGTTCTATTTATTCATCTCTTTCCCAGCTCCATACTGTAGGCTCTAGCACAAATGTGATAATACGGGATTTTGAATTATTCAGTCTTTTAAATAGATGCAGTCCTGATAAATACCAACTGCTTCATGCCTTATCTTGGTTGAGTTTCCCATTATGGTTAATGGTGGCATCATCCTTACAGGTCTCTGCTCTTGAAAGTCAGCTGTTATTTTTGATATTCCCAAGATGACAGGCCCATTTTCTCCCCTCTGTTCCATCTCACATCTATTTATCGAAATTATGCCTACCCAACAAGTTCTAGTTGAAACAATTCTCCCAGGAAGGATGGCCAAAACTTCTGATTAAATATTGGCTTACTTAAACTCTTAGATTGCGTTGTCACTCTCCTATAGCATTTCACACATGAAATATAAGGAGGAAAGTGTGGTAAAGTGGAAATAGCTTTTGGACTTAGAATGTGAAAGTCAGGATGCGCACTCCAGCTTTGTCATTTACTAGATCTGTTACCTGTGGAATCAAACTTTAGCTACAGGGTCCTCAGTCTTCTCATCGACAAAATGTGGGCCGTAACCACTCCTTGGTGTTGTTTTGAAAATCTGATTCGTTAATTTATGAATAAATGTGTAACACACAACTTGGAATATGCCAGATATGTTTAGTGGTTAACTAAAACATAAGGCTTATATCTTTTAATAGACTGAAAGTCTCTTGATAACCAGGGTCAAGCCCTGCCCAACTCTGTCCTATGTAAATCCTCCGTATGCACCTACTTAACATATTGCCTGGTACATGACAAGTTCAGTCAATATTAAATGAATTACATTTTTTGAATTAGGATAAAAATAACCTGCTGACCAGTACTGAAGACAGCTAATTCTGGTGTTTGTCCCCAAATCTTCATTTTGCCACATTAGCATTAGGTTGTTTACCACGTATACCTTCTTTGGTTTTGATTGTAAAAGATACATGTTTCAGGAACAGATTGTATCGACTTTTTCTGCAGGATTGTGGCATTTGATGGCACTATATCTCATGTGTTAAAAGACTCTAAGCAGGACCCCGCACTCTTTGATGGCACACTATTTTCCATTTACACTATTGCTCTGAGAGCTACTGTGAAGGGAGCAGTAAGACAGTAGTCTGACAAACTAAAAGTAAGTTTTATTTGGGGTGTAAGTTGGCTAATTCCTTGATTCAACTTTTTTCCCCCTTTGTGATTACTGTGTCTTCATTTAAAATACAGAAAACTTATAAATTATACTTTTCTACTTGAAAGAAGATTGAAATGAAGGAGTAATATGAAAGATGTAATTATAATATGCCAAAATAGGATGATTGCAAATAGTTCTCTTTTTAAGAATTGATTTTGTTGGGAAGCCAAGTCGGGCAGATCACTTGAGTTGGAGACCAGCCTGGCCCACACGATGAAACCCAGTCTCTACTAAAAATACAAAAATTAGCTGGGCATAGTGGTGGGCGCCTGTAATCCAGCTACTCGGGAGGCTGAGGCAGGAGAATCGCTTGAGCCAGGGAGGCAGAGGTTGCGGTGAGCCAAGATCGCACCACTGTACTCCAGCCTGAGCAACAGAGCAAGACTCCGTCTCACAAAAAAAAAAAAAAATTTATTTTGGATGACGTTTAAATTAAACTGCATTTCAATTGAAATACAAAATGGGAAACTCACATCACTAACTAACTTTGCCAATCTGTCAATAGACTTAATTATCAAAAATTTTAGCAAGACAGAATTGTCCTTTTGAAATTCTTATACCACATCCTTAGACACAAAGATAATTACTTTGTTCAAGTTGTCACCCTGTGACTTAAACTTAAAACTGCCCTCCCCCACAGTGGTAACAGGCCTTATTCATGAAATAACTTGTATGTGTTGGTAGCTAGATAAATGACGTTTCTTAATTATAACAGATGCAAATCCATTAAGGGAATAATACTGCATGCTCCCAAACCAGTCATGCGTATAATCATGAGCAATAAAATAATCATGTAAAACTAATCATAATGGCTGTCATTTAATGAACACCTACTAGCTTTAGATTTTGTTTGTTTGTTTGTTTTTTGAGACAGTCTCAACTAGGACCGAGATTTATGTATTTTTATTTATTTTATTTTATTTATATATTTTTATTTTTTTGCACTGTGCCACCCAGGCTGGAGTGCAGTGGCGCGATCTCAGCTCACTGCAACCTCCGTCTGCCGGGTTCAAGTGATTCTCCTGCCACAGCCTCCCCAGTAGCTGGGACTACGGTTGCCACCACCATGGCCAGCTAATTTTTGTATTTTTAGTAGAGACAGGATTTCACCATGTTGACCAGGATGGTCTCGATCTCTTGACCTCGTGATCCACTTGCCTCGGCCTCCCAAAGTGCTGGGATTACAGGCGTGAGCCCCCGTGCCTGGCCATAGATTTTTAAATGATACTTTAGTTTTCAAAACTCTCACGGATAGGTAGTATGGCCCATTTAATAAATAAGAAAGTGAGGCTCAGCAAAGTTAAGTCAGTCTTTCAAGTTTGCATAGTTAGGAAGTGGATAGCTTAGTCAGCTTTTCCTGACTAAAGCTCTTGTTTTTTATCTTATGCCAAAGCCAGGATAAAGACATGCTGGACTTCAAGCAAGCCTCCTGAAATCCAATTGGCCAGCAGTCAAGTAAGTGCCTCAAGGGTATGTTAACATACACAACTGCACTCTAGAAATTATTTTTCAGCACAGTTATTTTTTTTAAGGATTTTTTTTTCTTTTTTTTACCAGAACAAGTGAATCTCTTTTCACAATCTTGGCGAATCAGAAAGTATGATGGATAACCTCAGCTTCTTTATAATAAATATTTTGCATTATGGTTAAAAAAATGTTGCCAGTTTTCCTAATCATTTTATTCTCATTCTCAGTTTTTTAACTCAATAATATTATTTCCTATATTTATGATCATAAAATACTCAATTGCTTTGTTTAATGTAGACTGATGTGTTTTCCAAAAACAAAACACTGCAAAACTTTGGAATTTTTTTCTTGTCTTTTTATTAGTTCATTCAATAGTATTTAGTTAACAAAAATCTTTTGATTGCCTTCTTTATGTGAAGCACTATTCTATGCCCTGGCAATACAACAGTAAAAGAAAATAAGAAAAAACAGTTTTTACTTTCAAAAAGCTTAAATTCTCATGGTGGTGTGCTGTGATTTGAATGTCACCTCCATAAATCCATGTTGAAACTTTATTCCCAATAAAATAAATAAATACATAAAAAAGAAACTTTATCCCCAGTGTGACAGTATTGAGAGGTGGTAAGAGGTGGCCTCTTTAATATGATTGGATTATGAGACTTCTGGCCTCATGAATTGATTAATCCATTCATGGATTAATGTGTTAATGGATGAATGGGTTATCATGGGAGGGGAACTGGTAGCTTTATAAGAGGAAGAGAGACCTGAGTATAGCATGTTAGCATACTAAGTGTTCTTGCCATGTAATGCCGTTGGTCATCTCAGGACTCGTCAAAGAGAACACACTAGCAAGAAGGCTCCCACCAGATGTGCCCCCTCAACCTGGACTACCAAGCCTCCATAACTGTAAGAAATAAATTCCTTTTCTTTATAAATTACCCAGTTTTAAGTATTACATTATAAGCAACAGAAAATGAATGAAGGGCGATAGAAAACAAACCAGATAAATGAAATCTAAGCTATGTTGTATAGTGATAAGTGCTATGAATGTTAAACCATAGCACACCACCATGAGAGTTTAAGCTTTTTGAAAGTAAAAATTGTTATTTTTTCTTATTTTTTTTTACTGTTGTATTCCCATGGCTTAGAGTACTGCTTCTCATAAGGAAGGCAATCAACAAATTTTTGTTTGTTTATCCATTATTGAAAGTGGGACGTTAAAGTTTCCAGTTATTACAGTTGAGTTGTTCTGTATCTATTTTCAATTCTGTCAGTTTTTGCTTTATTTTTGGGCTCTGTTGTTAGGTGCAAATATTTTTATAATTGTCATATATTCTTGACAGATTAACACATTTACCTTTATAAAATGTCCTTCTTTGTCCCTAGCAACAAATTTTGCCTTGTAATCTATTTTGTCAATGGCCACTTCATTGTTCTTTTGTTACTGTTTGCATGGAATATCATTTTCCATCCTTTTACTTTCAATCCATTTGTGTCTTTGAATCTAAAGTGTTTCTGTTGTACACAGCATATAGTTGGACTATTTTAAATATATTCTAGAAACCTCTGCTTCTTAATTGAGTTATTTAATCCATTTACCTTTAGTGAAATTGCTGATAAGATAGAATCTATGTCTGCCATTTTAAAAATTTTCTATTTGCATGATGTCTCTTTTGTTTCTCTCTTGATTCACTACTTTTTTCTTTTGTGTTACACAGACATTGTATAATGTACCATTTTAATGTTTTTTATATTTTTTTTGTTTATTTTATTTGTGATATCTCAGGGGATTGCAATGAACATCTTAATTTGTAGTATCTAGCTTCAATTAGTGACAATTTAGTTTTTAAAGTATATAAAACTTTTACTTATATATAGCTCTGTTTCTTCCATTTCTTGTCTACCAACAAGAAACAGTTTTTATTAACTCCCTATTTTGTAGGATGAAGTATTAGTAATTCTTTCCTTCCTCTTTCTTTATATCCTTCCTGTACCCATCCTTGCCCTCTTCTAGCACCGAGGCTCTGTAAGCACGAAATTTATGTAACTCTTAAGTACTTTTCTTTTTTTATCTATAGCTAGTTGATTGTATGGGTAGAAAACTATGAGTGTGTATATCATTATGATTATGTAAATATCATTCACTATGAAAAATAGTGTGCTTAATTAAATTTCTTCCTCTGTGGGCACAATGTCAAGACATTGGTCTTACTCTAAGAAGCGTATTTCTAGGTGCAAATATCATTTTTATATCACTAATCACTTTCATCATAAATTCAATTTTATTCCAAATCCACAACTTTATTACCCAGGAGGTCAGAACATAAAGCATTTATAAATTGTTAGTGCTGTTCACATAATATTTCTATTCCCCTCACTTTTAGGCTATATAAACTTGTTTGGGAAATGTTATACTCCAGTAACAAACAACTCCAAATATGTGTGGCTTACAGTAGTAAAACTTTATTTCTTGATCATGCTACTTGTTGATTGTATATTGGTTACAGCTTTGTTCAGTGTCATCCTCATTTTAGAATCTAGGCTGAAAGAGGAACCAGAGCATTGCCAGCTTTGTGGCAGAGAAAAAAATATGAAAAACCATGCTGTGGCTTTTAAAACTTCTGCTAAATAATTTATGCTTACTTTTTTTATTCGTGAAAGCAATCATATAACTAAGCATGACACCATGGGATGGTACAGTACAATTGAGGGTATAATGTGTTCAGGTCAATGAGTTGTAATAGAAGTGACAGATGTCACTTCTGAGCCAGAATATCTAATTGCCAATGTGAGACCCCCATAACTCTGTTCCTCCTCAGTCATACTTACTGGTAATTTAATTTGTATAGTCACTGCTTCCTGACTGCCCCCTAAGTAACCCTTGATATTTAGTATGAGCAAGAATTAGACCTAATAAAGTCATTATGATTTTGGATTTGTTTTTCCAGCAAATACTAGCTTATCTTGATGAATATGCATGTTTTACTGAGACCATGTGAAGAGACTTTATTGAAATGGGAAATGAAGCATTATGTACCTTAATCTACCATGAGTAAATAAACATTTTTGGTCCCTAAGATGGAGTCCTGCACCATGAGCTCCCAATTCATGCTCATACTAAGCCTTTGGTTGGGTGACGAATAACAGATAAATAGAAATCCCTAATAGCTCTTGGAGCCAGAGATCGCAATTATCTCTGTATGCCTGAGAAGATAAAAGAGGCAAAATTGCCTCTAGCCAAAAGTAGTTAGAAATTGACATAAATGTCCCAATCTAAAAAAGTCTCATAGAGCCCAGAAATAATGCTGCACAACTACAACCATCTGCTCTTTCACAAAATTGACAGAAACAAGCAACAGGGAAAGGACTCCCTGTTCAATAAATGGTCTTGGGATAATTTTCTAGCCATATCCAAAAGATTGAAACTGGACCCCTTCCTTTCTCCATAGACAAAAATCAACTCAACATGGATTAAAGATTTAAATGTAAAACCAAAAACTATAAAAACCCTGGAAAACAACCTAGGAAATACCGTTCTGGACATAGGACCAAGCAAAGATTTCATGATAAAGATGCCAAAAGCAATTGCAACAAAAACAAAAATTGACAAATTAAACAAAAATTTAAATTAAACTAAATTTAATTAAAAACTAAATTACATTAAATTTAATTAAAACCTAAATTAAATTTAATTAAAGAACATCGGCAAAGCAAAAGAAACTGTCAATGGGGTAAACACTCAACCTACAGAATGGGAAAAAATATTTGCAAATTATGCATCTGGCAAAGGTCTAATACCCACAATCTATAAGGAACTTTAAAATTTACAAGCAAAAGCCAAACATACCCACTAAAAAGTGGGCAAAGGATATGAACAGACACTTTACAAACACGTGACCAACAGCATATGAAAAACTGCTCAACATCACTGATCATTAGAGAAATGCAAATCAAAACCACAATGTAATACTATCTCACACCATTCAGAATGGCTATTACTAAAATGTCAAAATATAACAGATGCTGGTAAGGTTACAGAGAAAAGAGAACACCTGTACACCATTTATGGGAATGTAAGTTAGTTCAGCCATTGTAGAAAGCAGTTTGGTGATTTTTGCAAGAACTTAAAACAGAATTACCATTCATCTCAGCAATCACGTTATTGGATATATACCCATAGGATATATATCATTCTACCATTAAGACATATGCATGCACATGTTCGTGACAGCACTATTCACAATAGTAAAGATATTGAATCAACCTAAATGCCCATCAACAGTAGAGTGGATAAAGACAATATGGTACATAAACAACACGGAATACTATACAGCCAGAAAAAGTGATATCATGTCTTTTGCAGCAACATGGATGGAGCTAGAGGCCATTATTCTAAGCAAACTCACATGGGAACAGAAAATGGAATACCACCTGTTTCCATTTATAAGCAAGGGCTAAACATCAGTACATATGGACACAAAGAAGGAAACAACAGACACCAGTGTCTACTTGGGGGTGGAGGATGGGAGGAAGGTGAGGATTGAAAAGCTACCTGTCAACTATTATGCTGATTACCTGGGTGATGAAATAATTGGTACACCAAACCCCTGTGACACACAATTTTCCTATATAACAAGCCTCCACATGTACCCCTGAACCTAAAATAAAAGTTAACAAAAATTTAAAAATAAAATAATAAAAAATTAAGAAGCCTCATAGAAGTAGAGAGTAGAATGGTGGTGACTAGGGGCTTGGTGGTGGTGGCTGGAACCTCTGTGACACACAGTTTCCCTATATAACAAGTCTGCACATGTACCCCGAACCTAAAATAAAAGTTAGCAAAAATTTAAAAATAAAATGATAAAAAATTAAGAAGTCTCATAGAAGTAGAGAGCAGAATGTTGGTGACTAGGGGCTTGGTGGTGGTGGCTGGAAAGGCATTGGTCAAAGGATACCAAATTTCAGTTAGACTGAAGGAATAAGCTCAAGAGATACATCGTACAACATGGTGACTACAGGTGATCATAATATGTTGTATTATTGTAGATGTTAAGTGTTCTCAATACAAAATGATAACTTTGTGGGATGATGCATATGTTAATTAGCTATATTTATTCATTCTACAATGTATATACTTCAAACATTATATACATGATAAATACAGTCAACTTTATCTGTCAGTTTAAAATAATAAAAATAAAAAAGAAAGAAATGTCCAAGTGTTCTGCCTGGGAAGATGGGCCTGAGAGAGTCTTACGTAGTTATCATGTACTATGTTTTTGTGTGCAGTACAGTAGAGGGAGTGGGGCTACCTGAGAGCAGCACATAGTCAGTAAATGGCCTATAACAGCTCTGATTTGTTTCTTGAAGAATTGGAATGGTGAAAGAAAACAGTTTAATGTTTCTCATGCCCCTAAGAAGGACACTAAGTGGTTTAAAGAGAGTTGGATCTGAAGATGCCCTGTGGTTGGGATTGAAGGATGACATGAAAATGTTCTGCATCGATTAGCCATTTAGGTCCAGATGGGATGATATGCATCTCGGGAGATGTTCGATGGACACAGCATTGGGAAATTCTGAGATTCTGAATTGATTAAGTGTGAGACTCATGCAAATTAAGTGCAATTACATAAAGTGGCATTGCATTTCTCCTTCAGCCAAGCATTGTAACCGGATATATTCATGTGCCAGCTATTTCAATAAAAAATGTTGTCTCTCACACCTATTTGCATTCAAATAAAATTTTTCGAATGTAAGAGAGATATAGGTATAACAAAGGTGTTAATAAATGATAATACTTTGCATCTTCTCTATTCTGCAGAAAGGCCCTTGAAGAGCATATTGCATCATTTTCTTCATGGCCAAGAAAATTAAGAATCACTGATCTGGCCAGGCGTGATGGCTCATGCCTGTAATCCCAGTACTTTGGGAGGCCGAGGCAGGCAGATCACCTGAGGCCAGGAGTTTGAGATGAGTCTGGCCAAAATGGTGAAACCATGTCTCTACTAAAATACAAAAAATTAGCTGGGCATGGTCATGGGCACCTGTAATCTCAGCTACTCAGGAGGCTGAGGCAGGAGAATTGCTTGAATCCAGGAGGTGGAGGTTGCAGTGAGCTGAGATCATGCCACTGCGCTCCAGTCTGAGTAACAGAGCCAGACTCTGTCTAAAAACAAAAACAAAAAATCACTGATCCATTTGAAAGTCAGCAAATACTTTGTCATTGACTAAATATAGACCCTAGAGACTGATCCCCATACACCACACTACAACTTAAGACTGATTCTATTTCTTAATCATCCTTTGGAGGTCATCGCATTTTTGAACTCTTGTAATAACAGGGGACTTGAACTCATTTCAGACAGCAAATCTTGTCCTGTGTTATCTTATGCTCTGGGAGGAATCTGAAAGAGAACAAGGAAGTAAGGAAGGAAGGGAGGGAGGGAGGGAAGGAGGGAGGGAGGGAGGAAAAGAGATGAGGAGAGAAAAGAAGAGAGGATACTATCTCTAAATCTAAATTGGTAGAAAGCTTCACAAGTCTGAATACTGACAATTACTTTTTTAAAGTTAAATTAAATAGCTAAAGATGTTTTTGAAAATCATCTGAGCAAACAAAAAATAATTCTGAAAAATCTTTGGTAATGTAATAATGACAATGGATTATTTCTTCTATCCTTGATCTCCTACAATATATTTTAAGCCAGATCATGTTTTTCCTTTGATGAAAACTCCACAGACTTTTCATCTTGATTAAAATAAAATCCAAATTCCTAATAAGGCTGTACATGATTTGGGCACCTATTACCTCTCTGACATTAATACTTATTCTTCTCATGAATCACTCTGCTACTATCACGCTCCCCAATCTGTGATTCTTGTAACTCACCACACCATGCATGTGATTCCTCTAACTTGCCATCCATATCTGGGTCTTTGCATACTTCTGTCTGGAACGTTCTTTTCTAAAATATCCACTATGTATCCTGATTTTCTTTTCTTTTTTGAGATGGAGTCTTGCTTTGTCGGCTAGCCTGGAGTACAGTGGTGTGTTCTCAGCTCACTGCAACCTCCGCCTCTTGGTTTCAAGCAATTCTCTTGCCTCAGCCTTCTGAGTAGCTGAGATTACAGGCGCCTGCTACTACACCTGGCTAATTTTTGTATATTTAGTATAGATGGAGTTTCACTGTGTTGGCCAGGCTGATCTCGATTTCCTGACCACGTGATCCACCTGCCTCACCCTCCCAAAGTGCTGGGATTACAGTGTGAGCCACCACATCTGGCCAGATTTTTGCAATAGAGAAAGCATTGGACATCATTTTACCATAGAACATTAAAGCTGGAAGAGATCATAGGATCATAGGAACCCATAGTCTCTGGCAAGAATCCAGGTCTCTAAACTCAGAAACATGGTGATTGTTCCTTCCTGAAAATACACATTAGGCATGACATAGCTTTTGCAATCATTGATGATGCTAAGCCATCAGAGTCTAGAGGCTTAGGACATCATTGACAAAGCAGGAATATTGCCATCTTGAACAAGCACTGTCATTTTAAAATTCACCTTAATCAAAAACTGCCTAAATCCAAAGGGCATCAGCCTAATGGCTAAGGTCAGCATGACCGTAAACCGCAAATAACATCTCCAACCAGAAACATTCCAAACTTCTCCCTGACCAGAGACAAGCTAGCCCCAAGATAATCCCGCTCTGGCCAGGAAGATGCCAGCCCCAAGATAACATACCCTCCACCCAGAGACATTCCAACCCTACCATAAGCTTCTCCCCGACACAGAAACATTCCAAGCTTGTGATAAGCCTCCTCACCCTAAAACCAATATATGCTGTTAGTCTGTTAAAAAAAAGTAAGTGCTCTTAACTGAAATCGCCAAGAATCCCCTCTCAGGTTTTTTCTAAAATAAACCTGTCTTTAACTGTGAAGCTGTGTTTTGTGTTTCTTTCCTCTTTCTTTAACTCTTTAGCATTTGGTGCTGAAACCTGGGACAGGTGTTGGGGGCAGAGGCTCTTTTGCAACCCAGGAAGCAGTGGGCAACGACAGCTCATCCTGAGTGAATTCCTAAATCCTATGGGTCTCTGGCCACCCTCCCCGTCTTTTTCTCTCACTTCACTTTTCCCTCACCCTCTCTCTCTCTCTCTCTCTCTCTCTCTCTCTCTCTTCCTCATGCAGCTGCAGTCCAAGAGCCCCTTTGGACATTCCAACTGGAACATCCAACATTGGACACTAATTCAACTGACTGGTAAAATCTGCCCTCCCTTGTCTTTACAACCAGGAATGGCAATGACAAGAGGTTCTCTATATTCAGGCTTTCTTCTACCTGTACCGTAAATTCCGACCATCCCTGTGTCTTGCTTGCACCTCTTATACAATCTTTCTTCCTAATAAAAATTCTCCCTCCTCAGGTCTCTCCTTCCTCCGAAACTTTTAACTTTTAATTGTTTTTACTCCATTTAACCCATTCTCCCTCTCCGGGCAGTGGCTTGGGCTGAAGGCCTTGCTCGCGTTCATGTCCCTTTCTCCATGTCTGATTTGTTGCAAATCAAAGCTATAAGTATATTCAAAAGGGCTTTACGTTTTTTTGTTTTGTGTTGTTTTGTTTTTTGAGATGGTGTCTCACTCTGTAACCCAGGGTGGAGTGCAATGGTGTGGTCTTGGCTCACTGAAACCTCCGCCTCCTGGGTTCAAACGATTCTCCTGTCTCAGCCTCCCAAGTAGCTGGGACTACAGGCACCTGCCACCACACCCAGCTAATTTTTGTGTTTTCAGTAGAGACGGGGTTTCATTATGTTGGGCCAGCTTGTCTCGAACTCCTGACCTCATGATCCGCCCACGTTGGCCTCCCAAAGTGCTGGGATTACAGATGAGAGCCACTGCGCCCAGCCACATTTATGTTTTCCTCTTAACAAATTTTGTTTTCCTGGAAAAGATTTTTTCCCAGTCAACTAAATTACTTTTCTCCACTCTGTCTTGCCACTCTTGGTGCATGTGTGAAAACCCTAACATGACTCCTGGTGGCCTGGGACTCCTTGGGAAAACAAAAAAGGTGCCTCCAATCCCATTGTGGGAAAAATCTGTTTTCCTTATGAAACCCCTAGACTTAAAGATAAGTAAGTACCTCTCAAAAATCTACCTTTGTTTTCCAACTATACTTGTTTATTAGGCCTTAGAAACTTGTTTTCTTAGCCCTGTTCTTAAAAGGCCTCACCTGAAGGCTAATAATCCAATTGGAAAATTAGGAGAAAAAAAATCTTGTAACTACTAAACCTTCTGGTTGTCTGTGTGGCTATGTATGTTTCATGTGTGCAATGTTTATTAAAAGAGCTCTAATGAATTGGCAAAAAAAATAAGCGCTTAAATCAAATATTTTTAAGGGAAAAGTAAAAGCTGTGGGATCTTTCAGTTCTTGTAACTTTAATCTTTAAAACTTACTGGTACAACAAAGTTAAAAGTGTCAGAAGAGTTACCTGCATACATTTGTGTTTGCATTTATTAATTAAGCAATTTCATAGTTATTGCTGCAGAATACTCTAAGGTGTCAAGATTTGGCAGAGAGGCTACAAAACTATAACGCAGCCCAAACAAAATAATCTTTGCTTGTGTAATTTTTAAAACAAATAAAGCATTAATATTGGTTTAATGAAGATAGCTACATCTTAAAGTATTTGGTAAAATACCCTTACTTCTGATCTTGTGGCCTTAGGCAGTCTAGTCCACAGACATGAAGGAAATTTTTTTTGGGAAAGAACTGTTATCATCTTTAATATTAAAGAAAAGAGGATTTGTATAAGAAAGAATATTATATGGTAAATTTTTGTCCTAAAGTAAATTAACTGTTGTTTAAAAAAAGGGATGTTTACAACAAGTCAGAAAGTTAAGGCATGTCAGAAATTGTCTGTGAAAATCGTGAAAAATTTTATAAAAGGGAATTTATGCAAGAAATGTTGTACAATTTAAAAGTAAGTAGGCCTCCTGAATGCTTTATAAAATGTCACTCTAACTCTCAGCTGTACAACTTGCCTGCTTTGCAGCTAAATAAAACCTAGGACTCACGGAGTGAACTGCTGGAATAAGCCAGACCTTCTCTGCACTTCTGTCTAAGTCCTAGGCCCTACACCTAGTACATAATTAAATTCCCAAACTTACCAGGGTTTTCAGCAAAAGTAAAGGTTGCTGAAAGTTAGCAGTGTAACATGTATTTAAAACTATTGAAGAAACAGTTTATGAGCAAGGTGTGTAAAGAAAGTAAAATATATTTTTGGTAAAAAGATTATAGGGAGGCATAAGAATGTGAATTTTTGCCTACATTAAGAGGTTAAAAAATTGTTTTAAAGGTTTAAGCAAGTTTTGGAAAGTTAATTGTAACGAAGATTTCGTGTGTATACATATTGGCTAAAGTTAAAGGGGTGTCATTCAGTTTTTCTGTAAATTGAGCATTAAAATAAAAGCACACTGGGTTTCTGTTAAAGCACTAACCTGCTCTTTAACCAAAATTATAAAGGTTAAAAAGGGTCTCTAAAAATCTTACCTTATGGTCAAACATTAAGGTGGGTAAATCGTCTACAAGGTTTTATTAAAATGGAGTTTAACATTAATAGCACATAATATAATGAGTAAGAATTGCAGACATATGATATAAAATCACTCCAGTAGTTGTCAAATATAAAATGGTATTTGGCTTTCTTTGGGCTATATTTGTATAAATATGCTATTGGTATGTGTTCCAAAGTTATGACAGACTCCTATAACTGTAATATATCTTATTGTACATTATCAGTAATAATTATAATTGTTTTGTTAAAATTATTATGTGTCACAGAGGTAACAAATATCGCATGGTATGTCTTTAGCTATGGCTACCCTAAAACTTTTGTCATCGATGAGCAATTGTTGTCTTGTTTTAGTCCTCTTTAAAAGGGTGGTTTTATAATCAGCTATAAAGCTCTGAATGCAGGTTTCTGATAAAAGCTGGACAGAGATTAACTGCATAAACTAAAATGTGGGAAACTAAAGTAATCTGTTTAATGTTTTGCTTAATATATTGCTAACCCTTTGTTTTGTCTTTCAAAAGAAAAATTTTTTTAAGCGATTAACAGCTTTTAACTGTTATGTTACCTTTTAACTGCTAACTCCCCATATATATGGGGAGTTAACTGTTCACGCACAACTACTGCTCCCATGTGTGTGGGAAGTTAACTGTTCAGTTTTAAAACTCCCATGTGTATGGGAAGTTAACTGTTCACTTCTAACTGCTAACTCCCATGTGTGGGAGTTAGCTGTTCACTTCACAACTGCTAACTCCCATATGTTTGGGAAGTTAACATTCACTTCTAGCTGCTAACTCCCCGCTTGTAATACTTGGGAGTTAACTGTTCACTTCTGTCTGCTAACTCCCACAACTGTTCACTTTTAACTGCTGCTTTCATATAGGAGTTAACCATTCACTTCTAACTGTTTAACTTTTAACTGTTAACTCCTATAAACAAAATTTGGCGGATACTTGTTTCTCTCTACCTGATTTTCTCCCAAATTTGGAAACTATCTGTGAGTATTCTTAAGTTATGGCAATATAGTTATTTGCAGAAGTGCACAAGAATCTGTTTTCTTTTGTAACGGGACACGATTGGAAAAACTGGTTATTTTTACCAAGGCTTTAACTGGAATGGTGTGCTTTTCCTTTAAGGAATCAAGCTTTAACTTATAAAACCAATAAAGCCCTTGAAAAATTGGCCTCATATTTTGTGTACACAGTCCCTGTACAGGGTTTCTAATCTGTGGTAAATAAAACATGTCACTTTCTAACAGTCCAGGAACCCTAAGTTATCTTGAAACATCAAGAGGAGAAGAATTCACCTAACTCATAGGTATTTAATGGTACAAATCCATGGCTGGGCTTGGCTTTAAAAAGTCTTATCTCAGATTACTTCTACAAAACCAAATTCCATCAAAGCCAATTTAAAAGGCCTATGTAACAAATAATTATTCTTGCTGCACTGTATGCAAATAATTATGCCAAGTATAATAAAGCAAACCTACCATAATTTGTCTTTTAATAAAAATGGGAAAGTGGAGAGAGCATATTATGTTTCCAAAACTATAACACACGTTGTTGTTAAATTCTAGAGTTGCCTAATGTTTTTCGGTTATTATTTTTTATTGTTTAAATTAAATTCTATTTTTTCTGGCTAAAGTCTCCAAAATAAGCTGTGCTTTCTTAAAGCCCTATCAACTGAAAACTAGATGTTTCAGCAGGCACTGCCTCTAAGCCCCCTAACCCTCACAGGAGGAAATAAATAAACAGGAAATCTTAAGCTAAAAATCATAAAAAATAAATAACCGAGAAAGAATTACTCATCTTACTCATTTCTCACCCCTACCTCACCGAATGCTTTTGTTATTCCTACCTCTCCTTTCAAGCCAAATATTAAAACTTTTTAATGGAAATTATGTACTACACCACCCTTGTGGAAATTGCTTTACTCACTCTACTATTTGCAGTAAAACTATATACTGTAGCACCCTCAGGGTAAAATATCAGACAAAAAAATTTCAATTACTGTAGCATTTTGCTTAATTATTATCCTCATAGCAGGAATAACGGTTACTAACACATGGGCCTTTCCAAACACGTGCTTCTACCTCTCATTAGGTAAGGAATATTGTTTCTTTGTCAACCAATCAGGCCTAGTAAAAAACGCTGCTTAAAAAACTTAAAGAAAAGGCTAAAAAGCTAAGGGAGTACCAAAACAACCAAATAGATTCTTGGTTTGGGAACAAAATCATACCATGGGTCATCCCGTTTCTGGGCCCTCTCCTAATAATATGCCTGGGAGTAATGTTCTTACCCTGCATAATTAACCTTTTTCAGAAATTTTTAACTAACAGGATCATGGCCATTTTACAGACAGCTACCCAAAAACATCTACAGACGGCATTGCTCCTGCTGTCAACCCCAAACCAAAAAACTCTCCGTCCCCTCATTAGGAGGAAGTAGCCCAAAAGAACACACAGCCCCTTGTCCTTTTTCTGACTATAGGGTCTGGATTGACAAAGCAGGAGTATCGCCATCTTGAACAAGCACTGTCATTTTTAAAATTCACCTTAATCAAAAACCGCCTAAATCCAAAGGGCATCAGCCTAATGGCTATGTGAGCACCCAAACTACAAATATATCTCCAACCAGAAACATTCCAAACTCCTCCCCAACCAGAGACAAGCTAGCCCCGAGATTTAAATGCCACCTGCCTTTGAGCAAAAGCAGACACTTTTTTTTTTTTTCATCACTTTTAAGTTCTAGGGTACATGTAATAATGTGCAGGTTTGTTACATGTATACATAAAAAGCTATGTTGGTGTGCTGCACCCATCAACTCGTCATTTACATTAGGTATTTCTGCTAATGCTATCTCTCCCTCCTCCCCCTACCCCACAACAGGCCTCAGTGTGTGATGTTCCCCAATTCAGTGGCTGTTTCCATAGTTCCCACCCATGAGTGAGAACATGTCGCTGGTTTGGACTCCTTGCTATAGTTTGTTGAGAATGATGGTTTCCTGCTGCATCCATGTCCCTACAAAGGACAAGAATCATCCTTTTTATGGCTGTGTATAGTATTCCGTGGTGTGTATGTGCCACATTTTCTTAATCCAGTCTGTCAACAATGATGGACATTTGGGTTGGTTCCAAGTCTTTGCTATTGTGAATAGTACAAGAATAAACATATGTGCATGTGTCTTTATAGCAGCATGATTTATAATCCTTTGGGTACATACCCAGTAATGGGATTGCTGAGTCAAATGAAATATAACTATGAGAAATATAACTATGAGAAACTAGTTATATTTCTAGTTCTAGATCCTTGAGGAATTGCCACACTGTTTTCCACAATGGTTGAACTAGTTTACAGTCCCACCAACAGTGTAAAAGTGTTCCTATTTCTCCACCTCCTCTCCAGCACCGGTTGTTTCCTGACTTTTTGATGATCACCATTCTAACTGGTGTGAGATGGTATCTCACTGTGGTTTTTATTTGCATTTCTCTGATGGCCAGTGATGATGAGCATTTTTTCATGTGTCAAAAAGCGACACTTTTATAAGGTAAGGGAGAAGTGAGCAAGGGGAGGGGTCCTCCCTGCTCCTGCGCAGTTATCTACTGGGCAGTTGTCCAAGTGGGCATGCTTTTGGCGTATCTTCTTGAGGCGAACCCCTGGAGGTGGGAGTACCATGGGGAACATGCTTTGATCTGCAAATAGGCTGGCAACTCTGGAGGAGAGATCCAGAGCACACAGATGAACTTGCCCTGTAGAGAATGTCTGATGAGGGAGAGGTGAGAGGTTATTTTGCATTTCAAAAAGCGCTAAGTAGGAAGTAAAGGAAGAGGGGAAAAGAGAAAAGAAAACCGTTAAATTATCTCTTTGAAAAATGGGGGTACTTGGTTACAAAAAGAGTCAGAAAAGTTCTTACTTCTTATTTTTCTTATTGTCGACACTTTTATTTTACACGCAGAGTCCACCATTTCCTCATAACTATTTTTATTTTTCTTATGAATGTTGTGCCCTGTATGAATTTTATATCCTACCTTGCAATTTAATTTGATTTAGCTCTCTTTTGGCCCAAACCTAGACTATAATCATTCAGCACTAGTAGTATCCATATGCTCATCCTACAATTCTAATCTAACCTTCGTGTTTTCCATCATTTAAGAATAAGAACGAGATGCAATATGTGCAATTAAATAAAGAAAACTGTCTTCTTTGTTGTAGTTCTAGCCAAAGGAGCCTGGGATTTTTAAATGATAGCAATTCAGATGACTTGTAGCTGCAAAGACTGACTCCAAACTTTTAATGTAAAAAAAGTCTCTGAGGATATTTTTCTATCAAAACACATCAGTGAATAAATTTCTCTGTATAAGACCATAATATCACCTAATGCTTTGATATCATTTGAATAGACACTTGTACCATTCTCCCATAGGCAGACACTTGAAATTAGAATCAAACTTTGACTCAGTGGAGACATTTTATTATTCAAATTCAAGGTGATTTGATGATGCGATTGAGATGTACAGCATAATAATTTGGTTTCATCACAAAGTTATGTGAAAACCCAATGTTTCAACACTTTTTCATAAAAAAGAAAGTGTCACCAAGTACAATAGTGATGTTATTGTTCCTTTTTAATCATAGAGGCAGTTAATTAAAATATCAAATCTGAGTTTTCATTTTAGGTTACAAATACATTTCTAAAAATGTCCCCAATGTTTATGAGAACATTAAAAAAACCATACATATTTGAGTATACTTGATTGTTTAACTTCTTCAATAATATGTATTGATTATAAATTATGTGGTACTCATTATGCTAGAAAATATTTATACAATGCTGACAAAAACAGACATGGTTCTCATACTTCTTATATTCTGATTGGTGAAATAGATATTAATTAGTCAATTACATAAGTATTTTATTTCAACCTAAAATAAATTTTATTAAGGCCGAGAACATGATTACATGTATCATATTATAAAGGACCCTAACCTAGACTAGGGGGAAAGGCTGTCCAGGGAAAATTTTCTGCAGGACTGTTACTTGAGCTGAGACCCACAATATCAGTAGGCTTTAATTAGGTAAAGGGCATAGGTGTATGAGAACATTCCAGAAGAAAGCAGTATGTATAATAACTGCACAGCAGGAGAGACTGATACTTTAAAGGCACTAAAATCAGGCTAGAGGGACTGGAGTGTAGAGGGTGAGGATGAGAATGCTGCTAGACATCGCTGGAAAAGTATGGAGCGGTCATACAGAGCCTTGTAGGTCATGTTAAGAATTTTAGTATTTGTTTATGAGGAATGAGCCACTGATGACTTTTAAGCATTCATTTTGGCATGCTCAATTTTGTGTTTTGAAACACTCTGGTTGCAGGAGGGTAGGTGGATCAGAGTATCCAGAGTAGAAGCAAGGAGATCAGTTAGGAAGTTATTTCAGTTGACTAAGGGAAAAATAATGGTAGCTTAGGTTAGACTTGTAACATTGGAGACGAAGGGAAAGACAGGTTAAAAAAATATCAAGGAGGGAACCTTGACAGACTTGATAATGGATTGGAAATGTGTGGCAAGAAAAAGTATCAAGAATGACTCTGAGGTTTTTGAGTAGCGCTACTGAATGGAATGATATGGAGACATTAAAGACTTCTGGATAGGACACTTCTATTTTAAAAAAAGGATCAGAATTCATTTGGAAACAGGTTAGAGTATAAGGAAACCAAGACCGTTCAAAAATTGTACAAATAATTTATAGTTCACATATCTGCTGTACGAAAGGTCTAAAATGTTGCTGTCTTATAAATGTCATGCATTGCCAAGTGAATTGTTGTCTTGTAGGTTAAAATGGTTAATCATTGTTTACCTATTTATTCATAAGTCACGTTGGTTGCACTGCACAAAAACCTTTTTTTTTTTTTTTTTTTTTTGAGATGGGTTTTCACTTTTGTTGCCTAGGCTGGGGTGCAGTGGTGCGATATGGCTCACCACAAGCTCTGCCTCCCGGGTTCAAGTGATTCTCCTGCCTCAGCCTCTCGAGTAGCTGGGATTACAGGCATGCGCCACCACACTCTGCTAATTTTGTGGTTTTAGTAGAGACGGGGTTTCTCCATGTTGGTCAGGTTGGTCTTGAACTCCCGACCTCAGGTGATCTGCCCGCCTTGGCCTCCCAAAGTGCTGGGATTACAGGCATGAGCCACCGCATCTGGCCAAAAAATACTTTTGTATTTATCTCCTTTCCTCCATCTTCTTTCTTCTTTTCTGACATCTGTATCTTCCTTCATTTTCTTTCCTTTCTTTCTTCCTTCCATTTTTACTTCATTTTATCCTTTTTTCCTCTCTCTCTGTCTCCACATATTTATGGAGCATTTATTAGGAATCATGCATTATGCCAGACACTAGAGAAAATATGGCAAATCAAATGTATTTGTTGCCTTCATGAAGTTTAATATCGATCAGGGTAGACATTTTAAAACACAGTAAGAAAGAAAGAAAGATTTGATTATATCTGTGAAAAGTAGCATATAGAACCTTGTAGGTCCAATAAATAAGTAAAATAGGATGCAATGAGAGCTATAACCAGCGTGTTTGGTCAGTTGGGTACAAAGAGAAGATGGCTACGTATGTATTGAAATAGCCCATTGCCTTTTGAACCGTGTTTCCTGAAGAAAGAACAAAATGGACCATCACCTCCACAAGAGGCCTTAACATGGAAAAAATATTTTGTGCTATCATATCAGCTCCTGTATTTTCTCTTTTCTGGAATGAGTAATTACAATTCTAGACAAAAGCTAGGATGCCTAAACTATGCTCTGGAATTTACTGACATGTATAATGTTTCATTGTCATAATCCCTAAATAATCACCTACTGGAAATGGTCCTGTTTTAGGAAAACTTTCCTAGTGTAATAGCATTGGGAGACTAGAATTGTCCCTTTGTTTTTGGTTATATTTTAAACCTATGAGTTAATTATATTATGCACGTAAGCACTTAAAACTGTGATCTGTTATATTTATATATTAAGTAAAGCCTTTTAGATCCTATTGCATCCATACCTGTGTATACAGTTGTTTTGCTTGAAAGAGGATAGCATAATTTGCCAACTGATGTGAACTTTATGTAGGAATGTTACCTTCTGATGTAAGTGGACAAATCTTAATTGAGAAACATGGAGTGATCAGAGAGGGCCACTCAACATGTCTCTGCATTTTGCATTTACAATTATCTGCCCTTTCACATCTGTGTTCTGTGGGGCCCGAGCATTGACTCAGGCTCCTTCATCTGAATGCATTAATTGCTAAGTGCTCTGGGCACACTGCTTCCAGATTGTGCAGTCACATCTGGACACAGAGGAGATCTGGTTCCCTGAGTGGAGAGGACAAAAGACCCACTACTCCACAACAAGCTCTCCCATCACATTTCTGGTGATCTCACCTAGACTCAGGCTTAGGCGCCAAGGGATTGGAGAGGTGGACTCAGACCTACTTAGGACCTGTGGGCCACAGAAATACAGGTAGTTGGGATTGTTGGGCTGAGGTTAGAAGGCAGGGACAGACTAAAAATATGACTGTCTGAAGAAGAGCCAAGTGGAAGCACTTCTAATATGTTTGTTCCAGGGAGGAAGAAGCTGTCTAAAACCTCCATAAATAGAGTGGCCCAGTGCAATGGTAGTCGATTAGAGGCTCCCAGTTGCAATCTCATCCCCAGCTCCACCCTGCTCCAGGTACCTTCTCTGGCCCTGACTGCATTTTTCATCCTGGCTCTGTGGGCCCCAGTGTAACCTGCTGCCCCCTCAGCCCCGGCCGAAAACTCAGCCCCAATTACTTCCTTAGCCTTAGCTCCCTCCTGGCTTTAACCTCCTCTTTGTCCCTGATCTTTCAGCTCTGTTTTCCACTCTGCCTGATTGACGCCAACTACCTTCTCAGCCCTGGCCCGTTAGTATCCAGGCCCACAGACCCTGCAGGCCTCAGCCACCCCAAGTGGAGGGAATGTCCCAGTATGCATTATTGAAGTCAAAGAGAGAATAAAAAAAAGAATTTCAATTTTTTAACTTTTTTGATTAACATACTATTGTTTCTTTGAATGCAGTCTTCTGTGTGATTGGACCTTGAGGCCAGGAGCTGACCTTTGTATGGGTTATATAGTTTTATGCCCCAAGGTGAGATGAAATCAGTGTCTTAGGGAAATATATTTTGTTCACTTTATGCTGTATACCTGTCTCATAGCCCAGAAACATTTCTCCCCTTCGTTAACACAGTTCTTGTAGCAATTTGAAGGGAATAAAATGGTGCCAGGAAAATATCTTTAATTAGACGTAGAGTAAGAAAATAAAGTTTTACCTGGAAGAGCACTACTCCTGTGTTCCTGATCAGCCATGTTTTACTTGCGGCTCTTCAGAAGTTGTGCAAGTGTAACTTAGTGAATGCCTGCCGTACATTATGAATTGCATTAAAGGTTTCTTTAAAGCCTTGTCGAACTTTACATTTATGCATATAAAATCTTTCAAATGACAAGCCTCTGTTCTTTTTCCACAAACAGAAATAATTTTTTTCGGAACTACCGAGTTTCTAAGAGATTAAAAACCCCATTAACTTTTCAGCAAATATACTCAGCTCTTCAAATTGCACTGAAATATTTGGCTGTGCAAATACAGATGCCACAGACAAAGCCAATTGAGATGGGAGTAAGGGTGAAAATAGCAATCATACTTCCCTAGGTATCCTGATGAGATTCTTAATTCAATACAGTCCATGTTGTGCTGGGAACCGCTTGCATGTGGGATTCAAAGGTCCCAATATTGCACATTTTCATTCCCATTCTTTTCAAGAGGTGAAAGATTTCATGATTTTGCATTACTTTATACTTTAATCGTGTTCCTGTATTTGCATGACGATGTTTAAGACAACATGGTATCTCCTAGAAGCTCCCAGTCGTCCTGCTGGCCAACACTGCAATGTATTCTGTGACAAGGCTGTTTTTCTAGGGACAGTTTCTCTGTCCACCTTCTCTGACCATCTGACCTATAAGGCCTGCAAGCCACATTTTCAAACCTCTTCCCTAGCTCAGTCAGTTAACAGACACTATTATTTGCCTTTTAAATTCAGCTCTATATAGAATTACTACCAGTGATTTTATATTCCACCAAATAACATTTTTATGTTACCAACCTAATCAGAAAATCCCAGTTCAATCAGACTTTCTCAGAGCAGAGCTACAAAATGTCCTCCTATTCTAGTTTTTAATCTCCACCTTGAGAGAAATATGCAGAAAGGGTCTATAGGCAGCAGTTAATCTGACAGTGATTTCTTTACAGCAAAAAACATTTTCTAAAAATTATTTCTAAATTTAAAAGATTCACCTCAGGAAGAAAGCATGCAGCAGTCTTTGTAGCCAGAATTTTGCATAAGGAAAGGTGCTTCAGATCATGTTTTCCCTTTAGAAGGAAGGAAGGAAAGAAGGAAAGAAACTGACATGTATCAAACATTTAGTATATACCAAATCATGTACTGGACATTTTCACTGACCTTAATAAACTCAGCTCATTTGACTTTCATCACAACCCCTTGAGGTAGTTATTATGCCTCATTTTTACATGTAAAGACCCAGATTCCAAGAAGTTCAGTGACTTCCCTAAGTTCACACAGGTTTCAAGTTCTTTTTTGAATCTAGCCCTGTGTAATTACAAAGCCTGTGCTGTTTCCACTACGTAACACTGTCTTCTTATTTGGGGGCAGTTGCTTTCTTCCTTCTAGTTGACTTTATAGTTTAACTAAATGTTAGCCTTCCAGACTCATTTTGTTTCTTTCTCAGGTCATCATCATGCTTATTGTTCAACTGCTATCAACTTTCAGTAGAACAACAGAGACAGATTAAGGTCAAGTGCACCAACATAAATCACCTGTCCTATTATTCTCTGTAGCTTGTCTTTTTTTTTTTTTTTTTTTGTCAGCACAAGAAACAACTCTCTAAATCAGGTTTATTATACTGCAAATCTTTGTCTCCTCAATTTCATAAAAACTTGTAAACTCTTAGGAGAAGTGAGTCAATGAAACTGCCGGAGAAGATTCACTCTTATCAAGTCATTTTTAAATAGCTGGGGCAGAATCATTAAATTGGAAAAGCACAGAAACTTAAGTTCTTGGAACTGGAAGCCATTTTAGAGATCAGTTTCCAAGAAAGATGAGTAAGTTTCACCTTGACATGTTAACTCTGGTAGCAGCTGCCTGGATTGCTGGGTTTGGGATTGTGAAGCTATCTGGATTCGGGGAAAAGGGTGCAGTGAACCATTGCGAGTATCTGCCTTAGTTGGAAGAGAAGCTGGTGGAAGCACGTAACTTTTTTTCCATTTATTTTAATCTATCAATGTTAAGATATACAAATTGAGACCCCAAAAGTGCATGCTTGAGCCCACTTGCCCAACTTCTGAGATCTTATCAGGAAGCTGCTTATCGCCAGTTTCAGGTATTTTCTTTCTATCAGGAGACCGCCTTTCTCTGGCACTCGCTGTAACCAATTATTATTTTAGGGAGACAGTTAACAACTGCCTATCATCTGATGATCACTTGACATTCCTAGTGTGTGGCAGGGTGAGGAAGGTGGAGCCCTCTCCTGCCCTGTTCATGCCTGACTAGCTACCTACTGTAACAACTGTATTAGTGTCTTGTGGCTGCTTTAACAAAGGATTATGAACTTTACAGCTTAAAACAACATAAATTTATTATCTTACCATCACAGCTATCAGACGTTGAAAATGGATATCAACTGTGCTAAATTCTGCAGAGAGTCTGCAGGCCTGTGTTCTTTTCTTGAGGCTCTAGGGGAAAAATCTGTTATTTTGCCCCTTTCCAGCTTCTAGAGGTTCTCACATTCCTTGACCTGTAGCTCTCTTTCATATTTAAAGCAAGCAATGGGCAGTGTAGTCTTTCTTATGATGCCATCGCTCTAGTTCTGACTCATCTGTCTTTCTCCCTCTCATTTAAGGAAGGACCTTTGCAATTACATTGATCTCACCTGGATAAGCGGGGATAATCCCTTCATCTCAAGATCCTTAATCATATCTACAAAGTTCCTTTTGCCATGTAAGGTAATATATTTGCAATTTCTGATAATTAAAGTTTAGAAATATTTGGGCAGTCATTATTCCCTCTGCATAGTCACTAAAAGGAGGTTAATATACTTATAAAGTCTCATATCGATTTTTTCAACATTGAAAAAAATGTGGCCAAGCACAGCTGGGTTCAGAATAGATATAAGATTTTAAGTAACTAACTATATGCATATGGAAACAGACTTAACTACACATTTAATTATTTTTAGTAAAAGAAATTCCTTCAACAAAAACAAATACATCATCTGTCTTAGCACTGCCATTAAGTATGATCATTCAGAGTTGGACAAAAACACATTCTAATGACACTGGCAAAATCAGTTTCCACCTACTTGCTTTAGGCATGTCGTTGCACCAATGAACACATTAAATGTGATTAATTTATTTGGACATGGAAGTTGAAATTGCTTATGAGCAAGGCCTGAATAAACAGGAAAAAATTTGAACAAAGCATTACCCTATTAATTTATTCTGTCAAAGAAATAAATGGCATTTAACTTTATCTGTAAATGCTATAAAATTTAAGTTTATTTTGGCTAATTGTATATTTTGGTTTACCTAATATGTTATGACAAGGGTAATATCTCAGTTTATATTATAAATTTAGTTTATTATACTGAATGTTTCCATTATATGGAAAATACCTATCTCCTTATTATTATTATTATTTTGTCTCTGTATAATCAAAGGAACTTGGGCTTAATAATGACTCCAGAGATAACAGAGCTTTCCCATGATGGCAGGACCAAACCAAATATTAAGTCTGTGATTACTGATTGCCTGATTCACTGATGGATTCATTTATTCAAGTTTTGTATTGGTTATTAACTAACTGCTTAGCACTAGGTAAGAAAGGCAAAATGAAAGAGAAAAAAGACATCATATAATCCCAGTTTGCTTCTTTGTGAGGCTTGCAGTCCTCCAAGAAGAAAAATAATAAAAAATCACATTGAGTATAGTTGGACTAATTTTAACAAGTGTAGTCATACCATCAAATATAGCCTGCCAACTATCATAACAAACATATCACATCTATTTGGCTGTGAAAGCTGTTGCCTTCCCTTTTAACATAAGGTAAATAATTTCACTAAAATATGCTGATGAATTGGTGGACCAAACAAATGGCACTACAGAAAAAATCTGAGTCACTGTGTGTTTCTAAACACACAATGGAAAAAGATAAAGTGTTGCTAGTTATATAAATATGACTCCAGAGCTCTCATAGTGTGCCTGCCTTATACCTTAGGGGCTGCTTTCAGAAACAAAAATGCCCTATGACTCTGGAGGGGCAGAGAAACTGTGATTTTATTCAGGAAAAGTTATTAGGCTCTCTGTTGCCACAGAAAGCTTACATGCCTTTGCTCAGTCCCTATTTCTGAAAAAAATCAGTATAGTTTTGAATGGGCTCTGTTCATGCCCCTTGTCAGTTTTACTCTATTTCAGTCTACTAAGCTAGCATGCTTTGGAGTTTTACCTTGTGGCCAATGTGATTTCAAAATAATTAGTTGGTTAAAACGCAGAAAATTCCGTTGATAGGTATTAATTTACCAGTTTCACTGATTATTTTGTAGAGGTGGGGTCTTGCTATGATGCCTAGGCTCAAACAATCTACCCAAAGTGCTGAGATTACAGGCATGAGCCACCATCCCTGGCCATAATTATAATTTTTTTAATGGAATTAAAAGGTATATCAATTGCAACACATGGTCCTTATTTGGATTTTAATTCAAACAAACTGTAAAAATGAAAATTTGTAACTTTGTGAGATAATTAGATATTTGAACTATGTCTGAATATTAGATGACATTCAAGAATTACTGTTAATTTTCTAGCTGTGATAATGGTATTTTGGTTATGTTTTTATTAAAAAAAACTCTACCTATTAGCGATTTATACTAAAATTTTAATGGTTAAAATTATATAATGTCTAGCATTTGCTTCAGAATAACTGAGTAGCAGGGTAAAACTAGAATAAGATATAAATGAAACAAAATTGCCCATAAATTAACAATTGTTAAAGCTTGATGTTCAGTATATTGGGTTTCATTAAGTTATTCTGTCAACTTTTGTGCATGTTTGAAATTCTCTATTAGAAATTAGTTTGAATACTAGTTTGGATAGTTCCCTTAGGGCATTTTCAATTTTATTTTTATACATCTTTTCTAGAAACACAGCCACCAGGTAAAGCAAAGTATGCACATACGAAGTTCCATTGATTGTGCCTCCTAAATCTTTTTTCTTAGCTCCATGTTTTCACTTAAAAAAATTAAGGTATTATTTATATATAATAATATTCACTCATTTTAAGGGTAGCATTTGATGAATTTGGTAATTGTACACAGTATGTAGCCACAATCAAGATATAAAAGAGTTCCTTCATCCTAAAGTCTTCTTCATGCCCTTTGAAGGAGAGTCTTCCCCAACTCCTACCCTCGCCAACCACTGATCTGCTTTCTGTCATTATAGTTTTGCCTTTTCTAGAATTTCATATACATATAATCATACAGTACCGAAAAAATTCATTTAAATTCATTGATAGATTGACCTGTTTTAGACTCAGGTGGATATACTGCTGCAATGGTATTGTTGCTATTCACATTTAGTAAAATCATGTTTTAGGAATAACTGAACAATGTGTATTAAATTATTATACTTTCTTTTGTTTTTTTGAAATGGAATCTCGCTCTGTCACCCAGGCTGGAGTGCAGTGGCACGATCTCGGCTCACTGCAACCTCCACCTCCCGGGTTCAAGTGATTCTCTTGCCTCAGCCTCCCGAGTAGCTGGGATTACAGACATGCACCACCACGCCTGGCTAATTTTTATATTTTTAGTAGAGACGGAATTTCACCACGTTGGCCAGGCTGATCTCAAACTCCTGACCTCAAGCGATCCACCTGCCTTGGCCTCCCAAAGTGCTGGGATTATAGGCGTGAGCCACCGCACCCAGCCTAATTATTATAGTTTCTAAACTGAAGTCAGGTATGTTTGAAAGGTCACCGACTATTTTAGTCTCACAAACACTGTAGTCACCCTTTTTGAAGCCTTATGACAAGACAGATACAATGTATTGCTAGGTAATACTCTCTTATCTTGTGGGGGAGTTTGATCTACTTGTTCTACATTTCTTAAGTATCTTAGGTTAAGAGAAACATTGGGTTCACAGTAAGAGTACCACTAGTACCACTAGTTCTTACTAGTAACTTATAGTCATCAGTTCTGTGCCTTTCTGCTTGAAATTGCTTGCCTCTCATCCCTCTGCAGAATCCTAATTGAGAAAGAGAACAATCTCAGGGTTGTTTGCAGTAGTGTACTGGTAAATGTTTAACAACTGGATCTCTGCAAAAGTAAAGCCCTGGTGTTATGGGGTGAGCTGTGTACCATGCAAAATGTGTATGTTGAAGTCCCATCCTCAGTACCTCAGAATTTGGAAATAAAGTCATGGCAGATGTAATTATTAAGTTAAGATGAGTTCATAATGGGGTAGAGTGAGCCCTTAATCCAATATAACTGGTGGCCCTATAAAAAGAATGCCATGCGAAAAGAAACAGACACATGTAGAGGAAAGATGATATGAAGAGATGTATACAAACAACTCTCTGAAGCTGGTTCGAATCAGCAGGTCATGCCCAATCTGGGATGCATATAAAAGCAGTGAACAGGTAGGTGGTCCTAGGGTAAAAAAAAAAAAATGCCTATTACTGAAATAATGTTTATGCTTTTGTTCATGTTCCATTCTCTAAGCTGATGTAATTACATAAAGAAAGAATACAAGTAAATTAAAAAAACTGGAAGTTGACAATTTATGGCCTGTGATCTGCTTTTGTATGGCCATTGAGCTAACGATATTTATTAAACATAGTTTTAATGTGTGGTGAAGAAGAAAAAGACCAAAAAAGGGAGGAAGAAGAGAAGGAAGAATAGAAGGAGTAACAGAAACCCTATGGCTCACAAAGGCTAAACTATTGTCTGGTCCTTTGCAGAAAAAGTTTGCTGGCCCTCAAAGAGTAATTTGAAGTAGAGTATCTCCTGGTCAAGTTAACTCCACTTTGGGGAAAGATATTTGGAAAAAATTTGGTAGGATGTGTGTTATTGACATGGAGACCACAATAGAAAGACCTAGTAAGTGTGCATTTTAAAGTAAAAGCTCTTAATTGTTGGACACTAATGTTTTTATTAAAAAAAAAAAAAAGAACCATGTGAGAGATTTCAAAAGTGCACCTTCATTTGTCTTGTAGAACTTAAATTTGGCTTGTAGCTCTGCATTTGATTCATAGAGTCAAAGTTTGCAATCTTTAGTCTAGGCCCAAGAAATAATGAAGATTAATCTGACCAACCCTCATAGAGGAGATTTGAAGGCTATATGGTTTGAAGAGCTTAAGAAGAAAGTAGTCCCATCAAGGAAGGTTGGCACTCTCAGACTAGCAGAAAAGACAAGGAATAGTAAGTTCTGATGTCAGACATTTATATTGGCTTTACAAGCTGTGCCTCAAGGTGGCAGGGCTTTGTATGCCAATGACTGGAGGAGGTGGGACAGCTGTGGTTTGGAGAACATTGGTGGGTAGCTACACCACTGAGAATCCTGAGAGTTATTATTGTAAAGGAGATCTCTATAGTCAACTGAAGCAACAGTTCCTAAAAATTATGGAGAACTATAATCTAATGGTGCTGCTGGACAGCAAGAAAAGCCATAATATTTATCAAGATCGGTTTTTTATCCAATAACATCTCCTTTGTTTTCCCAAATTCTAATTTCTAAGGTTCCAGGTTTGATGATACTTAAAAATAACAAAGCAAAGAAAACATGAACAATATATCATATCCTATGTATTTTGGGACATTCTATATCTGCTGTAGTAGAAATCAAGGAATGTAAATTAAGATATTATAGTTTTCATATAAAATTTAGCAAAAGACAAAAAATGAATGAGACAGTAGTATATAACATTTTGAGTCACCAATTTTGGCTACAAACACCAATTCTGCTGCCTCCTACATTTGTGTCCTTCAGCAAGCAATGTAACCTTTCTGAGCCTCAGTTTCCTTATTGGTAAAGTAAAACTGATAATCAAACCTACTTCATAGGGTTGTTAGGAGAATCAGTTAATGCATGTAAAGTGCTTAGAACAGTGTCTGGGACATGATAACAGCTTGTTGAATGCTAGCTCTAATGACATGATTGGTAATTAATGTGAAGAAATTGTTCAGGGTAGTGGCATGATGGTAGGGCAAGATGAGGTGGCTCTGAGGGATCTGATAGAGAAGCTGTCAACATGGGAGTGACATTGGCATGGCCCAGCAAGAGTATGGACAAGAGGCATTTCAGAGGAGACAAAGCCAAAAGATAGTAAAGTGCATCTGATTCCATAAGCACAAGTGAGCCCAATGAATTAACACAGTAGTTGTGAGGAGTGGACAGAAATAATGCTACCAGACCAAAGTGAATCTATAAAGAGATTTCCCTCTCAGGGACAATCTCTGTGACCTTCAGGTCATCCTGTTCTCAGAAGCAGCATCGTGCAGTTTCTTCCGAGGATTAAAATTTTCACATTGGCCTGTCACTTGCTTATATCTTGACAAGACAATACACTTGACATATGCCATTCTCTGTGTAAAGACTTGCTGCTGGGCACAGATTTCCCCCAGACAGCCTGTAATGTATGTTTTGCTTTTGTTAATGTTTCTGTTAAGTTAGTTTAAAACAGCTAAAATTCCAGAACTAAAGCATAATGTTGGAGCTATATATGAAGACTGAGACTTTTATAGACAATTCTTTGCTACATTTCTGAATAAAGTTATAAGGTATAAAAATGTGTTTTATTCCACTGTAGAAAAATTTAAGCTTGATTACAAAAGTACTTATGGTTATTTTTAAATTCAGTGAATGCCTTTCTACTTTATAGAATGAAATGTGGAAGGCTTCATAGATTTTGTAAAAAGTCACACGTCTGGGTCAGGCACCGTGGCTCATGCCTGTAATCCCAGCACTCTGGGAGGCTGAGACGGGTGGATCATTTCAGGTCAGGAGTTTGAGACAAGCCTGGCCAACATGGTGAAACCCCGTTTCTACTAAAACGACAAAAATTATCTCAGCGTGGTGGTAGCCGCCTGTAATCCCAGCTACTTGGGAGGCTGAGGCAGGAGAATCGCTTGAACCTGGGAGGCGGAGGTTGCAGTGAGCAGAGATCATGCCACTGCGCCACAGAGTGAGACTCCATCTCAAAATAAAAAAGTCACACATCTGGATGGATGATATACATTTGTGGCAAAATGGCTCTGCTCTTTAATCCCTGGAGTGAATAATATTTGTTCAAGCAGGGGTTTTGTGGAGGTTTCATCTTTCTTCTTTGTATTAAAAGCAACTGTGTATTGATTTCCAAGCACGTCTTGACATGTTCTTTAACATCTTGTTGTATTTTTTTCTTTTTCTATTTAAGGTCATTTATTTTGAGCAAATCTGGAAAAAAAATTTAAAAAAAAAAAAAAAACCCTTAAAATCAAAGACTTTTAAAGCACAGGCACGGTGGCTCACACCTGTAATCTCAGCACTTTGGGAGGCCGAGGCAGGCCGATCCCGAGATCAGGAGTTTGAGACCAGCCTGACCAACATAGTGAAACCCGTCTCTACAAAATACAAGAATTAGCGGTGGTGGCTGAGCCTAGTTCCAGCTACTCGGGGGCTCAGACAGGAGAATCTCTTGAACCCGGGAGGTGGAGGTTGCAGTGAGCCAAGATGCCGCCATTGCACTCCAGCCTGGGCGATGGAGTGAAACTCTGTCTCAAAAAAGAAAAAAAGTAAAAGACTTCACAATACTACAATCTTTAATTAGCTCGTAAGAGTTTTCACTTCTGATGTTAGCAACCATATTCATTAAATCACGTTTATTTCATTGACTTTTCAATGAACAATTTTCTTATTGGTAGCCAAAGAGTGCAGCAAAGGAACACCAGTGGCTAATTAAACCAAATAAACAAAATCTAGTATTTGGTAGCCCAAAAGCATGGCTACAATAAACAATAATTTATTGCACAATTTAAAATGACTAAAAGTACAGTTGGAATGTTTGTAACACAAAAAAATGACAAGTGCTTGAGATGATGTCTACCCCATTTACCCTGATGTAATTATTACACATTGTATGCCTGTATCAAAATATCTCATGTACTCTGTAAATATATACACCTGCTGTGTACCCACAAAATTAAAAAGAAACAAAAGAGTATCTTCTAACTCAATGAGCATCAATGACTTGTATCTATCTACAAGTTACCTGTAGAGGACAATGAATATAAAAATGCAGCCTTGGCCAGGTGCCGTGGCTCACGCCTGTAATCCCAGCACTTTGGGAGGCCGAGGTGGGCAGATCACAAGGTCAGGAGTTCAAGGGCAGCCTGAACAATATGTTGAAACCTCGTCTCTACTAAAAATACAAAAAAAGTTAGCCAGCCTGTAATCCCAGCACTTCAGGAGGCTGAGGTGGGCAGATTACAAGGTCAGGCGTTCAAGGCCAGCCTGACCAATATGGTGAAACCTCGTCTCTACTAAAAATACAAAAAAAAATTAGCCAGGCGTGGTGGTGGGCGCCTGTAGTCCCAGCTACTCGGGAAAAAAAAAATGCAGCCTTTTGGAATATTTTGCATTTTGGCAGCTGACAGTATTTAAGCAGCAAAACGTTGTTATTAGAAGCAATTTCCAGGAAAAGTTTTACATTTAAAATAAAATTATTAACATATAAAGAGTGGAAAGATCTCTTGTTGGCATTTGAACATGTCGGATGTTGGCTCCAAGCAGGGGAAAGTAATTTTTAATGAGTGCCAGTCACTGTATTGCTCTCAGCACATATCTTATTTTATTTATTTCTAATAATGATTATATGGAGCACGCACCATTATTATCTCCATCTTATAGATGAGGAAATTGGAAAGTTAATATGCCCATATGTTAGCAATGGTAGATCCATAATTGTCTGGTTCCAAAGATCATTTTCTCAATAATTATCATCTATGGGTCACATTTAATTTCTTACTACTAACTTAATCATTTGCTATGGATTGATTTTGAAACAGACAAACTGAATTGGTCTGAGGAATATAGTAAATGATGGTAGAATAATAATGGGTGATACTTAATTAGCATTTATTGTGTTCTGGGTTACCTTGCTACACACTTTTTCTTTCTTGAGTCACTGAAACTCTGCTCCGCTATCCCCTACTAGCACATAGGCTTTCAAAAACAGCTTTATTGAGATATAATTAACATACCATATGATTTATCCATTTGAAATGTACAATTAAATGTTGGTTAGTATTTCAGAGATATGTGCAATCCTCAAAACAGTCAATTTTAGAACACTTTTATCACTTTATAAAGAAACTCTGTACCCTTTAGCTATCACCCCCCATGCCACCAACTCCTAACCCTGGTGCAACTCTTATAGTACTTTCTGTTTATAGATTTTCTGTTCTGGTTATTTGATATAAATGAAATCGTATAGTATGTGATCTTTTGTGACTGGCCTATTTCACTTAAGATGATGTTTTCAAGGCTCATGCATGTTGTAGTATGTACCAAGTACTTCATCCCTTTTGATGGCTTAGTAATATTCTGTTACATGGATTGTCAATTTTTTTGTGCATTCATCAGTTGATGAGCATTTGGGTTGTTTTCACCTTTTGGGTATTGTAAATATTGTTGCTATGACAATTTATGTAAAAGTTTTTGTGTGAACATATTTTCAATTTCTTGGATACATACCTAGGAGAGGAATCTCTGGGTTATATGCTAATTTCATGTTTAACTTTTTAGGAACTTCTGAGCTATTTTCCAAGGCAGCTGCACCATTTTACACTCCCACTATTGCTGTATGAGGGCTATCATTTCTCTACATCCTCATCAAGGCTTGTGAATATCTGACTTTTGGATTCTAGTCATCCTCCTGAGTGTGAAGTGATATCTTTGTGGTTCTGATTTGCAATTCCATGATGATTGATGCTGTCAAGCATTTTCTAATGTGTTTGTTAGTCATTTGCATATGTTCCTTGGGAGAAATGCCTGTTCATATTCTTTGCCCGTTTTAAACTGGGTTACTTATCTTTTCTTCATTGATTTGTATGTGTACGTTAAATATTTTGGATATAAATCCCTTATCAGGTATATAATTTGCAATTATTTTCTCTCATGTGTGGATTGTAGTGCTACACTCTTTTCATGGATCCCTTAATCTTTACAATAGCCTCATAAGGAATTACCCACTCATCTCCATCTTTTTAAATTTTTTTAGAAATGCAAAAATAGACTGAGTGGGTAAGCACTTAACTCAAAATGTGACTAAGGGATTCCTGGGTTTGAGCTCATATCTGTTGGGGATTCAATGAATGCTTCCCTTCTCCTGCCATGACTCTCACATACATTGTAAACATTTGACCAAAAACAATTAAATCTTAGGAGTGCATTGCCCTGACTGTGCATAACTCCTAGACATTCCAGTGTACACACATTGAAAAACACACAAAAACAACACTTTGGCAGTACTCCCCAAATTTATTATCTGTGGACCGTGCTGATTTCTAGCAGGAAGGTGTAACCACAAAGCACCTGAGGCAGGCTGAATTCATATTCTGAGTCAGGATTTATAAGCATGGGGAACTGTTCTCTTAAAAGACAATAACAAAGATAAACCTTTTAATGCGAGCCAGATGCAGTCATGATTTTTATTAAATGTTTGCTAGTAACTGTACTTATGTGAGAACATCTGCCCACTGATGAGCTCCCTGGAGTTTTAGCAGGCGAATTTATGTAGGAAATACAACTTCAAGTGCTGCTTCCTGAGGAGAGAAGTTAGATAAAAAACCTCACTTACCTTTCTTTCATTTTTTCCCCATCTGCCATTTAGAAAGCCCAAGTAAATACATTCCTACATTGAGCTAATACGCTTCCCTTCAGCCTCTCTGCATCCCCAGCTTTGGCTTTGCAGGTGCCCAGTAAGTGTTGGTGTCTGTATCTGAGCCCTGGGTGTACAGGCTTGTTGGGTTGTTCAAGAATAGTGCAGAGCTTCGTATGCCTATAATAGCTTCCCACGACTGGTCTTTGTTATTCATACCCACACTCCTGAGCATACACACTCCTCTCTTTTCAAATCTTCCCTCTCCAGTGCTCTCAGTAGTTTATCTTTGGAAGGCTGGATCAGAAAGCAGAATACATGGTATTTAGAGAAAGTTTTCTTATTGGTATTTTTGGATTCTTCTGAGCTCTAGGTCACTCTTAATTAAGCAGTCAACAGGCAGGTCTTTACTCACTTCCCAGACTGCCATACAAAGTACAGAAAAGAACAGTCTTAAGTATATCTCATATTCCAGATAAATACTCTGGACTGTAGCGTAATCTGATTAGTGACCTTCCTCTGAGACCATCAGGATTAATTCCATCTTGTCTCATCACTTTTAAGTCACCTACCTGCAGATTATTCATCGTTGCCTGATCACTTATCCACATATTGTTATATACATAACAAAATTAAACCCAGCTCTCTCTCCATCATTAGCCCTTCTTTTCTGTCGTCTGTAACTCATAGTCTGTCATTAAGAAATTCCCCAGTAGCTTCAAACTCTTCGCTTTCTCTTGTTATAACTGGAATGCGGCTGTCCTTTCATGTGAACACCAGTTTCCCTCACCTACCCCAGAGACTAGAGGTGGAGTAAGTGGCCACTTTGCTCCTTTTTGTCACTTACAAATCATTTCTGTTTCTTCTTCAAAATCCAGAGCTCATTTGAAGTATAGAAATTTTCCAGAGTAGACTGACTGATGTCACCTGAAATTCTTAACCGCGTATCTCAAATGAGCAATCTTTCCATGTTGTGTGTCCTTTTCTACTATGAAAACCAACTATTCAACACCCTATCCTCTTCTCAGTTCTTCAGAAACCCACCCTCTCATGCCTGTCATTTTATGACCTTTCCTCTTCTTTCACTGAGAATAGAAGAATCAACAGAGAATTATTCCCTTATATCTTTACCACCAAATTCACCATCTTACATGCATTTGTAACCATATCATAATCATTTCCTTTTCTTCTGTACAATATATAAACATAACCTCTTCTCATGTAAGGCCAGATCTTCTACTTTTAGCATAGATCCCATCTACTAGTGCTCTGATACTCCTCTTGCATTATCAATATATATATTGTTTCTTCTGCAGTTATCCTCTTGCTCTTTACAATCATTGATTTCACTTAATCATTCACATCAACACACAGGCATGCTCTAAATCTACCCTCTTAAAAATACACTCTCGGCTGGGCATGGTGGCTCATGCCTGTAATCCCAGCACTTTGGGAGGCTGAGGCGAGCGATCATGAGGTCAGGAGTTTGAGACCAGCCTGACCAACATGGTGAAACCCTGTCTCTACTAAAAATACAAAAATTAGCTGGGCGTGGTGGTGCATGCCTGTAATCTCAGCTACTCAGCAGGCTGAGGCAGGAGAAACGCTTGAACCCAGGAGGTGGAGATTGCAGTGAGCTGAGCTCAGGCTACTGCACTGCAGTCTGGGTGACAGAGCAAGACTCCATCTCAAAAAGAAAAAAATAATAATTAATATAATTATCTTAGTAGGTGTGAGGTGGTATCTTATTGTGGTTTTGATTTGCATTTTCCCTAATGGCTGATGATATTAAGCAGCTTTTCATGTATTTGTTGGTTATTTATACATCTTCCTTAGATAAATGTCAGCTTAAGTTCTTTACGTAACTTTTAATTGGGTGTTTTATTTTTTTGTTTTTGAGTTGTAAGAGTATTCTGCATACTAGATCTTTACCAAATACGTGATTTGCAAATATGTTTCTCCTTTTCTTCGGGTTGCCTTTCCATTTTTTGGTGAATTTTTTGCAGCAGAATTTTAAATTTGATATAGTCCAGTTCAATCTTTGTTTGTTGCTTGTGCATTCGGTGGCATATCTAAAAAAAATTACTTAACCAAGTTCTATGTGTTTCTGACCTAGTTCTATATGTTTCTATATGTAACTCTGACCAAATAGTCAAACCCATTCACTCAACAGATATGTTTGTGACCACTTACTACATACCAGTCTGTACTCTATGTACTAGGAATAAAGTGATGATGGGACAGTTGTAGCAGATTGCTAGCTGATCACCAACACTCAAATTATCCTCTTCTTCTTGGTAGATTCCATTTATCCATCTCTCTTGCAGTTAAATGTGGCTATGTGAGCTCTTGCCAGAGTGGGAGTGATACATGTCCCTTTTAACCTGCCCTATAAATATTCCCATGTGCTCTCCTCCATGATCTTTTCTGCTTCCACAATTGGAATGGAGGTGGCAAAAAGTGTTATTTTGCAAATTACCTCAGTAGGGTTGTGACAAGCGTTGAATATGGATATGGTTATAGCTATGGTTTAAATGTTTCCTCCAAAATTCAGATGTTGCCAGTGTGATAGTATTAAGAGGCGGAGTCATTAAGAGGTGATTAGGACATGAGGGCTCCTTGCTAATGAATAGGATCAGGGCCCTTAAAAAGAGTCTTCATACAACTTTAGACTGGCTTTTCCTTCTACCACATTCCATGTGAAGACAGTATTCCTCCCGACCAGAGGATTCAGTAAAAATGTATCATCTTGGAAGCAGAGAGCAAGCCCTTACCAGACAACTAAACCTGCTGGCACCTTGATCTTGGACTTCTCAGCATCTGGAATTGTGAGAAATACATTTCTGATTTTTGTAACTTACCCAGTCTCAGGTACAACAATTATTTAGCATAATTTCAGCATATATTTAGTGGTCAATAAATGTTGACTTCTGTAATTATGATTACAGTCTTTGAATTGTCCAGTAATCATCTGAGATAGGAAGAAGGTAAGAAGCCTCACATAATTTAGCAGATAGTCAAATTAGGTCTGCACTCCTGTAGACAGAGTAGCAGACTTGTTAATGGTAACAGCTTTGTCTTTCTGCACAGTTTCTGTGTTGATGAACAGAGAAATAATAATCCTAAGCTATCTTAAATAATATTTAAAGGACCATAATTTGGATTATGCTAATGTAATGAAATGTAGCTTAAACCAAAAACAATATGAGAAGCTTGGTTATAGTGGTTGTGAAAATTCTAAATTACGCTGGAACATTTTGCATTTACACAACACTTTTATAAAATAGTTTTGTAATAGAATCTGACTCCATGTTTTACATTTGACGGCTAACAACTTTCAAGACCTACCACTTCCTCTTCCTGTTCTTACCTAGATCTGATAAGAAAGCCCAGGTGATTCCTTCTTTAGGGCTAGTGTGAAGGTCAAACCATGCAAGCCCTAGTCTGTGTGTAGGACACTCATACCAGCTTTACCCCTCTAACCATCATAAAAGCCAAGCCAGTTTTTTTTTTTTTTCCTCTCTGTTCTCTCAAGCATTCTTGTACCTGCTTGGAAACCTGCCCTGATCTCTCCAGAAAGCCTCATTATGTGAGTAATAAACTTTTCCATTCCCTTTTGGTGCATGTATCATCAGTTTTGACATCCAAACCAAATTTTTGGTGTGGAATCCATCCTGTCACATTGAGTCTGTGAACAGGATATCTAGGCACTCTTCACAACCACCAGGGGTCTTTTTTCTCTTGCTTCAGCTTCCTAACTGGCACTGCTACCTCCTGGTGACATGCAGTTTGAGCTACTGCCTACGGCCTAGCTTGTACTTTAAACTGTACTGCTTTGTGCAGCATTGGTAGGGTTCTACCAAGCCTATGCTAAAGATTTCAACAACGTAAGTCAGCAGTTCAACTAATTGACATTTCAGCCCTGAGTCTTGTGTTTCAGCCTGGATCTGTGAATTCAGATTGAATCATGTGTCTCAATTCCAATATAAGATATGACTGAAACTAGGCTCAAGGATACAACTCTTTCGTTTTTACCATCAGTTGTTTCTAAACCAGGTGTTAGTATTCTTTCTATAGACAGCTCAGGAGAAAGACTGAGAGTCTCTTCAATATACAGGCCCATTGGGTGGTCACTCATATGGAGGGAGAGCAGTTACTATTTGAAATGTTGAGAACACACTCCTAAAAGCAGATAACTCACTAGGAGCTTTAAAAATGCTTCTTACAATGCTGCTTAGGTCACTGCCACAAAAAAGATTTTGATCATCAGAGTTTTAGGGAGAAATATCCATGACACCCTTGTGGAAAAAAACAAGGGATTCATTCAACCATTTTCATGGAGGAGTCCCATAATCCTGATATTGACTTGATATGAGGTTCTCTGAAGGAAGAAACTTGTATGAATAAGGTAGAGAGGAATGTCCATGAATTGTATCCAGTAACCACACACACACACACACACACACACACACACACACACACACCCCCTGGGAAAGTTGTCTGGTAGAGGCAAGTGTTGGAGAAAAGTGAGATAACTCACATCTCTATTGAGACTTAAATATGGGCACATTGGCTCAGAAGGATTTTCGATAAGGCATACAAAATATCCAGTATTGGTGAAGGCTGGGAGACAACAGAATGAATGACTGAGTGAGGTAGCCATGGGGAATGGCTTGGGGAAAACACCCTTCTAAGCCATGTGACACACCACAATTAAACTAGAAGAGATGAAGAACGGTGAGAGATCACTTTAGAATGACCCTTAGTGGTGTTGAGGAAGCTCTCTTTTTTCTCTAACCAGACCATTTAAACTCCTCTGTACCCTGTCCCTCCCACCATGGAATTGTCAGGAGTGGTGCTTTGTGATGTCTAAGCCATGGAGTTGTCAGGAGTGGTGCTTTGTGATGTCTTAGCCACCCCAGGGCTACCATTGGCAGAGGAATTTCTTGCTGGCCAATCAAAACTGAAGAATGGCATCTCATTGTCCAGAGGAGTATATATAGAGAGAAATCAGGAGGCCTAGGGTAGGCTACTGTTGCTCTAGGGTGTCAGAGATTAGGAAAAAATCAAGAGAAGCTCTAAGTTACTGTTGATCTAGCATGGCAGAGTCCAGCGAACAACAGGAAGGCACTATACGGTACCGTTGTACTGAGATAGAAAATGTCCCTCAAGAAATTAAGGCGGCTATAGGCTACTATTGCTCTAAGATGGCAGAGCGTACCCAGGAGCCAAAAACGAATGTAGGCGTCCGTTGCTATACTCTCCCAGAAGACACCGAAGAGGAAGGAGAAGGTAGTTCAGACATGCCTGGACCATCCACAACCACAGGCGAAGAAAATCCCAGCATGAAAGGGAGGAAGAGAACTACTTGTGAAGCTAAGGATGGTGGAAACGATGAGGTCAGTTATCCCTAATTATGTGACTCTTCCTTCCCATTGATACCTAACCCAAGATTCCTACCTTGTCCTTACCTGGCACAAAATCTTTCCTCAACCTGTACTCATCATCACAAAATCTCCCTTCCCACACATTCCCCATCCACTTCTCCAAATTAATGTCTATTTTGGCTCACTCTGTTTTTCTTCCAGTTGCTAAAAGTAGCAAAGAAAATAAGAACATTCATTCAGCAGAATTCACAGAGACGTAAAGCGGGCCAAAAGTCAGAAGTAATAATTTTCTGTGAGAGGAATAGTAAAAACCGGGATGAAAATAAAGCAAATGAGAATGAAGAGAGCCAGGAGGAATCCCCTACCTCAAGTTATGCTGAGGGCCCATCATCGCCCACCTCAAGTGATGCTGAGAGCCCCTTGGAAGACCAAGACTCGTCTCATCTCTAGGTTAACCTCTAGAAATGATCTCCTGTGCAGAGAAACGAAATAATGCACCAGGATTATTGGATGTTGATGATTAAAATTCAACCAAAAGATTCTGAAAAGCTCTGTGTGTCTCTGTGGTGTTTTCTAATAATGGGGAGGGAAGGAAAGAAGGGGAAGAGCATGTGTATGAGGAGGGAGGGAGTTGTGAACCTTCCAGGTTATGAGACAGGCTGGCAGCCACAGTTAGCCAGACATTGGGATTAAGAACTAGATGAGGAATGAGCACTGAAGACAAATTTCCTGCTTAATACTTTATCCCACAGTAAAAGAGGAAAAGGAATTGATGTTTCTGTGTGTGGGGGAGGGTGGCGGTGAGGGTATAGATAGAATTGTGATGTGTTGTGGGGTGGTAGTATGCAATAATGAGTTTGATTCCATTTTTGATGTTTGTCTGCCGCCAGATTTTAAGCTTCATCTCATTCCCTTCTGCCCCACATCCGGGCAAGCTGATAAAAACAGCTAGAGAGTTACTGAATTTAAAATGGAAATGAACAGACATGCCTAGCCTCAACTATTGGAATTATTCCCTTGACTACAATCCCCATACCCATGGCATCAGTTCTTTCCAAATATCCCCTACTGATCATGGACAATCTGACCTAATGACTAATAAATTAAAATTAAGTCTTTGGTACTTGTAGTCAGCTTGAAAAATGGGACCCTATGGACTGCCTCACCCAGTTAAAATAAGTTAATAATTAACATCTTCCTCAGTTGTTTTTTTAAAAAGCCAAATCTAAATTAAAATAGAATCTTCAGTAATTGAAGCCCATTATGTAAGACCTATTTAGAGAATTAGACCTATATAGATGACTACCCTCACTGCTTATGCATTTAACAGCCAAATTTGGATTGTTCTTAAATCTGGAAAATATAAATGGTGCCTCAGTGTATATTACTGTAACCTTAATGCCATGGTCCCCCTCATCAGGTCTTCATACCTAATATTATTCAAATTACTGATTCCATCCAATACGTAGCTGGTAAATAATTGGCAGTAATAGCAAAGCATTTGGCTAAATGTTCTGTTCAGTTCCTGTTTCAGCAGCCTCTCACCTGCAGTGTACTTACCTTCACCTTAAAAGGGACACGATACAACTCTACCAGGGTACTTGGTGGGGTATCTTTCCACTCCTGTCATCTCATATAATCTTCACAGGCAGAATGTTAACTATATCTAGATTTTCTTAGATGCTCAGGTATGACATTACACTGATGACAGTCTCTTCTGAGGAGTTTCCTATGACACACTTCTTCAGGACACAAAAATGTTAGCAAAAAAGATCACAAAAAGGAAATCAGCCATTGCCCCCAGACGTAGTACATAGCCACACTACGTCAGTTAAATTTCTGAAAATTATTTGGTAATCTGAGGGATGCTCCAATCCAATAGTGTCAAGAAAAAGCTTTTAGTCTCAGCACCCACATTTTAAAAACAAGTCTAATATCATTTAGACATTTTTGGATCCCAGAGGTAATATATTCCCTACATAGAAATTTATTTAAGTTTATTTATTCTTTCACTTGTAAATTGGTCCATCTTGAATGAGGCCACGTGCAACAAAAGGCTCTGGAATTTGTCTAAATTGCTATGCAGCAGGCACTTGTGTTAGGGATCCCCAGAGACTTCTTCACTCTAGAGATTTTAGCAACCTCACTTCATACTTACGGAAGTCACCGGACCAGCAATGATAGCCATTAGTTGCCCATGGGCTTCTGATACAAGGAACTTCTCTGTTTGGCTTTATGCTATATGCCATTAGTGTGGCAACTGGTGGCAACCTACTGGGTTTTGCCCAGAAATGTAAGCTCTCTTAGGCCCTGAACCTGTGACCCTCAACATCTAGTTGTTCATTATACCTGGGTCATGGAGGTAGCACTCAGTTCATCATGACTAGTGACACTTCCTCACTACAGGATGGAGCCACACCTGATTTTTCTGTATATTCCCACCTATAGGAGATGGTAACTCCTCTGTCCTCAGTCCCTCACTAGATTCCACAGTTCTGGAAGAGGACATTGTTCTCTCAGACTCCTTGGATAACCAGGGAGTCCCTTAGAATCTGTTACCAAAGGGTTATCATTCACTACTACCAATGGCATTACCACCCTCACCCCTGACAGAGCTTGCTTGAGAACTGCTGCTTTTCATATCTCAACCCGGATTTCCATGATAAAGGACAAAACCCAAGATTCGATCGGCCAGACTTTAAACAGTCATCTTAACGCTGGATGTCCTGGCCAATAATTGACCTCATCTGAACATTTTTAGAGACCTTTGAGCTATTGTCAATGGTCTGACTCTTTGGTCTGGCCGTCGAGAAAACAATTCTTTATCCAGGGTTGCCCCATTTTGGGGCAAAGAACTGTTGAAATATTTTGACTCATAGATACCCCAAATATAAATTAAGATTATACATTTCTCTGTACATATCAAAACCACAATACCATGTTCTTACCAAGGCACTCCTTTGTGTTTGCTGTTCTAGACTTTGGGAGTTCCAGACATCATTGATAGTGACCAAGATACTCATTTCACTTTTTAAAACAAACATTCAGTTCTTGAACAAGGCAATAGAACTTATACCTTCCTTGTTGATTTTAGGCAGCAGGCCTCATAGAATGTTATGTAACCAAAATTATAAAGGTTAAAAAGGGTCTCTAAAAATCTTACCTTATGGTCAAACATTAAAATTGGGTAAATGCGTCTACGAGGTTTTATTAAAAATGGAGTTTAACATTAATAGCACACTAATATAATGGTAAAATTTGGCTTATATGATATAAAATCACTCAGTAAGCGTTGTCAAATATAAAATGGTATTTGGCTTTCTTTGGGCTATATTTGTATAAATATGCTATTGGTATGTGTTCCAAAGTTATGACAGACTCCTATAACTGTAATATATCTTATTGTACATTATCAGTAATAATTATAATTGTTTTGTTGAAATTATTATGTGTCACAGAGGTAACAAATATCCTTGTCAATTGTGTCTTTAACTATGGCTACCCTAAAACTTTTTGTCATCGATAAACAATTGTTGTCTTGTTTTAGTCCTCTTTAAAGGGTGGTTTTATAATCAGCTATAAAGCTCTGAATGCAGGTTTCTGATAAAAAGCTGGACAGGAATTAACTGCATAAACTAAAGTAATAGGAAACTAAAGTAATCTGTTTAATGTTTTGCTTAATATATTGCTAACCCTTTGTTTTGTCTTTCAAAGAAAAATTTTTTTTAAAGCGATTAACAGCTTTTAACTGTTAACTGTTACCTTTTAACTGCTAACTCCCATATATATGGGAGTTAACTGTTCACTTTTAACTACTAACTCCCATGTGTATGGGAAGTTAACTGTTCAGTTTTAAAACTCCCATGTGTATGGGAAGTTAACTGTTCACTTCTAACTGCTAACTCCCATGTGTATGGGAGTTAACTGTTCACTTCTAACTGCTAACTCCCATATGTTTGGGAAGTTAACTGTTCACTTCTAACTGCTGACTCCCATGTGTACGGGAGTTAACTGTTCACTTCTATCTGCCAACTCCCATAACTGTTCACTTTTAACTGCTAACTCACATATAGGAGTTAACCATTCACTTCTAAGTGTTTAACTTTTAACTCTTTCCTTTATAAATTACCCAGTCTTGGGTTTGTCTTTATTAGCAGCAAACTAATACAGCAACAGACTAATACAGCAAATTGGTACTGCAGAGAGTGGAGCACTACTGTAAAGATACCCAAACATGTGGAAGCGTCTTTGGAACTTGGTAACAGGCATAAGTTAGAACAGAGGTTTAGAGGCCTCAGGAGAGGACAGGAAGATATGGAAAACTGTTGAACTTCCTAGAGACTTGTTGAATGACTTTGACCAATATGCAGATAGTGATATAGACAATAAAGTCCAGGCTGAGGTGGTCTCAGATGGAGATGAGGAACTTCTTGGGAACTGGAGTAAAGGTCATTCTTACTATAGAAAGAGACTTATGGCATTTTGCCTCTGCCCTAGAGATCTGTGGAACTTTGAACTTGAGAGAGATAATTTAGGGTATCTGGCAGAAGAAATTTCTAAGCAGCATAGTGTTCAAGAGGAAACAGAGCATAAAATGTTGACAAGTTTGCAGCCTGACAATGCAATAGAAAAGCAAAATCTATTTTCTGGGGAGAAATTCAAGCCAGCTCCAAAAATTTGCATAAGTAACGAGGAACCAAATGCTAATTGTCAAGACAATGGGGAAAGTGACTCCAGGACATGTCAGAGACCTTCATTGCAGTCCCTTCCATCACAAGCCTGGAGGCCTAGAAGAGAAAAATGGTTTCCTGGGCCAGGTCCAGGGACCCTCTGCTGTGGCAGCCTCTTGACTTGGTGCCTGCTTCCTAGGCACTTCAGTCCAAGGTTAAAAGTGGCCAAGGTACATCTCAGGCCATTGCTTCAGAGGATGCAAGTCCTAAGCCTTGATAGATTCCACATGATGTTGGTCCTGCGGGTATGTGGAAGACAAAAATTGAGATTTGGGAACCTCTGACTAGATTTCAGAGGATATATGGAAATACATGGCTGTCCAGGCAGAGGTGTGCTGCAGGGGTGGACCCCTCATGGAGAACCTCTGCTAGGGCTGTGTGGAAGAGAAATGTGGGGTCAGAGCCCCCACACAGAGTCCCCACTGGGGCACTGCCTAGTGGAGCTATGGGAAGAGGGCCACTCTCTTCCAGACCCCAGAATGGTAGATCCACTGACAGCTTGCACCGTGCATCTAAAAAAGCTGCAGACACTCAATGCCAGCCTGTGAAAGCAGCTGGGAGAGGGGCTTTACCCTGCAAAGTCACAGGGGCGGAGCTGCCCAAGACCATGGGGTCCACCTCTGGCATCAGCGTGAACTGGATGTGAGACATGGAGTCAAAGGAGATCATGTTGGAACTTTAAGATTTAGTGACTGCCCTGTTGGATTTTGGACTTGCGTGGGGCCTGTAGCCCCTTTGTTTTGGCCAATTTCTCCCATGTGGAATGGGCATCTTTACCCAGTGCCCATACTGACATTATGTCTCGGAAGTAACTAACTTGCTTTTGATTTTATAGGCTCATAGGCAGAAGGGATTTGTCTTGTCTCAGATGAGACCTTGGACTGTGGACTTTTGAGTTAATGCTGAAATGAGTTAAGAATTTGGGGGACTGTTGGGGAGGCATGATTGGTTTTGAAATGTGAGGACATGAAATTTGGGAGGGGCCAGGGGCAGAATGATATGGTTGGCTGTGTCCCCCACCCAAATCTCACCTCAAATTATAATAATTCCCACATGTCAAGGGTGGGGCCAGGTGGAGATAATTGAATCATAGCGGTGACTTCTGCCCTACTGTTCCCATGGTAGTGAATACATCTCAGGAGATCTGATGGTTTTATAAGTGGGAGTTAACCTGCACAAGCTCTCTTGCCTGCTGCCATGTAAGATGAGACTTTGCTTCTTATTTGCCTTCTGCCATGATTGTAAGGCCTCCCCAGCCTTGTGGAATTGTGAGTCCATTAAACCTCTTTCCTTTATAAATTACCCAGTCTCAGTTATGTCTTTATTAGTAATATAAGGACAGACTAATACACTATCTTTCCACGTTATTGTCATTTAGAACTATAATTAACAAGCTTTGGGCTGGGCACGGTGGCTCACACCTGTAATCCCAGCACTTTGGAAGGTTAGGTGGGTAGATCACGAGGTCAGGAGTTCGAGACCAGCCTGGCCAATATGGTGAAACCCCACCTTTAATAAAAATACAAAAATTAGCCAGGCGTGGTGGTGTGTGCCTGTAGTTCCAGCTACTCAGGAAACTGAGGCAGAAGAATTCTCTTTAATACAGGAGGCAGAGATTGCAGTGAGCCGAGACCATGCCACTGCACTCCAGCCTAGGCGATAGAGTGAGTCTCCGTCTCAAAAACACACAAACAAACAAACAAAAAGCCAAGCTGTTTACTGCTTTTTACATGTCACTGATGAGCAATTAAAATAGGGCTACCTGTTTTTCCTTCCTCTTTGAAGTAATTGCTTTCTCTTCCCCACATGTCTGGAGACCAAAAATCTGAGATTAGGGTGTCAGTATGATGAGTTCTGGTGATTATTTTTTTTCCTATTTATAGACAGTGGCCTTCTCATTGCGTCCTCACATGGAAGGGAGAGCAAGCTCTCTAATGTCTGTTATAAGGACACTAATTCTATCAGATAAAGGCCCCACCCTTATGAACTCATCAAATCTTAATTACTTCCTTAGAGGCCCCATCTCCAAATACAACCATGGAGGGTGTATTAGTTAGTTTACCCACTGCTATAAAGATACCACTTGAGACTACATAATTCATAAACTAAGGAGATTTAAGTGACTCACACTTCCTCATGGCTGGGGAGGCCTTAGGAAAATTACAATCGTGGCAGAAGTGGAAGCAGGCACATCTTACATGGTGGCAGGCAAGAGAGCCAGAGAGCGAAGAAGGAATTTGCCAATAACTTAACAAAACTATCAGATCTCATGAGAACTCACTCACAATCATGAGAACAGAATGGGTGAAACCACCCCCATGATTTAATCACCACTCACCAGCTTCCTCCCTCACCACCTGGGGATTACAATATGAGATGAGATTTGAGTGGAGACACAAGAGACAAACCATTTCATTCTGCCACTGGCTCCTCCCAAATCTCATGTCTTTTCACATTTCAAAACGAATTATGCCTTTCCAACAGTCCCCCAAAGTCTTAACTCATTTCAATAGTAACTCAAAAGTCCACAGTCCAAACTCTCATCTGAGACAAGGCAAGTCCCTTCTACCTATGAGCCTGCAAAATCAAAAGCAAGTTAGTTACTTCCAAGACACTATGGGGGTAAAGGCATTGGATAAATGTTCTAATTCCAAATTGGAGAAATTGGCCAAAACAAAGTGACTGCAGGCCCCATGCAAGTATGGAATCCAACAGGGCAGTCATTATATGTTAAAGCTCCAAAATGATCTCCTTTGACTCCATATCTCACATCCAGGTCACTCTGGCACAAGAGGTGGGTTCCCATGATCTTGGGCAGCTCTGCCCCTGTGGCTTTGCAGGGTATAGCCCCACTCTCAGCTGCTTTCACAGGCTAGCATTGAGTATCTGGCTTTTCCAGGTGCACAGTGCTAGCTGTCTGTGGAGCTATCATTTTTGGGTCTGGAGGATGGTGGCCTTCTTCTCACATTCTACTAGACAGTACCTCAGTGAGGACTGTGTGTAGGGGCTCCAACCCCACATTTACCTTCTGCACTGCCCTAGCAGAGGTTCTCCATGTGAGCTCCACCCCTGCAGAAAACTTCTGCCTGGACAAACAGGTATTTCCATAAATCCTCTGTAATCTAGGCAGAGGTCCCCAAACCTCAATTTTTGAGTTCTGTGCTCCCACAGACCCAACACCACATGGAAGCCACCAAGGCTTGGGTCTTGTACCCTCTGAAACAATGGCCCGAAATGTACTTTGGTCCCTTTTAGCCAAGGCTGGAGCTGGAGCAGCTGGGACACAGGGCATCAAATCTTGATGCTGCACACAGCAGGGGGCCATAGGCCTGGCCCATTAAACCAGTTTTTTCTTCTTGGCCTCTGGACCTGTGATGGGAGGGGCTGCCAGCAAGATCTCTGAAATGCCCTGGAGACATTTTCCCCATTGTCTTGGTGACTAACAATAGGCTTTTCATTACTTATGCAAATTTCTGCAACTGGCTTAAATTTCTCCCGGGAAAATGGATTTTTCTTTTCCATTGCATTGACAGGTTGCAAATAATCCAAACTTTTATGCTCTACTTCCTCTTGAACACTTTGCAACTTAGAAATTTCTTCTGGCAGATACCATAAAGCATCTCTGTCAAGTTCAAAGTTCCACAGATCTCTAGGGCAGGGGCAAAATACCACCAGTCTCTTTGTTAAACATAGCAAGAGTGATTTTTGCTCCAGTTCCCAATAGGTTTCTCATCTCCATCCGAGACCACCTCAGCCTGGACTTCATTGTTCACATCACTATCCACATTTTGGTCAAAACCATACAATGAGTCTCTAGGAAGCTCCAAACTTTCTCACATCTTCCTGCCTTCTTCTGAGCCCTCCAAACGGTTCCAACCTCTGCCCATTACCCAGTTCCAAAGTCACTGTCACGTTTTCAAATATCTTAATAGCAGCACCCCACTCTCTGTGCTATCAATTTACTGAATTAGCCCATTTTTCACACTGCTATAAAGATATTCTCAAGACTGGGTAATTCATGAACAAAGGAAGTTTAATCGACTCACAGTTCTGCATGGCTCAGGAGACCTCAGGAAACTTACAATCATGGTGGAAGGGAAAGCAGGCACATCTTACATGGTGGCAGGTGAGAGAGCCAGCAAGCGAGTAAGAAACTTGCCAAACACTTACAAAACCATTAGATCTCGTGAGAATTCACTCATTATCATGATAACAGCATGAGAGAAACCACCCCCATTATCCCAATCATCCCCCACCAGATTACCCTCTCAACACCTGGGGATTACAATTCGAGATGTGATTTGGGTGGGGATACAGAGTCAAACCATATCAGGGGGATTAGGGCTTCCACACATGAATTTTGGGAGGACATAAATATATAGTCCATACCTCTCATGTGCTGCATACCAGTATTTCAGTCAATGATGCACTGCATATACTATGGTGTTTTCATAAGATTATAATAGAGTTGAAAAGTTCCTTTTGCCTAGTAACACTGTAGCAAAGTGCAATATTCATATGTTTGTGGTAATTCTGGTATAAATAAACCCACTCTACTGCCAGTAATATAAATGTGCAATTCATAAAATTATGTGTAGTAAATAATATTTGATGATGACAACAAACAAGTATTTCACTGGTTATATTTTGTGAAAGGAAAATAAATCTTGGGACCCCAAAATCACTAAGCTAAAGAAAAAAGTTAAGCTGGGAACTGCTTAGGGCAAACCTGCCTCCTATTCAATTCAAAGTCATTTTTCTACTCACTGAGATAAATGTGTATCTGATTGCCTCCTTTGGAAAGGGTAATCAGAAACTCAAAAGAATGCAACCATTTGTTTCATCTACCTGTGATCTGGAAGCCTCTTCCTTTGCTTTGAGTTGTCCCACCTTTCTGGACTGAACCAATGTTCATCTTACATATATTGATGGATGTCTTGTGTTTCCCTAAAATGTATAAAACCAACCTGTACCCTGACCACCTCGGGCACATGTCGTCAGGACCTCCTGAGGCTGTGTCATGGGGTGTGCATCCTGAACTTTGGCAAAATAAACTTCCTAATTGTCTGAGACTTGTATCAGATATTTTGGGTTCACAGTATTCACTATGCTATCTGTAATTTTCATCACTATTTTAGAATGTACTTCTTCTGAAATAATGTTAACTATAAAACAGTCTGAGGTCAGTCCTTCAGGAGGTATTCCAGAATGAGGCATTGTTATCAGAAAAGATGACAACTCCTTGCCTGTTATTGCCACTGAAAAACTTCCAGTGGGACAAGTTGTGGAGGTGGACAACACTGATATTGACAATCCTGACCCTGTGTAGCCCTAGGCAAATGTGTGTTTGTGTCTTCAAAGAAAAAGTTTAAAAAGTAAAATAAATTTAAAAATAGAGGAAAGCTTATAGAATAAGGATATAAATAATTAAGATATGTTTGTACAGCTGTGTAATGTGTTTTTTTTTAAGCTAAATGTTATTACAAAGGATTCAGAAAGTTGAACCTGTATAACGTAAAAAAGTTACAGCAAGATAAGGTTAATTTATTATTGAAGGAAGAAAGCTGTTTTTAATATATTTAATGTAGTCTAAGTGTTCAATTTTTATAAAGTCTGTAGTAGTTTACAATAAGGCCTTCACATCCATTCACCACTCACTCACAGACTCACCCAGACTAACTTCCAGTCCTGTAAGCTCCATTCATGGTAAGTGCCCTATACAGGTATGCCATATTTATCTTTTATATCATACATTTACTTTAAGTTTTCTATGTTTAGGTACACAAATACTTTCCATTGTGTTACAATTGCCTATGTATTCAGTACAGTAAAATGCTGTACACATTGTAGCCTGGGAGAAATAGGCTGTACCATATAGCTTAGGTGTATAGTATGCTATCCCATCTAGGTTTGTGTATGTACACTCTATGATGTTTACACAATGATGAAAGCTGCCTAACAACACATTTTTCGAAACACATTCCCATAGTTAAGCAGTGCATGATATGTACGGATTCCTACAAATTGAGATGAAAACAGAAACAGAAATGAGCTAATAAAAAATTATGCAAGTGTTTAATAACTTTTTCTTTAATAAGAGATGATTCAGAGGATAAGCATACAAATAACTAGTAAACACTTAGAAAGGTTAATTGCGTTTGTATCCTGGAAAATGCAAAGTTTTTCTTATTCATGTTTGTAAATATATGAATGATTCTCATGCAAGAAATATTAGTGGTAAATGACACTCCTGGCTTGTTTGGTGCCAGATACTATGCTAAATACTTTACCTGAATTATTTAATGTTATTGTAAAACAGCGTTTTGGGATACACATCCTTAACCCCAAGCTACAGATGGGGAATCTGAGAACCAGTGAGGTTAGGTAAGATGTACCTCTTAAAGTCATATAGGTTACAAATAGTAAATCTGAGCCAGAACCTGGATCTAGATCACACATTTCTGTGGCCTCTCATTACTGACAGCAACAGCAGATACATTCAGTAGGTAGTAGACACTGTTCTAAACACTTAATATGAATTAATGAATTTAATTCTACAGCAGGCTTATTAATAGCATAAATAGCAGTCAGTAGAATCAAAATTTCAATTCTGGAAGACTGACTCTAAGGTCCACGGCCATAATCCACACTAAAATGCGAAGAGCTAAAACCTGCTGCTTGGGGGGATTCAGAGTCTGAAACAGAAATTTGTCTTTGACCTTTTAAAAAATATTTTTTGCAGACAGGTGCAGACAGGTATATTATTCTGCACAGACACACGTTAGGGTGTGTTATCATTGGGGGAAAACAACAGCTCTTATTGACAGGATTAAAAACAAGTGAAACAAGTGACAAGTGATCCTACTGTAGGGAAATGCCACCAACTGTGTTTTGTTTGTTTGTTTGTTTGTTTTTTGACGGAGTTTCGCTCTTGTTGCCCAGGCTGGAGTGCAGTGAGGCGATCTCGGCTCACTGCAACCTCTGCCTCCCGGGTTCAAGCGATTCTCCTCCTTCAGCCTCCCTGAGTAGCTGGGATTACAGGCATACACCACCACGCCTGGCTAATTTTGTGTTTTTAGTAGAGACGGGGTTTCTCCATGTTGGACAGGCTGGTCTCCAACTTCCAACCTCAGATGATCCCCCGGCCTCGGGCTCCAAAGTGCTGGGATTACAGGCGTGAGCCACCGTGCCTGGCAACCAGCAACTGTTAATAAGGACTGCTTTTCATTTACATTGAGTAAAACAAGAAAAAAGTGGAATTTCACCATTTTCATTTCAACTCGAATATATTCTCAATGACCTCCCTGCAACTTTCTGCATTAACTCAGTGGCAGTAAATAGTTTGCCAGCTATTGACAAACGTTAATAAATTGTTCTACATCAAGAGCAACAAATATTCCTCACTTGCATATTACACAGTGGTGGCAAAAGTGCAAAAATAAAACCATGTAATCCTTGTGCTCTCTAATCAGTTGTGAATGAAGTTAATTTGAGAACTTTTGGAATGAGAAGCCAGGTTTTTGCCAAACAGCAATCACAAAAAGCATTACCCTTTTGCCGCTGACAGGAAAGTTCAAAAATTCCGTCGTGTTCGTTTCTCAGCAGTTGATAAAGGTTAATAAAACAAGGTTTTAGGAAGATTGTGTTTGTACATTTTTTATGCTCTTAAAGGACAGTTCTCATTAGCTCCACATGGCTCAGTTCTCATACTCTTCTCATATTTCAACTGGAGCGTGTCCCTACTTCCTGTTTTGCATGAACCAATAAACTGTGGATAGAGCTCCCAATTATGATAGCTGAGGAGAGAGATGATGCCCTTTAAGTAATCTTAGCCAGTGACAGTAAATGGTAAGAGGAGATAAGATTTGCACTAAAGTCTCATGGGAAGAGAACATCTGTTTTGTGGAATTATAAACATTAAATTAGAATGAGCAATTGATTATTTTGTAGAATTCCCGAGGTACTTGGGTAGCAAATTTTTTATGGGATTTTACAAATGGCAAGTAATTTCTTCCAGGTTGAGGAAATGTTGTATCTCATATTTAACAGTGTCTGTATGTTTCATTCTCTTATACCTCAGCAATTTGATATTTACATATGAATAACACTGTTGTTTCAGAAAATATTATATTAATTTTCAAATTATTTTGAGAATATGCTACATGGCAAAATACTATACCTTTAAGAAAATAAGTGCACTCTTAGCTTACAAAAAATAAAAACTTAATTTGAGTTCACAAAAATAACTTATTTCTGAGTAATTATAATTTTTTCTAACTTAATTTCTCTGGACTTCACTTTTTCATCTTCAAAATGTGAACATAGTGCATATATTCCTGGTTTCGTAGGGAGGATTAGAGGAAATATTTTATATAAAATGCTTATACTGTATAGTGCATAATAAGTACTCAACAAATATTAACTGTTAGTACTGTCATTTTAGTATATTTATTATTATTAGGTAGTTTAATAGCTTATTAGATAAGGTTTATGCAGGTAACAAAATACGTATGGACCTCGACAGCTCATTTGGAAACTATTTCTCATAATATATTGTAGACAACGTGAAGAAATATAAGCATGATTGTGTTTCTGACTGACTGCATTATACCTGATTGTACTGTAATACAACTAGAGAGAGATTTATAATTGTATACCACAGGACACTAGCTCAAACCTTGTCCTGATTATGATTATTTTCAGTGAGTTAGATAAAGTAGTTAAGTATTTGCTCATCAAATTCATGGATAAAGTTGTAAGGGAGAGCAAGTAGTTTTGGTGAGGGAATTAGAATGTAAAAACATATGGGCAAGCTGGGATGATAGACAAAGTATATCAGAATGAAATTTAATAAAAATTAATATAAATTTACACCCTTGGGATCAAAAATCCAGTACACATATTCATATTTGGGGGCATCATTTCGTAGCAGCACTTGTAGAAGACAGTTTAGTGTCAGTGGTAAACTCAATATGAATCACAGTATAATTTGTGTCATTTTCCAAAAGAAAGAATGCTATCTTAGACTGCATAAATGAAAGTATAGTGACTAAAATGAGAGAGACACTTAACTCCACTTTGTCCAATAGTAATTAACAGTTTACTCAGTTTGGAGAGGAGTTAAAATGTTTAAAGTGAATAATAAGAAATGAAGACTATTCAGAGTAGAATGATTTTTCAAAATGATGGAAGGAACTGAGGCTATCTAACCTGGAGAGGGACGACTAAGGTGGGACAGGGCACCTGTTCTCTGAAGATCAGTTATGTGTGGGATTGTTGGACATTTAAAACGTAAGAATAATGTTCTGCCATTCTGTTACCTTCCACTCAGGGGGAAAAGACAAAAAAACCACAATTGTTAAGAGTCTTAAATGTGAGTGCTGTAGAGGCAGAAAAACAAAGGGCTGGAAAATGATAGCAGTAAGAGAGTTTTTACTTTATTTTAGGTTACCAGAAAAGACCTTCTGAGGAGGTGAGTTTTGAGATAAGAACTGAAAGATGAGTAAATGAGATAAAGATATTCCAGGAAACAAGAATCACAAGAATAACAAAAATGGTTTTATTGATTTGTTCAAGGAATAAATTTAGGCCAATGTAGATGATGATTAGGAAGAGAAGGACAAAGTTATTACACACAAAGACACAATGTAAAAAGTATATAATGTCTTATTTTATGTGGGTTCTTTTAACGGAAAACACACAATGTATTATGTGCCTCCTAAATCTTGAGTAACAAACCATGTTAGTGTATATGACTTTATTCTTGAACAACTTTCTGCATATTCTTCCACATTATGGACATATTATTTTATTATTGAATATATCATTTTATTATTCATAGCCCTATGCAAATTTCTTTATTTTTTTTTGGTTAAGAATTTCATCTATTTTCTCATTTATTGAGTAGTTTATCATTTCCTTAATGATTTATTGAAGATTTTTATATGCTAGATAGTAATCCTTTGTCTAGTATATGCATTGAAAATATATTTTCCTAGTTAGTGATTTGCCTCTTCATTCACTTTATTAATTCTTTTCAAGAAAAGAAGTTCTTATATGTAATGTAGTAAAATTTATCATTTCTTTTAGCAATTGTTTTGAATGTATAGAAGATGTGATTGTAGACAAGATCATATAGGGAGAAAAGGTACAGAGAAAAGAGAGGGAGGCTAAGACCAGGTCTTGAAATCTTCGTGATTTACTGTCTCCATTTTGTGTTTCAGATGAAACATTTGAGAAAAGCCCAATTTATTTTCCTTTGAAGATAACTTGTACACCTGCTTAGATGATTATAGATTTTTTGTGCTTGTACTTAAAAAACAGTTTGCCAGTTTATGGCTAACCCTGGTTGTGTTTTCATTGACTTTTCTAATCACATGATGAGACTTTTCAAAGTATTTATTCAGCTTTTCCACTAGTTCAGAAACAACGATGCCTTGGATTAAATAGCTTCAGTTTCATGACTTCTTGTTTCTTTTTCTGGACACTGCATACCTGGATCTGTCCATATCTACAATCCTCTCTCATCATTTTCATTTCTTCATTCTCTATCTCTACATTGTGGTGAAGTTTCTTAAGCCTGTCATTCTCATTGCTAGCTTGACTGCTGATGTTTTTATTTGTCTCTTTGTTGCTTCAAGCAAAGGTTTTCATTTTGCCATTAAAATTTGATGTTGTTTTTAAATAGGTTTTGTTCATTTTTTCATTTAACCAACTGGAAGCTCCTTGTACTTCTCAGTGTTTTGACTTATCTTCACTTCCTATTTCATAGTCTTTTCAAAAAATTGTATTAATAAAGCAAAACTTTACTCTCTTATTTCTGCCAATAAGTAATGCCCTCGTATAAAATAAGTATGTTAATGTCTCTTTAGTCTATTTTCTCTTTTATCACCGTAACTGTCACTTGTCGTAATTCCTAGTAATGGATGCAGACTAACTTCAAGCTAAACTACTAATTATAGCTTTTATCATTACCTAAAATGCTTTGAGTTTAATTTATGTTTCTTTAATTTGTTTATCAACATGGTTTTATGCTATATACATAGAATCTGAATGTACTATTTAATTTTTTGTTTCTTCCAACCCTCAAGAAATGATAATTTTATTTTATAGGGTAGAAGAAACTGAATTTAGGTGTAGGAATATACCATTTTTCAAGGGATTATCTTAGTGCTAAATAGGTAGAGTGAGTAAGAAATCCACTGTATCCAGACCCAGGCTGTTCAGATAAATCTCCGCAAGGGAGGAAGCCTCAGTGCAGTGAGTCAAACCCAGATGAATAATTACACTTTAACAAATTAGATAATATTTTTCTCATAGGAAATTGTGGAGAAAACAGTAGTGTATATCTGCAGGATTAGGGATGGGTGACCACCTGATAAAGATTCTAGACAATCAATAGTGTCTTTATTAAAAAACTCTGACTTCTCACAATTAATATAATAGCCAGGGCAAAAATTCTCTAATTATTATTCTTGGCACAGCATATAGTACAGAACTTTCACACATACTCATTAAATCCTTTTTTGACAACAGTGGTAGTGATAGGGATGATCCAGACAAAATGAAATATCACCAAGTGACCAGTTAAAGATAGAAACAGTCAATCAAATTCCACTAACATTGACTGAATACATACTGGGCTGCAAGCTCTATGCTGAATGGGAGGGTACAAGGCTTGGTGAGAGCACATTTTTGCCCCCCCTGGGAATATCTCATAAATGACATTCTTGATGCCCTTCACTTTTACTTTTTCATCTTCATGCATGCTTCTCTCTCTCTCTCTTTTTATTTTTCAGGAGGAAACTTTGAAAATCTGATGTAGCACAGAAAAATAAAATATATCTTTTACTTATAGCAGTGGTCAGCAAACCATAGCCTATGGGCCAAGTCTTGTCTGCTACCAGCTTTTGTCAATAAAGCTTTTTTTTGGCATGAAGATACGCCCATTAATTTATGTATTTTCTGTGGTTGCTTTTGTGCTATGATAGTGGAAATGAGTAGTTGACCCAGAGACTATATGGCCCACAAAGCTAAAAAAAATACTATATGGCTTTTTACAAAAAAAGTTTGGTGATCCCCTCAAAAAACTGTTAATCTACATTGGCTGATAGAATTCCATCCACCTTCAGTGACCAGTATTCACATGTTGGTAAATTTTAAGTGTTTCTTTCAATCTCACTTTTTATCCCCTCTTTTATTATTCTCATTTGTGGCCATAAATAAGTTAGTTCAAAGAAACACATTAATTGATTTAAATTATCAGGTGTCAACATTACTGGGTAAAATTGCCTGTATGTACCAATGGAATATATCATTACCAAGAAGAGCATTGTTTTAGCATTGCCATGTATATTCTAACTCTGTCTCCTTTTACTTTGCCCGCTACCCCTGTGCTTTAGCTACACTGGCCTTTTTTTTGAACTTGTGAAGCATGATCATTTTGCAGTGTACATTTTGGGACTGTACACTTGCCCTTCTCTGTGCCTGGGATGCTTTTAACTCCCTTGTTTGTTCAACTCTCTCTTATGTTCAAATATTACCTTCACTGAAAGGCTTTCCTTGACCATCTAATTTATAATAGCCCCCTTCTTTCACAGAACTCTCACTTTAAAACACTCAGTGACCCCTATTATTTGCTGATATTATATGGAATAATAATTTCTTGTGTCTCCCTACCAGAGTGTTGTCTCCTTTAGAATAGAGACATTTTATTTGACTCGATGTTATATTCCCACAGCTTATAACAGTGCTAGGAATTTAGTAGGTACTCAACCAATATTTGTAGAATGAATGAATAATCGGATCTAAGAAATACATTAAAGAGACAGTATGTCTAAGTGGTTAGGTAAATATAGTTGACATAAATTTAACTTCTTCTAAGTGAACTTGAGCAAGTTACTTTTCTGAACCTGTTTCCTCATTTGAAAAAATGAGATAATAACAGTACTTATTCTCCCAGAGTTTCTGTGTGAATTAAAGCCTGTATGTAAAAGTTCAAACATACTGTATAGCATGATGGGCGCTTAAAGAAGAAAATTATTACCATTAATGTGGTAATTCTTGGCATTACCAAAATGCCAAGGATAACCAGGAAAGCTTTAACACAGAAAGCTTAATGCTAGCTATTGGAAAATGTACCTTTTTTTTCATCATAAATCAGATTATGTTACATCAGCCAATCTATGATCTCGCAAGTTAGTGTTGTCACAAATTGAATCCTTGGAATTGGGAATATTAACTTATTGTATTCAAAAATATTTATTGAGAGCCTAAACTCTGTGTTAGGTACTGTTGAGCACATTTTTGACAATAATTTTCTGTGGTGTTTTTTCTTTTCTTTTCTTTTTTTTTTTTTTTTTTTTGCAGTCTCTTATATGTTCACCAAAGAAAGCGATCCCTAAGCCAAGATCTTGGCAAGAACCAGCGTCAAGGGGATGTTCATCCAGTAATCCTGAAATGTTGGACACCGAAGAAGAGAATCAAGATGAAAACCTGTGAGGTTTCGTGAGATTTCTATAGTAGTTTGTTCTGCTTACACTTCAAAAGTATGCTAGACTTTCAACTTAGTATAACATTGTCATTTCTACTGATGTATTTCATGAGTATAGGAACCAACTCTCCTGATTTTATCAGGACTAAAGGAGTTTCTGGGACAGGAAAATTATAGTTTTAAAAACAGTAGAGCCCCAGCAAACTGGGACAAGTTGGTCATGCTATCCATTGAGGATGTGTATGTATGCATATTTTTATGTATGCTAATTCATATCTCATAATTTACATGTCATATTTATACTAGGAATCAGGTGTGTTAAATCCATGATATACATATGTTTATATCCCAAAATCTATGTAATTACCATCTATTTCTAAAAAAAAAATCTAGAGACAACAGTAATTATGAAATGCTATTTTAATATATTTTGGACCATATCTCATCATACCATATTTAATAGGACCTCATTTGTTAGGGCTAGCTACCTGAAAATCTTGAGCAGCCAAAAGTTTAACTCCTTTCATGGGACACATTATATAGCAAGTGTTCATTTCTCCCATCCTCTCTTCATGTCCCCAGTTATGTGAACAGGAATTTTTTGTTGGAATAGAACAAATTCTTTATTTTTGCTATGTTACAAATAATGGAAAAGCTTGCATACATGGCCACTTTGGAGGATAGACACTTTTCATCATTTAACAAAATAGTGTAAATACATAAGATCATGCCATCATTTTTATTAATCAATGCTGTTACTTTCTCTGAAAGACTTGTTTTATTTCCTTGAGCTCATTGTGATGAATCTTGAGTCTCCCCTCAAGAATTAAGCTGTGTTCTGGAAGACGAAAAGCAGCCCTCCCCGAAGTTATACCAAGACATATTTGAATTTGCTTTTCTATTATATCTAGATATCTGGATGGAAAAATTAGACTGGGGATTTATTTTTTAAAGGGATACATTTCATACTTGGTATTTGAAAATACACTAGCACAGCTCTTGGAAATAAACAGTAATCTAAAAATTCTGATATGATATCCTACTGCCCAATGCTGTTTCTTCTTTTTATTGGATTGGTGCAATTACTTTTGCACCAACATAATATATTTTGATTACACTTTTCTGCCACCCTCTTCTTGATGTGAGTGATGCCATTTGAGAATTGCAAGCTTCTTGAAGACAGATAAGTAGTTTATGCTTGTGTTCCCAGCAGTTAGCATGACGTCTGGTAAAGGAAGGTATTCAAGAAATGTTAGTTAAATATATAAAGAAGAAAATAAAAGTTAAAATGATTCCCCAAGAATGTCTATATTTTATCCAGAAAATTTCAAATCCAATAGTAGCTATATATATTTACATACACAAAGCATTAAACATCCCCAATGATCTCATTGAATCTCAAGATTTTACCAAGGCCAATTTTAGTAGCTTTGTTTCTGGGTGATTTTATACAGAAATAGTAATGATAATGATAGTGATAATGATAGGAATAATAATAGGAAGAGTAGTGACTTTTTGTCTTTGTGTATCAATTCATTCAACAAATTTGACCAAGTGCCTACTACATGCCAAAGCCCTTTTGGTGCTTTGGGTAAAATGGTGAGTATGACAAAGTTCCTCCTCTCAAGGAGGTTACAGTCTTTAGCTTTCTTTTGAGCTCCACTTCCATCATCCTGGATGCCAAACGAATATTTATGCCTCAATGTTCCATAGTGATCTCAAACTCAAAATGTTTAAAACTGACTTCCTTTCCCTCTACCAAACCAAATCCTCCCATATTTTTAATTTTAGAGTAAATCCCATGAGGGCAGGGATAATGTATATCTTACTTTTAATGGGTATAATTGGTGCCTCCTATGGAGCCTGACTTATAGAAGATTTTCAATAAATGTTTGTTCTGAGGCAGCATCTTACCACCACCCCCCTCACTGTCCAACAGAGACAAGTCCTGTGGCTTCTAAATTCTTATAATCTCCTCTCCACATCTAACATAGCAGCCTTCACAGACAATTCTGTACCAAATTGTCCACGCATGCATTTATATTTACTCTTAAATTGGAAGCTCTTTAGGAATAAAAACTGTCTGAATCATCTGTCATTACCACAGATCCCTGAATATTGTAAAATAACAGTAGATGCTTATTGAGTTAAATAATGTTCAAAATACCTCAGTTCAAAAGTTTATGGTGACTGAGTACTTATTTTTAAGGAATTCTAGTGGCCTTACTGTTGATGATTCTGTAGGATCACTCTAGAGAAATCATAGCAGTAATAATAATATCTAATATCTATGATGACACATGCAAAGTGCCAAGCATAGTATTAAGTGCTTTCCTTAACTACTGTACAAAATATTCTCCAAATTTATTATAGCATCCATTTTATAGATGAGAAGACTGAAACAAAGATAAAGCAAGTGACTTACTTAAGTTCATGCAAATAGGAATTAAATCACCACTGGTTACCTGGTTACATAGTTCCACAATATTTTTTCATACATAATTTTTTGCTGAAGAAGCACATTCATTCCTACATAGGTTAAACAAAAGATGTGTCCATTTGCATTCCAAGATATTCTTACTAGCTATTCAGAGCCCCAGAGTTACGAGATAATGCGCTGATCATCATTTTGGCAGGCAATTTCTGTAGTCTGGAAGGTGAACCAGAAATTCTTCTGATGTTAATTTGAATTTCCCTTCAAATGTAAGCCACTGGAGATGAGCCATACTTTTGGTAGTGTGAAGTCAGAGTGCAGGCCACTGATAACCTAAGGCTGGGGACGAGTCAAAAGGCACCTCCTTATCACTGTAATGCTTTTTATAGGAGGAATTTGGGATAGAGGGTTATTTAAAAATTCAGGAAAGGAAAAATATGGCATGCTTCTGTGATTGACTTTGACATGGATATTTGAGGAACTAAAAGATCATTTTTATTTGAAATAAAAATACACATTTGTGTAATTAAGCAAGTTTTTCCACCATAGCATCTATGACAGCCTTTTGTTCAGCTTTGTGTGTTGAGAGGAAACCCTTATATTTTAACTAACTGAAAGGTGTCAGAGCATAAGTGCTTCTAACCATGCCCAGGCTCCTTTAAAATGTCCTCATTTAAGGTCAATAAAGCAAAACTTGTATCTATTTTATTATGAAAACATTTCAGTTGGAAATCTCTAAATTCTTGCTGGAAATTTGAGTGTTTAATGCCTAAACAACAAAAGGACTTGGCATTTGAGATAATTACTTTGATAAAGAATGTACTTGCTTAGTGCACAGTTTCAGGTGGACATGGGAAAGCCATTGCAATATACCGAATGACAACTGAAGATAAATGGCTCTGAATTTACTGTCTTGTAACAGTGGTGTGCTCTGCTTTGATTAATGATTTTATTTTGCATTGGTTTCTTCCACTGCTTACCATGTCCTATCCTAGCCACCAGAATACCATACTTTAGTGCCCTGCCCTGTTCCTTTATGCTTTAGCTGTAAGATACAGTTCTTCATTCCCTAGGCATATTCCTGCCTCTTTGTTTTTGTTTCCTGAGGGTAGCATGCCTTCTTTCCCATGATAAATGCTTACTCATTCATCAAGGCTCCGTTCAAATGTCACCTCTTTTAGGAAATCTCCAATGGACAACCCCTAATTCCAAAATGAGTTAAACCTCCTCTCTATGCTTTATGGCACACATCTCAATTGCAGTATGTATCACATATTGCAATTGTTACTGGGCGTGTCTTCCTAAAAGCATTCTACAAGAGTAAGGACTAGTTTATGTGTGTATGTATGTATAAATGAACTAAATACTTTCCTTATTTTTTTTATGCTGGACTTTATTTTGGCAAGAATTTAAGACAACTAAAAGGCTATACAACAAAATAACAAGAAATAGGTGAGATGAAGGTAGGACATATGTTAATTAGGATGAAAATAGGGCCGGGAATGAGGCAGATGAGGCCTGTGATTTTATTTTATCCGTCTTCATATTTCTATAACGCTGCAAAGTGGCTAGCATTTAGAAGACAGCTAGCATGCATAATTTAAATTCATTTATTTATTGAATTAATGATTAATTACTATTACCCTTGAATGTCACTTAGCAATATTTTACTAAAACATTAAACCTTCTCCTATTTATAGACTATTCAGTCACCAACACCATGACATGACCTGTCAAGCACTGCAATTTATCACTTTTATTTTTCCCAAAAGTTCTCCCCAATTATAGATGTGGAACCAGAGTCCTAGAGAGATTAAATTATTTGATCAGGATCACACAACTCAAACTTTGGTGAAATCACCACTCAAGACCTCATCTGCAAGATGACAAAAATGAAAGGGAACTCAGCATTCATTTAGCCCAGGCTTTCACAATATATGACTCTAAAGTAATCCTGAGTGCAATTTATTAAAAGTCATTTCTCATTTTCACTCACTGTAATTCCCTGGTGTTCTTTTATTTTCAGTCTCTTCATAATTGGGCTGATTCCTGTAGAAATTTCATGCATTATTAAATTATTTGATTAATCTTGCCTCCCATATTTGTGAGAGGCTCTGTGTCGTGTAACTGCTTACTTGCAGGCTATTAAATTGGTCTCTTCTGATATGGACTTACCTTTGCAGTTGTGGTAAGAGGTGAGCCCCATGAGCCAAGTGCATGCGTGTCGGATGTCTACATTACAAGGGCATGTTACAGGAGCAAGTGTGCTACTGTCCCTCACTGCACTTCAGAGCATGATTATTTCATCTACTCCTGGAGAACAAATGACTTCTTTCCAAAGCCCAAGGGATTTTGGTTGACATGAGAAAAGCAACAGTGGCTAGAGGGAAGGGGAAGGAGAAGAAAATAAGACAAACTTGAGGAGGTAGGAGGAAAAGGACCACTGATACCGATAGATTGCTAAAGGCAGAACAGAGTCATTTGTTTGGACATCATTTTGAAATCACAATGATCAAAACCACAAATGGAACACTGGAAGGAGACAAGCCTCTAGGTGTCCCATAACACATCCCTTGGGGTCTGAAAATGTAAGAGAAGACAAATGAAAATGAATTTCTATGAGGTGATGACCAATTTCCTTATTTATATTTTGTTCTCAGGAACTAATCAGGATTGGTTAGGAATGCAGTCTTATAATGTTTTGGCCCAATACGCATGCTTATCAGAGAACGTTTTTTAGAGTTCCCACAGTGTCTGAGTTTTTTCTTTTCCACCAAAAAACTGTTTGAGTAGTTGAGAGAGTTTTGTTTGTGTAGCTTCTTTAAAGAGGGAAAGTGAATTTTAACAAGCCTCAGCATGAATCTTACAAAAGGATCTCTTCCCTAGTCTACAATTATAATCCTGGGCTAGCTTATTATTTGCTCAATGGCTTCCAAAATGCAACACTACATTTATTGCAACTTGTATTTTAAAAATGAAGCAAAATCATTATGCTAAGTGAAATTAGCCAGTTACAGAAGAAGAAATACTGCATGATTCTACTTACATGAGAAACATAAAATAGTCACGCTCATAGAAACAGATTGTAGAATGGTGGTTGCCAGCGGGTAGGGAAAGGGGAAAATGTGTAGCTGCTAATCATACGGTGTAAAGTTCCAGTTACTGAGGATGAATACGTTTAGAGATAGCTGTGCAACATTGTGCCTACAGTTGACAGTTCTGTATTGTACACATACAAACCTGTTAAGAGGGTACATCTCATGCTAATTTTTCTTTTTTTTATTATACTTTAAGTTCTAGAGTACATGTGCACAATGTGCAGGTTTGTTACATATGTATACATGTGCCATGTTGGTATGCTGCACTCATTAACTAGTCATTTATATTAGGTATATATCCTAATGCTATCCCTCCTCCCTTTCCCCACCCCACGACAGGCCCTGGCGTGTGATGTTCCCCTTCCTGTGTCCAAGTGTTTTCATTATTCAATTCCCATCTAAGAGTGAGAACATGTGGTGTTTGGTTTTCTGTTCTTGCGATAGTTTGCTGAGAATGATTGTTTTCAGTTTCCAGTTGCATCCATGTCCCTACAATGGACATGAACTCATCCTTTTTTATGGCTGCATAGTATTCCATGGTGTATATGTTCCACATTTTCTTAATCCAATCTGTCATTGATGGACATTTGGGTTGATTCCAAGTCTTTGCTATTGTGAATAGTGCTGCAATAAACATACGTGTGCATGTGTCTTTATAGTAGCATGATTTATCTCCTTTGGGTATATACCCAGTAATGGGATCACTGGGTCAAATGGTATTTCTAGTTCTAGATCCTTGAGGAATCGCCACACTGTCTTTCACAATGATTGAACTAGTTTACACTCCCACCAGCAGTGTAAAAGTGTTCCTATTTCTCCACATACTCTCCAGAACCTGTTGTTTCCTGACTTTGTGATCCTGTTCTTGTGTGTGGGATGGTATCTCATTGTAGTTTTTGATTTGCATTTTTACTCTGATGGGTGGCAGAGGTGATGAGCATTTTTTTCATGTGTCTGTTGGCTGCATAAATGTGCTTCTTTTTTTTTGAGAAGTGTGTTCATATCCTTTGCCAACTTTTTGATTTTTTCATAGGAATTTGTTTGAGTTCTTTGCTTGAGTTCTGGATATTAGCCCTTTGTCAGATGGTAGATTTGTAAGATTTTCTCCCATTCTGTAGGTTGCCTGTTCTGCACTCTGATGGTAGTTTCTTTTGCTGTGCAGAAGCTGTTGTTTAATGAGATCCATTTTGTCCAATTTTAGCTTTTGTTGCCACCATTACTTTAGTGTATGAACGCGAAGTCCCTTGCCCATGCCTATGTCTGGATAGGTATTACCTAGGTTTCTTCTGAGGTTTTATGGTTTTAGGTCTAACGTTTTAATCTAATCCATCTTGATTGAATTTTCCTATAAGGTAGGAAGGATCCAGTTTCTAACTTTTCTATGTGGCTACTTAGTTTTCCCAACACCATTTATTAAGTAGGAAATCCTTTCCCATTTCTTGTTTTTCTCAGGTTTGTCCAAAGATCTAATGGTTGAATGTGTATTATTTCTGAGATACTACCCTTTCATTGGTCTGCATCTCTGTTTTGAGGTACCAGTAGCATGCTGTTTGTTACTGTAGCCTTGTGGCCATAGTTTGAGTCAAAGGTAGCGTGACCTCCAGCCTTGTTCTTGTGGCTTGGATTGTCTCTTGGCGAAATGCAGGCTCTTTTAGTTTCCATATGAACTTTAAAGTAGTTTCTCCAATTCTGTGAAAGAAAGTCATTGAAGTAGCTTAATGCGGATGGCATTGAATCTATAAATTACCTTTGAGCTGATATGGCCATTTTTCCACGATATTGATTCTTCCTATTTACTTAGGCATGAGATATTGTCCACCTTGTTTGTAATCTCTTTTATTTCATTGTAGTAGTGGTTTTTGTAGTTCTCTTGAAGAGGTCCTTCACATCCCTTGTAAAGTTGATTCCCAGGGCCTTTCTCTTGGAAGCAACTGGATGGGATTTCACTCATGATTTGGCTCTCAGTTTGTGTTATTGGTGTATAAGAATGCTTGTGATTTTTGCACATTGATTTTGTATCCCTGAGACTTTGCTGAAGTTGCTTATCAGCTTAAGGAGATTTTTGGGCTGAGGCGATGGTTTCTAAATATACAGTATTGTCATCTGCAACAAGGTTGTTGACTTCTTCTCTTTTCCTAATTGAATACCCTTTATTTCTTTTCTCCTGCCTGATTGTCCTGGCCAGCACTTTAACCACTATGGTGGGTGGGTGAGAGAGGAGCATCCTATCTTAATGCCAATATTTTCAAAGGGAATGCTTCAGTTTTGCCCATTCCAATTATGATATTGGCTGTGGTTGTCATAAATAGCTCTTATTATTTTGAAATTATCTTCCATCAATACTGATTAGAGTTTTAGCATGAGGGCTGTTGAATTTGTGAAGGCCTTTTCTGCATCTGTTAGAGATAATCATGTGGTTTGTCTTTGGTTCTGTTGTTTATATTCTAGTTACTTTGTTAGGATTTGCGTATGTTGAACCAGCCTTGCATCCAAGGATGAAGCCCATTTGGTCATGGTGGATAAGCTTTTTGATGTGCTGTGGATTTGGTTTGCCACTATTTTAGTGAGGATTTTTGCATGGATGCTTATCAGGGATATTGGTCTAAAATTCTCATTTTTGTTATGTCTCTGCCAGGCTTTGGTATCAGGATGACATTGGCCTCATAAAATGAGTTAGGGAGGATTCCCTCTTTTTCTATTGATTGGAATAGTTTCAGAAGGAATGGTACCAGCTCCTCCTTGTACCTTTGGTATAATTCGGCTGTGAATCCATCTGGTCCTGGACTTTTTTTGGTTGGTAGGCTATTAATTATTGCCTCAATTTCAAAGCCTGTTATTGGTCTATTCAGGGATTCAACTTCTTCCTGGTTTGTTCTTGGGAGAGTGTATGTGTCCAGGAGTTTATCCATTTCTTCTAGGTTTTCTAGTTTATTTGCATAAAGGTGTTTATAGTATTCTCTGATGGCAGTTTGTATTTCTATGGGGTCGGTGGTGATATCCCCTTTATCATTTTTTATTGCACCTATTTGATTTTTCTCTCTTTTCTTCTTTATTAGTCTTGCTAGTGGTCTAACAATTTTGTTGATCTTTTCAGAAAACCAGCTCCTGGATTCATTGATTTTTTGAAGGGTTTTTTTGTGTCTGTATCTCCTTCAGTTCTGCTCTGATCTTAGTTATTTCTTGCCTTCTGCTAGCTTTTGAATGTGTTTGCTCTTGCTTCTCTAGTTCTTTTAATTGTGATGTTAGGCTGTCAATTTTAGATCTTTCCTGCTTTCTCTTGTGGGCGTTTAGTGCTATAAATTTCCCTCTACACACTGCTTTAAATGTGTCCCAGAGATTGTGGTATGTTGTATCTTTGTTCTCATTGGTTTCTAGAACATCTTTATTTCTTCCTTCATTTCGTTATGTACCCAGTAGTCATTCAGGAGCAGGTTATTCGGTTTCTATGTAGTTGAGTCGTTTTGAGTGAGTTTCTTAATCCTGAGTTCTAGTTTGATTGCACTGTGGTCTGAGAGACAGTTTGTTGTAATTTCTGTTCTTGTACGTTTCCTGAGGAGTGCTTTACTTCCAACTATGTGGTCAATTTTGGAATAAGTGTGATGTGGTTCTGAGAAGAATGTATATTCTGTTGATTTGGGGTGGAGAGTTCTGTAGATGTCTATTAGGTCAGCTTGGTGCAGAGCTGCATTCAATTCCTGGATATCCTTGTTAACTTTCTGTCTCGTTGATCTGTCTAATGTTGACAGTGGGGTGTTAAAGTCTCCCATTATTATTGTATGGGAGTCTAAGTCTCTTTGTAGGCCTCTAAGGACTTGCTTTATGAGTCTGGGTGCTCCTGTGTTAGGTGCATATATATTTAAGATAGTTAGCTCTTCTTGTTGAATTGATCCCTTTACCATTATGTAATGGCTTTCTTTGTCTCTTTTGATCTTTGTTGGTTTAAAGTCTGTTTTATCAGGGACTAGGATTGCAACCCCTGCTTTTTTTTGTTTTCCATTTGGTTGGTAGATCTTCCTCCATTCCTTTATTTTGAGCCTATGTGTGTCTCTGCATGAGAGATGGTTTCCTGAATACAGCACACTGATGGGTCTTGACTCTATCCAATTTGCCAGTCTGTGTCTTTTAATTGGAGCATTTAACCTATTTACATTTAAGGTTAATATTGTTATGTGTGAAGTTGCTCCTGTCATTATGATGTTAGCTCGTTACTTTGCTCGTTAGTTGATGCATTTTCTTCCTAGCCTCGATGGTCTTTACATTTTGGCATGTTATTGCAGTGGCTGGTACCGGTTGTTCCTTTCCATGTTCGGTGCTTCCTTAAGGAGCTCTTGTAGGGCAGGCCTGATGGTGACAAAATCTCTCAGCATTTGCTTGTCTGTAAAGAATTTTATTTCTCCTTCACTTATGAAACTTAGTTTGGCTGGATATGAAATTCTGGGTTGAAAATTCTTTTCTTTAAGAATGTTGAATATTGGCCCCCACTCTCTTCTGGCTTGTAGGGTTTCTGCCGAGAGATCCACTGTTAGTCTGATGGGCTTCCCTTTGTGGGGGATCTGACCTTTCTCTCTGGCTGCCCTTAATATTTTTTCCTTCATTTCAACTTTGGTGAATCTGACAATTATGTGTCTTGGAGTTGCTCTTCTCAAGGAGTATCTTTGTGGTGTTCTCTGTATTTCCTGAATTTGAATGTTGGCCTGCCTTGCTAGTTTGGGGAAGTTCTCCTGGATAATATTCTGCAGAGTGTTTTCCAACTTGGTTCCATTCTCCCCGTCACTTTCAGGCACAGATTTGGTCTTTTCAGACGTAGATTTGGTCTTTTCACATAGTCCCATATTTCTTGGAGGCGTTGTTCGTTTCTTTTTACTCTTTTTTCTTTAAACTTCTCTTCTCGCTTTATTTCATTCATTTGATCTTCAATCACTGATACCCTTTCTTCCAGTTGATCGAATCAGTTACTGAAGCTTGTGCATTTGTCACGTGGTTTTTGTGCCATGGTTTTCAGATCTCAGGTCATTTAAGGACTTCTCTACATTGTTTATTCTAGTTAGCCATTCTTCTAATCTTTTTCCAAGGTTTTTAACTTCTTTGTGATGAGTTCGAGCTTCCTCCTTTAGCTTGGAGAATTTTGATTGTCTGAATCCTTCTTCTCTCAACTTGTCAAAGTCATTCTCCATCCAGCTTTGTTCCATTGCTGGCGAGGAGCTGCATTCCTTTGGAGGGGGAGAGGCGCTCTGATTTTTATACTTTTCAGCTTTTCTGCTGTTTTTTTCCCATCTTTGTGGTTTTATCTACCTTTGGTCTTTGATGATGGTGATGTACAGATGCGGTTTTGGTGTGGATGTCCTTTCTGTTTGTTGGTTTTCCTTCTAGCAGTCAGGACCCGCAGCTGCAGGTCTGTTGGAGTTTGCTGGAGGTCCACTCCAGACCCTGTTTGCCTGGGTATCAGCAGCGGAAGCTGCAGAAGAGGGAATATTACTGAATAGCAAATGTTGCTGCCTGGTCATTCCTCTGGAAGCTTCATCTCAGAGGGGTACCTGGCCATGTGAGGTGTCAGTCTGCATCTACTGGGGGGTGCCTCCCGGTTAGGCTACTCAGGGGTTACGGACCCACTTGAGGAGGCAGTCTGTCCGTTCTCACATCTCCAGCTCCGTGCTGGGAGAACCACTACTCTCTTCCAAGCTGTCAGATAGGGACATTTTCATCTGCAGAGGTTTCTGCTGCCTTTTGTTTGGCTATGCCCTGTCCCCAGAGGTGGACTCTACAGAGGCAGGCAGGCCTCCTTGAGCTGCGACAGGCTCCATGTAGTCCGAGCTTCCTGGCTGCTTTGTTTACCTACTCAAGACTCAGCAATGGCAGGCGCCCCTGCCCCAGCCTCGCTGCCACCTTGCAGTTAGATCTCAGACTGCTGTGCTAGCAGTGAGGGAGGCCCCGTGGGCATGGGATCCTCCGAGCCAGGCGCGGGATATAATCTCCTGGTGTGCCATTTGCTAAGACCCTTGGAAAAACCCAGTGTTAGGGTGGGAGTGACCCAATTTTCCAGGTGCTGTGTGTCACGGTTTCCCTTGGCTAGGAAAGGGAATTCCCTTACCCCTTGTGCTTCCCGGGTGAGGCGATGCCTCGTCCTGCTTTGGCTCTCACTCAGTGGGCAGCACCCACAGTCCTGCACCCACTGTCCAACATTCCCCAGTAAGATGAACCCAGTACCTCAGTTGGAAATGCAGAAATCACCCATCTTCTGTGTTGCTCACGCTGGGAACTGTAGGCTGGAACTGTTCCTATTTGGCCATCTTGGAACCACTGCTAATTTTTCTTATCACAAAAAAATTCTATTTACAAAGCAGAGTTTCCAGATTGATCTTACAGAATGCTTTAAAGTGCAAGTCATGTGTTAAAGCTCTTGGATATTTAATATTTCTAAACAAGATATCTCTAGGTAGAGTTGGGTGCCCTGGTCCACAGTGAATTTAAGTGGTTTAATATTAAGTAACCAGAGATTGTGTAATTAAAACAGAAGGATGCTTCACCTCATTATTCTGGTTAATTGATGGTAAATTTCATTCAAAGTAGGTAAATAAATTTTGAGTAATAACCCGTAAAACAGGAAATATAAGATAAAATATGCTGTCTTTTCTACACACCTAAGTTCTGGTGATTTTATTTTAAAAAGAGAACTAATAGCTCTTGAGAGGGAAAGTATAAAGACTCACTTTACAGCTGTGATAAAGCATCCAAGATAATAAGAAAACAAGCAAGTTTGTGAAGAGAAAGATAGATAACCCCCTAAATAAAAACCAGCTTTCTATAGAGAATATCCATGAATCAAATCTCGGTATACCTTATTATCTGGTAACCTTAATTTAGATAAAATTATGTCTGAAAATAGGTGAATATACATAATTTTTTAAAATGATAAATAAAAAAAGTATTTGTTTCCTTTCATAACACAATGCCTCTGTAACTGGAAATTGTTCATCTAATTTACTAAAACAGGGAGCACTCAGTAGCTTTAGAATATTTAAAAAATTATCTTTTTTACATTAAACTTAAAAAAATTATAACAGAGATTGAACAATTAAGCTGTACTTGTTAAAAAGCACATGGTTGTCCAAGTCACCATGTCGGCAATTAAAATGCCTTTCTGGCATTTAATGAACATGTAACAAGAGGCATTTAAAACTGTTCATTATTTACCTACCGGATTTTAGTTTCCCCACATGATCCATTAAGTTTATCATGTAGATACAGATTTGGGGTCATTTTAAGCATAAAAGTGTGTTTGAAAGTTTCTAACAGTGTCTGAGGAGCCATTAACAACTATTATGCAAATATGTATTAGGAACCTCTACAAGTTTCTTCTTTTTCTGCCATTTCATCTTACTAATACAGTCTAATTAGGTCCAGCACATCTCCTAGATTAAGAGAGCAGTTAATCAGAATAGCAATTTTGCTTCTCTGGAATAACAGTTTTATAAGGTATCATAATGGTCTTCTTGGCTGAATCCCCAACTTGCAGTGTTAGTATGAAGATTCCAGATTCATTAAATTTGCTTCTACATTCATTTTATTGAGCTGAATATGAGACAGGATGCTCACCAGAAGTGACTTTATGTGTTTTTTATGTGATTTTTATAGTTTAAGTCCAGAGTCAATCAGTCCAGTGTAGAAATCAAAATCCATGGGAGATTTCTTAGAGGGACTGCTTTGATTCAGTCAATTCACATTAACATGCATTTCATATGTGTCAATCACTGAGTTAGGAGATCTGCCAGACAGATATGCAGAAAAAGAATTAGCTACATAATCTGGTCTCAAGGAAGATGACTTCAGAGTTATACTGTCTACATAGTATTGGTCTAAGGTATTATCTACACAGTAATGATATAAGTTAGAACTGGACATGGTAGATACATTAGATCTATTTGTTAAATAGACTTAATAAACACTTTCTGAACAAATGAGCAAGTGTACTTCATAATAGAGGAATATGCAAATGTATTGAGAAGTCAAAAAAATAAGAGCTTGCATCTCACTTAGATTGTGGCTTGAATTTTGTGGAAAGCTTATCTTCCTTAGTGTAATATTGAAACAACATGCAAAATAATAACAACCATTTATGACAAACCCTCAGCCAACATCATACTGAATGGGCAAAAATGGAACCATTCCTCTTGGGAACTGGCACAAGACAAGGATGCCCTCTCTCACCACTCCTATTATATGTAGTACTGGAAATCCTTGCCAGAGTAATCAATGCAAAGGAAGAAAAATAAAGGCATCCAAAGAGGAAAATAAGAAGTCAAACTATATCTCTTTAGTGATGATAATGATTCTATACATAGAAAATGCTAAAGACTCCACCAAAAGTCTCCTGGAACTAATAAACAACTTCAGTAAAGCTTCAGAAAACAAAGTCAGTGTATAAAAATTAGTAGCATTTCTATACACTAATAATGTTCATGCTGAGAACCAAATCAAGAACACAATCCCATTTACAATAACCAGAATAAAGAAGAAAAAAACACCTAGGAATTCATCTGATCAAAAAGGTGGATAATTCTACAAGGAGAACTATAAAACACTGCTGAAAGAAATGAGAGATGACATAAATGAAAGGAAAAAAAAGTTCTGTTCTTGGATTAGAAAAATCATTATTGTTAAAATGGCCACACAGCCTAAAGTAATTTACAGTTTCAATGTTATCTCTATCAAAATACCAACAATATTTTTCATAGAATTAGAAAAATCTATTCTAAAATTCGTATGTAACCACAAAAGAGCCCAAGTAGCCAAAGCAATCCTAAGCAAAAAGAACAAAGTCAGAGGCATCACATTACATGACTTCAAACTATACTATAAGGCTACATTAACAAAAACAGCATGGTACTGGTACATAAAGAGACATATACGCTAACAGAATAGGTTAGAGCACCCAGAAGTAAAGCCACAAAGCTACAAGCATCAGATCTTTGACAAAATCAATATATATATATGCAATGAGGAAATGACTCCCTATTCAATAAATGGTGCTGGGATAAACTGGTGAGCAATATGCAGAAGAATAAAACTGGACTCCTTATACACAAAACATAACTCAAGATGGATTAAAGATTTAAATGTATAAGGAGTAAGGAAAGGATCCAGTTTCAGCTTTCTACTTATGGCTAGCCAATTTTCCCAGCACCATTTATTAAATAGGGAATCCTTTCCCCATTTCTTGTTTCTCTCAGGTTTGTCAAAGATCAGAGTTGATGGGTGCAGCACACCAACAAGGCACAAGTATACATATGTAACAAACCTGCACGTTATGCACATGTACCCTACAACTTACAGTATAATAATAATAAATAAATTAAAAAAAAAGAAAAAAAAAAGATTTAAATGTAAGACCTCAAATTATAAAAATTGTAGAAAACCTAGAAAATACCTTTCTTGACGTCAGCTTTGGCAAATAATTTTTGGCTAGGTCCCCAAAAACAATTGCAACAAAACCAAAAATTGACAAGAGGGACATAGTTAAACTAATGAGCCTCTGTACAGCAAAATAAACTGTCAACAGCATAAACAGACACTATGCATCTGAGAAGGGTCTAATACCCAGAAACTAAAAGAAACTTAAGTCAAAAAGTAAAAAACCAAAAATCCAGTTAAAAATGGGGAACAGACATGAACAAACACTTCTCAAAGGAGACACACAAGTGGCCAACAAACATATGAAAAAATGCTCAAGATCACTAAGCATTAGAGAAATAGAAATCAAAATCACAATGAGATGCCATCTCACACCTGTCAGAATGACTATTATTAAAAAATCGAAAGGTAACACATGCCGGCAAGACTGTAGGAAAGAAGGGAATGCTTATGCAAAGTTGGTAGGAATACAAATTAGTTAAGCCTCTGTGGAAAGCAGTTTTGAGATTTCTCAAAGTACTTAAAACAAAACTGCCATTCAAGTCAGCAGTTTCATTACAGAGTATATACCCAATGCCCAAACGAAATCAAATTGTTCTGTCAAAAAGACACATGCACTGGCATGTTGATTGTAGCACTATTCACAATAGAAAAAGACATGGACTCAACCTAGGTGCCCACCAATGGTGGAGTGGATAAAGCAAATGTTGGACACATACACAATGGAATAATACACAGTCATAACAAAGAACAAAATCATATCCTTTCCAGCAACATGGATGCAACTGAAGGCCATTATCTTAAGCAAATTAATGCAAGAACAGAAAACCAAATACCACACATTCTATCTGATCAAGCATCTGATCTTTGAAAAAAATCGATAAATATAAGCAAGGAGGAAATGACTTCCTATTCAATAAATGATGTTGGGATAAACGGGTGATCCATATGCAGAAGAGTGAAACTGGACCCATCTAGTAGTGTCCACTGGCTATTCTTCCCATCTTTATGTCTATGTGTGTACAATAATGTGTATACATCGTAAACATCGTATACACATAGACATAAAGATGAGAACCATAGGCAGTGGGGACTACTAGATCGGGAAAGGAGGGAGGGGGCATAGGCTATAAAAACATCTGTTGGGTATTATGCTCACTACCTGGGTGACAGGGTCACTTGTACCCCAATTCTCAGCATCACACAATGTACCCATGTAAGTACACCTCCGCACACACACCATTTATCTGTGGTAAAATAGTGCACACACACCATTTTATCTATAATAAAAGTTGAAATTATAAAAAATAAAATTTTAATATGACTCAATTCATTAAAAATATTGATGTAAACTATAGCTCTTTAAAGTCTTAGACTCGACAATTATTTTAAAATAAACATGTTATTTGTTGTGGATGTAAATATTTAAGGGTATATGTCAGGAATTACGGAAAATTGAAAAGAAAAATAGCAAATATAATAAGAGTATGAGATCATAGAAAACATCTGTTTCTGCCTGGGTCAGACCCATGGGGAACTAAAAGAATGATGTTTAAGGGTATGACTGTCTCACTAATACAGACCTCAAAGGCTACAATGTCATTCCAAACATCTTAGTTTCCATTAATAACACATCATAGTTACTCATCAGTGAACTTAGGTAAGCGTCTTTTCAGTATCCATTACCTCTTAAAGTAATGTTGTTTTGTAAGACGGAAAATTTCCTTCTTCTTTTGTATTTCTCTCTTCAAGGTTAATTTATGTGAAATGCTATTCCTAATACAAATATAGTGTGAATTATGCTATCATTCCTAAGTAGCTGAAAAATTCGACATCATTTTTATAGAAGTTATCATATTCATGTATTTGTTTTTTAATTCCAATTTAAGAAGTTCTATGTACAAGGTACTGGAACTATATATTGGAGACACAAAGACAAGCAAGACAGATATGGTATCTGCCCCAGTGAAACTTATAGACCAATTACAAATAGATAAACATATAGATTGTTTTGAGAGCAATGAAGGAAGGAAACAGTATTTGGTAATAGAGCCCATGGGGCAGGACAGGTAGTTTAGATTAATGGACAGAGAAGTGTTCTTCGAAGAGGTGAAACTTAAGCTGAGATCTGAAGGATGAGAAGGAGCTAGTCACTCAAAAAGCAAACCCAAGAATATGCCAGATATAAAGAAACAATGGCCGGGCGCAGTGGCTCACCCTGTAATCCCAGCACTTTGGGAGGCCGAGGCGGGCGGATCAGGAGGTCAAGAGATCGAGACCGTCCTGTCCAACATGGCGAAACCCCATTTCTACAAAAAATACAAAAAGTAGCTGGGCGTGGTGGTGCACACCTGTAGTCCCGGCCATTCGGGAGGCTGAGGCAGGAGAATTGTCTGAACCCGGGAGGCGGAGGTTTCAGTGTGCCAAGATCAAGCCACTGCACTCCAGCCTGGTGACAGAGTGAGAGTCCGTCTCAAAAAAAAAAAAAAAAAAAAAGTGCAAATCACTTATTGGTATGTTATAGGAACAGACAAAAAGATCAATGTCAGGAAAAAAAGGGGATATTGGTATGGGCATGAGATGAAGTTTGGGAGAAATAGCGCAACTCATGCAGGTCGTTATAGTTCAGGACAGAGAAGTGGAATGATAGTGAAAGCTTTTATGCAGAAGTGTGTAATGACATGATTTGATTCTTAAAATTATTCTGAGCATTGTAAGGAGAATAATTCAAGAGAAGGAGTTGAAGAAGGAAGATGTTTTTAAATATAAAAATATATTTAAGTAGTTCAACCAAGAAATGCGGAGGTGGCTTAGAGTAGTGGTGGCAGAAATCTAAATGGAGGAATTGAAGAGATATTTGCAGGTACATCTGGTAGGGTAATATTATAATTACATGTTTACTTGTCTTTCTTCCCTTCCAGTCTGGCACCCATGTAGGGATAATCTATGTTATATTAATCACTGAATTTTCATTCCCATCTATGCATATTCAATGAAAAATATTTTTTCATAATTTGGAGTATCTGGTGCATGGAAGGCACACATGAAATCTGCAAATAAATGAATAGGTTTGCTATCTATCGTGGAAGTCCCCTGTTTCCTAAAATTACTTTTTTTCATACTTCAAGAGAGGCCTACTGATTTTGATATAATACAATGTGGTGGGCATGGTTACATCCTGTTTCTCCACCCCCCTTGAAGATCTTTCAGACTTCAATAACGTACATTCAGTATTTTTATCTTCCAGGTTGAAGACACGCAGTCTTTTGATTCTTATAAGGCACTTCTTTCTTTTCACTGAATTCACCTGAATTTTCATCTCATGTATATCTTATTTGAGATGCGATAACACTATGCTCCTGGCGTGCACACACTGCAGTCCTGTATGTCAGTTGGATGCTGCATTTTGGCTTATTCCAATATATTTTCTAATAAAGTTTAATATTTTCTAGAACGTTTTTGTTTCTAAAAAACAGGGCCCAAAGACATATAAGTTTTCTTAGCGTAAAAATGTAATAGCTCATAGTTTGAAATAGAATCGTGAGAATTATTTTCTTGCCCTTGTCAATAATGAAACTTATCTATAATTTTGTTCCTTTTTGATGTAGCCTTATGTAATTTTCTTGCATTCTGTCCCTGGCAGTTTGGCATCTCACTATCTCCAGAAGAGCTTAGTGTCAATTGCATTCTTTCCTTCAAATCACTTATAAAAACTGTCGGATTAGGCTGAACCCTAGGAGATTTTTCCATTTGTACTTTCTGTCCAGAGCAATTTTCCCTTAGTCTTTATTTCTTGTTTTATAAGGCAATTCTCTATTCATGGCAAAAACAGGCTTCTCAACTTCATGGTAGCTCCAGTTGAAGATTATGTAAAGGTACTTTGAAAATGAAAATAACATATTTGCTTGTTATATTTTGTTCATATTATTAATTATTCACATTTATGAAGAGCTCAATCATGTTAATCAGCTGAACATAAAGCACATTCCCTTTTTATGAATATATTATGTCGTCTTGAATAAAGCAGTTAACCTATATATAGTGGGATGTCAACATCCCAGTAACTTGCCCCATATGCAGGTAAAACTTGTCATTCTTTAGCTTTAGAATCTCCACTAAAACTCTTCTTATAGATGCCAACTATCATCCTTTCAGCATTTTTAATGACTATTTACATTTTTTGACTAATAGCTCCACAATGCCACCCTTAGATTCTTTTAAAATTTTGATGCATTTAATTTAGTTTATTGATTAAATCTATAACATACTATAATTTTATTATTATTATTATTTGAGACGGAGTCTAACTCTGTTGCCCAGGCTGGAGTACAGTGGCATGATCTCGGCTCACTGCAGCCTCCACCTCCCGAGTTCAAGCGAGTCTCCTGCCTCAGCCTCCCGAGTAGCTGGGAGTACAGGTGACCACCACCACACCCGTCTAATTTTTGTAATTTTTGTATAGACGAGGTTTCACCATGTTGGCCAGGCTGTTCTCGAACTCCTGACCTCAGGAATCTGCCCACCTCAGCCTCTCGCGCTGCTTTATTATTTATTTAAATCCTTTTCTGGAGCTATTTTCTCACTTATAAGTTGTCTTCTTTTACCTTTTAATAATTACTTACACATTTATTTAATTAACATTTATTGAATGGCTGCTAAGGATTGGGAACCTAGCAGTGAACAAGGTAGGCGGAAATTTCTGCCTTCATGGAGTTTACATTCTTTTAGAGCTGCCAGACAATAAACAGGCAAAAAATTAATAATAGATTGAGTGACTATAAATGCTATGAAATAAAAATAAAGCAGTTAAGAAGATACACGGTGGTGGTGGGGATACTATTTAATATAGAGGGATCAGGAAAGTTTTTCTCAAAATATAACATTTTAGCAGGCACCTGAATGATGGGAGGGCCTGAGTGAAGTGAGGAAGCCAGGTAGTTATCTGGAGAAAAGGGAGTTCCAGGCAGAGGGAATAGCCAGTGCATAGGCTCTGATATACGCATGTACTTGGCTTGTTCAATGAACAGCAAGGACTCTATTGCTACAGAAACAAAGTAAGTGAGTAGGAGAGTGGTAGGAAATGAGAACTAGGGATTTAGCCAGAGTCCAGATGATGCAAGACCCTATAGACCACATTGAGGACTTTGAATTTTATTCTTAGTAAGATAAGAAACCATTTGGTGGTTTTAAGCATGGAGGGATCATAATGGCACTTGTTTAAAAATAAAACTCATTCCAGTGTGTATAGAATATATTGAGGCGTGGGACGGTGGAAGCTGAAAGAAATTAGGCAGCTCTTAGAGTAGGCAATTCAGATAAGAAACAATGATGACGTGAACGTGGGTGTCAGTGGAAGTCATCAAATTATGAATGTATTTTGACAGTGTGCCAGACTGCATACGCTGATGGACTAATTGTGTAGTGTAAGAGAAAGCTAAAAAATGATTCCAAGTTTTAAGCCTAGGCATTTGCAAGCATGGAATTGAAGTTTAATGAGATGAGGAAGACTATGGGAAGAGCAGCGTATTGCTGGGGAGTTGCAAAAGGATCTTGCTTGGATTATGTTAGAATTTAGAAGCCTATTAGACATCCAAATAGAGATGTAAATCAGCTCGATATACATGTCCAGATTTGGGAGAGAATTCTGGGCTAAAATTGTACATTTGCAACTTGAGAGCTACTAGTATGCAGATGGTATTTAAAATTATGTGACTTGTTGAGATTGTCTAAAGAGTGAATATAAACAGAAAAGAGAAGAGGATTCCTTCTGGGATGAGTCCTGGGACATCCAATTGTTTTGAGGTTTATGAAAGAAACCAATAAGAGTCTTAGAAGGAGTTGCCAGTGAGGTAGGAGGAAAATCAACGGAGTAGTGGCCAAGAAGACAAATGATGGAAGTGTTCTAAGAAAGAGGGTGTGATCTGTGATGTCAAATGTGACTGGCAGTTGAATAAAATGAGGAATGAAACTTGACCATTGGACATGGCAAGATGGAGGTTATGGTCTCCTTGAAAAAAAAAAAAACTGTTTAAAAATGGAATAATGAGATCCAAAGTCTAACTGGAGTAGACTAAAAAGGTAATTTGAAACCAAAAACATAGACAGCACTTTTGAAGGGTTTTTCTCTAAAGAGGAACAGGTTGAATGAAGGAATAGAGTAAAAAAAGAGTTGAGGTTGAATGCATGGGAGTGAGTGACTTTAATGATGAGCAATTAATAGAGTCAATGTGTTGGTAGTCCCAATGTGGTCAAAGAATTGTTTTAAAGGCACTAAAAGGAGTGACTTAGAAGAATACGAGGTGGCAGATAATGACATATAAAATTGATACTTTGGAGAAGGTAAAATTTTAAGTAATTGCAACGTCTAAGAAATAGCCATAGGCACATATCACTAAGGTGAGATGGATGACATTTGGATTGAAATTAGATCAGAGAAATCATATTCTTTGAGGAACGGTCTAAGATATGGGTGTTGAAGCCACTAAGAATGGTGACAGGCATAAAAATTATTTAGGGTACAAATTGTTCAATAAATGGTAAGAATAGAGAAGTCTCCATAATTAAAACAAGAATTGGAATTGGTGTGATTTGATGGCTTCCACTACACAGGAGCTGTGGATTTTGAAGTGAGAGATGAATGGTTTGCGAATGGCAATAAAAATAGGAAGACATCCACTCCAACCTCTGAGCCTACTGATATGAGGAGTGTGAGAAAGAAAACAACTTTCACTTACAGTGGTAATGGGGAGTCAGGGTTCTGAAGGGTTAGCTAAAATCAAGTTAGAGCATATATGTAAGATAAACATTATGAAAGGAGATTTAGAATAAAGTAGATGTGATTCATAATAGACAGTGAGTTTCAAGGTATACAGTGAAAGAGTCTTTGGGCTTAGAACGCTGTGGAGACGGGGGATGAGCTGAGAGTCTGGGCCTGTTGTGGTGCAAGTTTCAGGATGTATTATAATCAGTAAGCATTTATATGTATTTGATAACATTTCATAAAGGCCTTTATTTAAAGAATTCAACTTTTATTTAGATATAGTGGGTATATGTGCAGATTTGTTACATGGGTATATTGTGTGATGCTGAAGTTTGGGGTATAGATCCTGTCACCCAGGTAGTGAGGATAGTACTGAATAGGTAGTTTTTCAACCCATCCTGCTTCCCTCCTGCATCTAGTAGTCTGCAGTGTCTATTGTTTCCATCTTTATGTCTATGTGTATTGAATGTTTAGCTCCCAATTATAAGTGAGAACATGTGGTATTTGATTTTCCGTTCCTGCATTCATCTGCTTATGATTATGGCCTCCAGCTGCATCTATGTCAATGCAAAGGGAATGATTTTATTGTTCCTATGGCTGTGTAGCATTCCATGGTATATATGTACCAGTTTCTTTATCCAGTCCACCATTGATGGGCACCTAGGTTGATTCCATGTCTTTGCTATTGTGAATAGTGCTGTGATGAAAAAACAAGTACATGTATCTTTTTTGTAGAATGATTTATTTTCTTTTAGTTGTATACTCAGTAATGCGATTGCTGGATCAAATGATAATTTTGTTATAAGTACTTTGAGAAATCTCCAAACTACTTTCAATAGTGGATGAACTAATTTACATTCCCACCAACAGTGTATAAGTGTTCTCTTTTCTCAATAACTTAACCAGTATCTATTGTTTTTTGACTTTTTATAACAGCCATTCTAACTGGTGTGAGATATTTTGTTGTGGTTTTTATTTGCATTTCTCAGATGATTAGTGCTGATGAACATTTTTTCATGTTTGTTGGCCACTTGTACATACATTTTGAGAAGTGTCTGTTCATGTCTTTTGCTCATTATTTAATAGGGTTTTTTTTTGTGCTTATTTATTTGTTTAATTTCCTTGTAGATTTTCTATATTAGACCTATTAGTCCTTTGTTCAATGCATAGCTTAAGAATATATTCTCCCATTCTGTAGGTTTTCTGTTTACTCTGTTGATAGTTCTATTTGTTGTGCAGAAGCTTTTTAGTTTTATTGAGTCCCACTTATCAATTTTTGTTTTTGTCTCAATTGGTTTGGGGGACTTAGCCAGAAATTCTTTGCCAAAGGTAATGTTCCAGAAGGGTATTTCCTAGGTTTTCTTCTAGGACTTTTATAATTTGAAATAGTACACTTAAATATTTAATTCATGTTGAGTTAATTTTTGTATATAGTCAAAGGTATGGGTCCAGTTTAATTCTTCTGCATATGGCTAGCCAGGTATCTAAACACTGTTTTAAAATTAGATATTATATCTTAAAATTGATGATGCCTTAGAATCAAGAAAGTATAGACATTACCATCAATAAAATAAGTTTGAAATGATTTAGATGAGAGGTCAGAAAACTATAGCCCAAAGTCTAAATGCAGCCTGATGCCTGCTTTTATAAATAATATTTTGTTGGAATCTAGCCACATCTATTAATTGGTAATATCTATGACTGCTTTGCAGTAATACGACAGAGTTGATTAGTGTAACAGAATTAGTATGGCCTGCAAAGGTGAAAATATTTACTATCTGTCCCTTTGCAGAAAAAGTTTATCAAATTTTGATCCAGATATCTATTCATTGAATTTTATTGGGGAAATATTGTTTTAATGTAAATTGATTTTGTGCACCCCTTCCAGAGACTCTAATTTAGTCAGCCTGGGTTATATCCTAGGATGCTGTGTGCTTCACAATTGCCCCAGGTAATTCTTATGCAGAATAAGGAACAAACTCAAAGGTACTTTGCTATAGATCAGGCTTGCTCAAATTTTCTTGCTGCTAAGAGTACTCTTGGATGATTGACAAATGTATAGCTTTCCAGCCTCCTTACCTGGAGATTGTGATTGAGTCAGTTGTAGGCCTGGCAAGTGTACTTTGGTAAATATCCATGGGTGATTTTTATCTTCAGAAACGTTTAGAAAACTTTGGACTGGATACTCAGTTTAACCAGGAGCTATGCCTGCAATTCAAATAATCAGCACTTGATAATTATATACCCTTTCTGTAAGCATTGTTAGGCACTGAACTATTTTCTAAGGGGAGTACCAGTCAATCATCCACTGTCAGTTCAAAAAAGATAGCCCTTGCTCATCGCTTGATATTTCATTTTTTATATTACTCCATTTATTCATCTAGCATGCTCTATAGTTTCTGCTTTCTAAAGAGCTTATAGGTTAATGGGGAAAGAGGGCAGATATTAAATAAGCAGTCACATGAAAACATCATTACAACTCATTGACAGAAGTTTCCATATAATTCCGGAAGAAATACTAAACTCTGCAATGAAAGATTATAAGGGAACCTGATTGGTTGGGAGCGAGAATTCAGGAAATACTTTTCTAAGGAAGTGATTTAAATGATTTTTAGTTAATTGGATACTGCAACTTGCTTCTGACCCTATCACATTGAATTACTAGTATAGATCTATTCCAGGGATCTTGATACTGGGTTCAGTTGTGAATAGATTGATAATTCTGGATCTATTGGTCCTTTTGCAATGATCAATGAAAATATCACATATTCTTTGACTTATAGCTTCTCACAGATCTTAGCTTTCTTCCTTCTTAGGTTGAACCGGTTGGTATGCAGATTGTAGATACAATTTTATACCTCTATAAATTTGGTTAGTAAGAATCCTTTTCCCCTACTCCATTGCTTTGATCCCTTCATAGGGATCAAACTTCCTGAATTCTCTCACCAACTTTTCTAATATCCTCAGTAAGCAACACAATTGTCAACCTGAGTATCTCAGTGTCTGCTCCATGGTTCAGCTCTTCTCTTACCCTCTCTTGGCATTCAAGGACAGAACTTTTACTGAGCAATTCTCCAAATACAAATGTAACCACTCCACTACTGAATTTATGGACTCCAACATTAAAGAAATAACCCAAACAATTTTAACTCTTTTTAAAATATTGCCACATAAAAAAGGAAAACAAAGACTTCTAACTATTATAAGAAAAAATCAACAGACCAAATGTAAGGATTGAGCATTTTCATTAGCATGTTAACATACTTTAAAATTTCTAAAGGGTTTTACCACACATTTTCATTTGTGCCTGACAATTATCCTATATAGGGGAGGTATTGTTATCATTTTACTGATAATAAAACCAGACCCAGAGATGGAAATGTGTAGCCTGAGGTCAAAACCTCAAGTACAATCTGTTTCTATTTCTGATTATAATGACGACGTAGCTCACTCAATTTTGTGACTTGTCTTATCTTGTGTTCTCTTTTCTGGTCCCTGCGAGCCTGTTTATTTGCAGTTCAACAAGGCTCCTGCAATTTTGATTTGCCTTCTCCAGCTGTTCATGCTGTTTAAGAGCTTGGACATCAAAGCTCTGCTTGAATCTTGACACTTTAGCCATGGAAACCTTTATAATTTTCACTGCTCTACTTGGAGCCTTAACTATACTGAAGTCCCTTTGTTTCTCAATAGAGAAAGTCCTGGAGCAAGAACCCCACATGGTTCACGTGGTTTTACTGAAGATATCTTACACGCCCACAGGATGTGACCTGTGGGAGAAACTCTCTAGCCAACTAAAAGCACATGCTGGATCCCTGCCTCTTAAAAACCCCTCTCCTGCCCTGCCATCTGTAGCCATGGTTGTTGTAAGGATTACTCTGTGCAGAAGTTTCCATATAATTCAGAAGCCAGCTTTTTAATCTAGGTTATCATTAGGAATTATTTCCATGATGACTGTTTTTAAAAGAACAATGTAAGAACAGGATCGCATGCTTTTCCAATGTACAGAATGGGATTTTTCCCCCAACTCTAATCTGGACACTACCAAAGACAGGGAACTGGGTCCTTCCTAATGTCTTATGTCTACCTCCGTGAACACTGAGGCAGAAAGGAATCTAGCCTCATCAGACTCTTTTTCATCCTCAGTTCTACCCTCTGCTCTTTATCTTTCAATAGTTTTCTCTGGTTCTCAAGCTGTCATCAAAAAGAAACTGCAGTTGCTCAAGTGCTCTTCACAAATGTTTTCTGAAGTTGACTTTGGACCCAGATGTAAGATATCATACTCAGGCACATGTCTGCTCTTTGCCTTTGGGTAATCTGACTATATTTGAAAACATCTTTCCTTCAGCCTTTTTACTTTAGTTCCCACTCACCACTTTATCCTCTCTATCACCTTCTGACCCCTCTTACCATGTACATAGCAATCATTAAAATAGCAGTATTTAAACTTCTGATTCCATTGTCTTTAAGTGCTCAATATGGTTGAGAGTCAAAATGTCTGGATGTAAGCCCTGGCTCCATTGCTTATGAGCAGGTTGCCACATCTCTCTGGATCTTAGTCTCCTCATCTGTAGAATGAGATCATTGAAAGCATCTACCAACTCCGAGTTGCAATGAGAATGAAAAAAATGAAAAAATAAGGCATGCAAAGTGCGCAGAATAGGGTTCAGCGGGTAATAAGAATGCAATAAATGTGAGCTATATTATTATCACCCCAATGTATGTTTCTGTTAGATAGAGTCAACCTTATTGATGTCACAGGACTACCGTGAAAACTAGATCATGTAGGCAGAATGCCTAGCACAGGGTCTGGCATAAAACAGACATTCGGTAAATACTCCCATTCTGCACCAAATCACTCCTCCCTTTTCATGCCTCCTTGCTTCATTTGAAGAGTCCTTTTCCTCATATATTTTTCCTTTTCTGTATTGATTGTTATACAACAATTCTAAAACTAACTTTAAAGTGCTGGTTTTGAATTAAGTCCCAAAAAATGAAAAAAAAAATGTAAAAAGGAAAATCGTCAAGTAACAGCTCTGTTCTCAGGCAAAAAGACATTAGAGTGGTGACTCATTTTTAAGAAGTTTCTTGTAACTCCACAGTGAAGTGGACATTGTAATAACCCTTGCCTTCTGGCCATAAGATACTTGAGGACTGCCAGAAAAACGGAAAAACTGGCTGTTCTGCCTGAAGTCATTCTTTTTAATTGCATGAGGTCAAGTGTAAAGTGTAATCACTTCACTTCTGTTCAATTGGTGCCACTTTTCATTTTGTTCTTTTGAATAGTCTCACAGATTGCTGGGCCTGGGAGAGGAGAGGAAATGCCATATTCTCCTACTTGAGTTCTAGTGTTTGAATGGCCTCTAGGTCACTCCTGCCAGGTGGTCATCCAGTCTCAGTTGATGCCTTTCACGGTGAGGAAGCCCACAATATCCAGAGAGCTGCCTAGACCAGTTTGAGACAGATATATCTGTGAGAAAACTTTTTCTTTGATGAGCCAGCATCTGGCTTCACATCTTTGCTAATGTCCTAACCTTGCCTCTTGAGGCCTTATAGTAGTGGTTTCCTCTTTCTTGTGAAATAAGAGTGAATCTATTACTGGAAGGAAGTTCTCACATCCTTCACGGATGTTTTTCTTTCTCCACATGCCTACAATTCTAAGCTAATTAATATTTTTAAATTGAGGTAAGTATCCAGATAATGTGGACCCACTGATGCATTTGTTCTTGGTATTTACTATACCCTTAAAGAACTTTCAGATTTGGGAACCCATTGCATGCCTCCAGATGCCACTCCATAATGTATTGTTTGCGGGAATAATAGTTGATGTTTGTCTTAGTTCATTCAGGCTTCATAACAAAATACCATAAACTGGTGGCTTATAAAAAAACTTAAATGTATTTCTCCTAGTTCTGGAGTCTGGGAAGTTCAAGAACAAGGTGACAGTGGACTAGATGTCTGATGAGGGCCCACTTTCTGGTTCATACATGGTGCCTTCTAGCTGTGTCCTCAGATGGTAGAAGGGGAAAGGCAGTTCTCTGGGGCTTCTTCTATAAGGGCACTTATCTCATTTATGAGGGCTCCACCTCCATCACCTAATCACCCCCTACAGACTTTACATCCTGATACCACCACATAAGTGATTAGTTTTTTAACATAAATTTGTGAGGGGGTGGAATAAAAACAATCAGATCATAACAGATTTAGAAAAATATAAGCTCTGTATGCAAATGTTCATTCATTCATCCATTCACTCCAAGTTGTAAATATTTGGTATAATTTTTATGATATAAAAAGTATTTCAGCATAATATTTTACAATATTCTCTTCATATCAGCCCTTTCCTCCAAACTGTATACTTAAATAATCCATGTTTAAAAAAATGGGGGTAGGGGAGAAAATTATTTTAAAAGACAGAAATAACACTTTTGTCATTACGACTATCCTTCTTTGTCCTTTGAACCACACTCTCCCTGTTCCATCAGTTTTCCTCCTCTTTACTCTTCTGAGTTTATGATCTTCACCATTTCCCATAGGCATTGAAGGCTCCAGGCTCACAAGACAGCTTGGTGCTTGGGTCTTGTTTTTCATATCCAGAATCAGTATGTCAGCTGGCACATACCTTGGCTTAGAGATTCATGTATCAACCATAGGGAAGTTGAAAAATCCTCCTAAGACAATGGAAAGGATCGTTGTCATTAATTTGCTTTGTTCACTAGATAAGGAAATGCAATCTGCAAGGTAGGAGAGCTCTAACATTGCTTTGTGCACAAAAGTATAAAGTTGAACTTTGCATATATCTGAGATAGCCATAACTTGAAACCACTGGTGTTTAGGCGGGATATCCAGAATACTGATTCAATGAAAATTATTTGTCTACCCACTTTCCATTCCCTCCAGTCAAAGACCACCAGAAACACTTCTATGGTTAACCACTTGGGTTTGTTGCTCATTGAAGCAAGAAAGGAGAATGCACACCAAGAGATGTCTTAGTAAGGTAAGAGAAAATACTTTATAGGATTTGGGTTTATATTAGGAGATTTGGGGGAAGGTTTAAGGAAGCAAGGCAGTGTTGGAAAGCAGGAGATATTTTATGACTGGGTATTTCAATAAGTCTTATGCAGAAGGAGGGGAAAATAGAGCAAGGTTAAAGTGGCATTTGGTGAAGAAGAAGTGATCACTCACATTAGCCAGGATAGCTGGATATTTGGTCGTTTTTTTCTGACTTGAACAATGTTTCCATTATGTACAGATTTAGATGTGATTATGGAGTGGTCTTGTTTTTGTCTTGATCCATCATGGTAACAGAGTGGCCTTATTTGATGTTGATACTCTGTGAAATTGTTCATGTTCAACAGGAGAACACCAAGACCTTGCCATGAGTGACAGGCCAGCTCCCAGCAACACCCAGGCCAAGCTGATGGGTTCAGGTCAGCTCCCTGATGTCAGGGCTGCTCTTCTGCTTCTCACTGCTGGACAATTGTAGTGTGTCAGTGAAAGCATTAGAGAACAAAGCAGATGGCAATATGTCCATTCTCATTGGGACAAGGGGATACGAGAAATTAATAAACTTAGTAAGTAAATTATATAGTGTATTAAAATGCTATGGGAAAGGATAAAAGATAATGGAACACTGCAAAAGGATAGGAAGTGGAGAAGGTATAGGGGAGGAAAATTGCAGTTTTATATAGGGTAGTCAGGGCAGGCCTCATTGAGAAGGTGACATTTGATGTAATACTTGGAATGGAGGTGAGAAAGTGAGCCATGAGAATAGCTGAGGGAATTCTGGTCCAGATTCAGAAAAATCACCCAAATAATGAATATAGATGGCTGACAATCATCTGCTTACTCTATAGGCAATTGAACCCATCCTCTGCTTTATGTCCAGTTCTTTGTGTTCCCATTGACCTCTCTGAGGCTTTTCTGCCCTTGACTAGAGAGAAAGGGATTGACTAGAAGGCACAGAGAAGCTGGGAGATGATTTCCTTTCCCTCAGAACTTCTGCTTTATAACATTAAGGCAATGAGTCATCTTCTTACCCATCTTCCTCCCCAAAGCTGCTAACATCAGAGGTCTGTCCTTCATGGGAGGCAACTGCCCATTTGACTATTACTGTTACAAGATGATTCTTGCTCCATCTTCTCTCTAGCCAGGATTCTACATTTTCTGTTCTTATGCAAGGTAAAGGTTGTTCAAGTTCTATCCATACCCATTAGAACTGCAATCAGAGATAGGACTCTGAGCTGTCTCCTATGGGATTTCTTCCATTGCTTCTGTTTCTTCAGAGCATTAGACTTTTTTTTTTTTCTAGCAAAATCTCTGATTTCTCTTCAGTATGCATTATTATCAATTGTCAAATTTAAAAGTATATACACAAGCTGATAATTTATCTGTACTTTGATCAAGATCACAGCTTATAAGTGATACAACTAAGTGAGCTCAGGCTTCAAATTTTCTTAGCAATGGTCTTGCTTCTAGGTCCCAATGCATTCTAACCTGGTAGCTATAGTGAACTAAAAAACTGTGCAACAAAAATGTTGAAGGTGAAAATAATTGACACTAAGTGACATAATATTGTACCCTTCTGTGATAAATTGAATAACACTAATTTAGATTTGTACATATCACTAAAATGAAAGTAATGGAATGGGAGTCCCTTATTGATAACCAACATGGCAGTATGAGAAAAGGTATAAGCTATAAATTTCTGGTTTTTAAAATTGAATTTGTAGCTGAATAGTTAGGACATCCAAACAATAATAAATGTCAGTATTAAGATAAAATTCTTGATTTGATATGTTTAGTAATCAGAATGTGGGACCCATTTTTATTACTGAATTATAATAATTATAGTAACTTACATTTATATGGGGCATTATGCCTTACTTTTATATTCACTTTCCCATTTGAGTCTCTTAATATCTCTGGAAGGTAGAGAATGTGTGGAGTTATCATTTTCATTTTACTGTGAAGAAAGTAGGGCTCAAATAAAATAGACTTGCAAATTTAATAAGAGCTGGATACATGGATGGAATTCAATCCAATTCTCCTTAATATGAATATATCTTTCAAATAAAGGTCAATAAGTCATTATTTCAATTTTCTATCTGTTGCTTACTACATATGTGACCTTGGACAAGTCCTATAATCTCCGAGTTTCCATTTCCTTGAGGCTAATGACAGTGCCTACCTCAATATATTATTTGATAACAAATATATAGACATGTATATCAATCTCATAATACCTGGAAAACTCTATGTGCTCAATAAGTGATAACCCTATTATTATTATGATGAGCAACAGCAATATTTATAAAATTATTTGTTAATCTGTAAAACAGGAAGACTAGAATTTGACTCATGGGGTTGTCGTTGGTATTAAATGAAATATTAAAAGCAAAATATTCAGCATAGTATGTGTCACATATGCAGACAATCAATGGTAGCTTATATTGTAATTATTTTCAGTTGCATCTTAGGATTCACATTTCCTAACAGTGACTGAAATCTGGTCTCAAATTTAAGTAAAGATGAGGACTTATTGGCTCAAGTAATTTACCAATGAAGGAATATATCTTGCTTCTGGTATACATAAAGGCTATTAAATGATATCTTCAGAATCACTCCCACCACATGCCCTGCTCCTTTTTGTTGACTCCATTATCAAGGAGTTTCAAGGTAGCTTTCATCTGTTCCCACATCTACATACTCCAACATGTTTATCTGGTGGGAAAAAACAAAAATGTTTATCCAAGCATTCCCGTCTTAATGTTGCAAGATTCATGTGATGGTATCAAGTTAGGTTAGGTGCTCACCTCTGTATTAATCACTTTGGCCAGAGAAAAATAATGCACATGTTGACACACATCCTGAGTAACATGCAGCTATCTAGTATGTCATTAGTAAGCTGTATATACTTGTTCTCGAGGAGATAGTTTCTTGTTATTGATCTATGTAATTTGGTTCTTCCATTGTAGTTCCCATACCCACAGTTCACCTTCATCCATGCAGTCTCTCATTTTTCTGTTGATAGCACAGCAAAGTGGAATTTAGCACAAAGGAATTGAACAAAATTGCTACTTAACATACTAACAAAATCACAGTATTCATTGTAATTAACCTTTCTGTGATACATCCTTACATTGTGTAATTATCTGTCTTGAACACCAAAAGAAGATGAAATAATGATTCTTGCATTCAAGAGGATCCCAAGGTCATAACAGAGGAGACAGCTCTTTTAAATATATAGGCGAATGTGAGCAATAAGATAGAGCCATCCCGAAGTGCTCTGGAAATGCAGAAGATATTAATTCTGAATGAGACTGAACAAAGGTAAAAACTTGAGATGGCTAGAAGTTTGATGAGAACAGTTGAGAAAACTGTTGGTTTAAGACAGTAACACTATAGTTTTCCAAAGTAGGCCTGGGTGTATGATGAGGAAGTTATTCTAGAGTCAAGGAGCATATAGTTTGCAGATGAATGAGTGTATGCTTTCTTTTTTTTTAAGACACTTTTTCTCCTTCCCTTTTCTGCCTCTTGATAAATGAAATCCCATTATGTTTGTAAATTTCAGAGACAATTCCTTACTTGAGTCCACCCCCAGGACCTACTCTCAGGATTCAAGTGGGTTATGTAACAGCATTCATTCATTCAGTCTATCAGTTAGCGGGCTCTTATTTGGTGTCAGTTGTGTGCCAGCCACGTTAGGGAATAAAAATATAGCTAAGATATATTTTTGCCTGACATTTAAGGTCTATGCATTTTGCTTGAAGAGACAGATACGTTAACAATTTAAAAGTACAATTTGAGCAGTGCAGTACTGAGACACGTGGAAAGTATTTAGAGACATCAGAAGGAAAAATAACTAGTATTGCCTGGTGCAAAGTGCAGGTGGATAGTTGGTTAAGAAGGTTTTTACTAAGGAGATAACATTTGAACTGGACCTCTAAGCAGAGGAGGAAGTTTATGCAAATGAAGGGAGGCATGAACAAACCACTTGGGAAGTACCTAAGGATCGGGCAGTAGCTTGGTATGGCTGGTGTGTGTGTAGCTTCAAGGGAGAAAGTGGCACGAGATAAGGCCATAAAGATGTGCAAGCACAAGGTCAGGAAGGATCATAGGGATTTGGTATTATCTCATAAGTGCAGGTAATGCAGGGGATCGGGGGAGGGAAATGGAGAGATTCAATCAGGGCTATTGCATAATTGTTAAACATAACTATCAAGCATAATTACAAGTTGTGGAATGGAAGGCTGTTTGTAACATTCTATAGAGGCCTTGTTTTAGAAAATTCGAAGGAATTCTATGCAAACAAAAATTAAATACGGCAAACAAGTCAATAATATTTCATTTTAAGAAAACATATTTCCTTGAAATTGAGATCTCTTCTGGTACAATATAATATGGAATTCTATTTTTAATAAACCATCATTATGTTTTCCCCAGAAGTATTTCCATTTGTCTCCACCAAGGGCTACTTGCTTGTTTGGGCCAAATGTGTAAATCTGATGACAACTGACTACGTAGCTGAAATGCATTGCTGGACATGTTCAATATTTGAAGAGAAACCCAAAGATGACACAGCTATGTTCTCATAATATACCAGAGTCTAACTTAGGCAGTAACCTTGGGATTCCTGTTGAAATATCATCACACAGGTGGAAGAAAACAACAAGTAAAAGGCCTTGTAATGCTTGAAAAAGTAAATCCTCTTAGATTAAATCCAAGAGCCCATCTTATTCTGAATTCTATGGCATGACAGAGAGTATTAGCAAATAACAGGTTTATATTAAAATTGTGATGACCTGTGCTTTTTCTTTAGAAAGTTTACATAGATTAGTATTCTAAAAGTAGTTTTTAGACTTGCATTTCTGAAGGTATTGAAAAGGCTAACAGAATGCCATATAAATCATTTAGTTTTTCTTATTGACTTCGCAGTTAAAGCTTCTTAAGTGTTTACTTCTAACACCACAGTCCTCTTCCTTTTAAGCTTTCATAGCTGAGGGCAAAAATTTTGTTAACCAAAAACAAAACTCTGAAAAGATGTTCAAAAGAAAAGGCATATGGTGACTTTCAAAACCATCATTTGAAACAAAATGTGTAAATTTTAATGTTTGAATATAGACATCTAGATAGGGCAATACATTGTTTGCCATTTTTTTCTTGCCATAAATTTATGAGACATGTCTCTACAACCATATTCTTAGCTTTAGGTCATCCCAGGAAAAAATAGCAAACTGTTACAAAATGGAAGCCACTGTACTCAGTTCTTCTTCCTCAGATTGTGTAAGAACAAGCTAACTGAACTCAGTTATTTGTTGTTAATACAAAAGGCAGTACATGAACCTACTTTCCTTCTACTTTATACAGCACAGAAATGATTTCTTCTCTTGCAGTGATGACATGAAATATATTTTTGGTCTCTGTTAGTTGACATGCAAATGTACTCACTGTATCTCAAGTGAAAACTCATTGAAAGCCACTGGTATGTAATTGTGTTATCTCCCAGGAACACAGATAATAACATTCGTCATCACTCCCAATGCGTTTCCATTTGCTAACACAGTGAAATCATCAACCTCACCTTCATTCCCCTGAGGTTTCCATAGAAAGTTTTCATATTTTACTCCAGTTGATCAGACAAAAGCTCTAGGTGTCTATTTATCACTAAGACATTTTTAAAATTTAAATTGCAAAATGCAGCCACACGATCACCTATACAACCATGGAAACTTTGTTTCCTAATCTGTTGAGTAGGTCTGAGTTTGTAGATATTGCTAAAAAGTTCCCACCAAGTGTTCGGAATTGTTGCTTAGATAATAAATATTAGGCTAAATTAGACATATAAGAGGGGCTAATGCATAAGAAAAGTGACATCTATCCTTTGAAAATATATACCTTTCTCTAATATTTTACTCATTTGGAAAAATAATTCCTTTTGCAAACAGATTTCCAATGCTCTTGGTTTTGTGGGTACTATGCAATTATGCGTGTAATAGACAATTGGGCAAATCTTACCCAAGTTTACCTTTCCTGGCTTCTCTATTTCTACTTATGATCACTATTGAATCTTGAAGCTGGAAGGAATCGTGGTAGCTATTATTCATTTGGCAATTTTTCACAGGTTTATTGAATGTCTGTTACGGATCAGGCTCTATTTTAGGCACTGAGGATTTACACATATCCTTGGGAAACTTCAGGGGGCAAATAATACACAACTAAATGAGTGAGATAAGCTCAGATGGTAATGGTTGCTATAATGAAAACTGTTTGGGGAGATATCTAAATTAAGCTTTTGATTAGGAACTACTTCAATGAGGAGATGATATTGAATCTTGAGAAAGAGCTGGCCAAGTGAAGATTTATGAGGAGAGCATCCCAGATAGAGGAAACAGCAAGTATATACAATGAGGTGCTTGACAATTTTTGGTAAATGAGGAATTATCTTTAATTACCTTACAATTTTATTTTCTTATTTAGTGTCCATCTATATTTTAACTGATGTTTGCAATTTTCTATGAGGGTAATCATATTTTATTAGAAAGGGATTTTTTGCCTTCAAGATATTAACCCTTTGTTACTGGTATTGCAAATAATCTCCTGTTTAGTTATTTATATCTCAACTCATTTTGCTCATTTTTTAAATAAAGGTTATATGTTATATTTAATTCTATTAACCTTTTTTATGTTTCTTAAGTTTCATTATATGCTTAGAAATAACCTCTCTACCTAAAGATATTTAGGGTTTTAGTCACTAGTAATTATTTATGTTAACACTTTATCTTTAATATTTTAAAGTATTTGATATATCTTTGCATTTACTTGAGTTGAGAAACCATTTTAGTTTTTAAAAAATGGTTAACTAGTAATCACAACGAAATTAAATAATTGACATTCTTGCTGCTTATTTTAAATGCTGCCTTATCATGTACTAAATTACATATTCTTGAGTCTAAATTCAGACTTTGTACTGTGTTCCTTTTAGCTATTGCTCTTTGCCAATACCAACTGTTTTGTTTTTTCTATCTTTATAATGCCATTGATGTATGTTGGGACCAGTATTCCCTCAGTCGTCTTTATCAAAAGTATCTTCGAATCATCTATTATTCCAGGTATATCTTTGAGTCCTTTTGCCAGTTTATTTTTAAATAATATTTTGATTGGAACAGAATAAAAATTATAATTATACTTACATAAAATATACACTTTTACTTTGATTATTCCTAAATACGTTTTGTTGTTGTTTACTATAATAAATGTACCCACTATTTACCATACTGAACCTGTAATTAGTTCTAAAAATATATAGAATGAATTTTCTCAGATTTTCTAGGTTTATAAGAATGTAATCTACAATTACATAACTTATAAGGAATTACATATTGTTATTACATGTATGTGTATATTCATTTGTTTATTTATAAGAGCTAGAGCTCATATGTTTTAATATGGCTTCACCACTTACCAGCTGTGATACTTTACATCTCTTAACCTCAGCATTCTGTAAAACTGAGAGACAGTTACTTACCACACAAGGTGATTTTGACCATCAAAGGATCACATGAGTTCGTTTAGACCAAATAGTTAGAACAGTGCCTATCACGTAATAAGCACTATAAAGGGTTTTCTTAAAAAAAATCAGCACTATAATACTGATGCCATTATTAGTATTATTTTATTGGCTGCAACTTCAAAAGAAAAGATAAATAATAGTGGTGTAAGTAAACATCTTTATTTTGCTCTTTGTCTTAGGGAAGATACCTTTTAGAGGTTTGTTTTACATGTTTATTTCATCTATATTTTTATATTATGAAGTATTTAAACTTATAGACATCTTGACATTTTGTAACTTAATTTATTGCTATGCATGTTAATCCGTTCTCATGCTGCTAATAAAGACATACCCAAGACCGAGTAATTTATAAAGGAAAGAGGTTTAATTGACTCCCAGTTCAGCATGGCTGCAGAGGCCCCAGGAAACTCAAAAATCGTAACAGAAGAGGAAGCAAACACGTCCTTCTTCATATGGCAGCAGGGAGAAAAATGAGTGTTGCATTAGTCCATTTTCATGCTGCTGATAAAGACATACCTGAGACTGGGCAATTTTACTAAAACGAGAGGTTTATTGGACTTACAGTTCTACATGGCTGGGGAGGCCTCACAATCATGGCAGAGGGCAAGGAGGAGCAAATCACATCTTATGTGAATGATGGCAGACAAAAAGAGAGCTTGTGTGGGGAAACTCTGCCTTATAAAGCCTTCAAATCTCATGAGACTTATTCACTATCAAGAGAACAGCATGGGAAAGACCTGCCCCCATGATTCAGTTATCTCCCATCAGGCGCCTCCCACAATATGTGGAAATTCAAAATGAGATTTTGGTGGGAACACGGCCAAACCATATCATTATGCCCCTGGCCCTTCCCAAATCTCATGTTTTCACATGTCAAAACCAATCATGCCTTTCCAACAGTCCCCCAGAGTCTTAATTCATTTCAACATTAACTCAAAAGTCCACAGTCCAAAGTCTCATCTGAGACAAGGCAAGTCTCTTTCACCTATGAGATGGTAAAATCAAAAGCAAGTTAGTTACTTCCTAGACACAATGGGGGTACAGGACTTAGGTAAATACAGCCATTCCAAATGGCAGAAATTAGCCAAAACAAGGGGCTACAGGCCCCATGCAAGTCCAAAATCAAGCAGGGGAGTCAAATATTAAAGCTCCAAAATGATCTCCTTTGACTCCATGTCTCACATCTGGGTCATGCTGATGCAAGAGATGGGTTCCCATGGTCTTGGGCAGCTCCACCCCTGTGACTTTGCAGTGTACAGCCTCCCTCCCAGCTGCTTTCACAGGCTGGTGTTGGGTGTCTGTGGCTTTTCCAGGCACATGGTACAAGCTGTCGGTGGATCTACCATTCTGGGGTCTGGAGGATGGTGCCCCTCCTTTCATAGCTCCACTAAGTGGTGCCCCAGTAGGGACTCTGTATGGGGGCTCCAACCCCACATTTCCTTTCCACACTGCCCTAGTAGAGGTTCTCCATGAGAGCCCCACCCCTGCAGCAAACTTCTGCCTGGAAACTCAGGCATTTCCTTACAACTTCTGAAATCTAGGCGTAGGTTCCCAAAACTCTATTCTTGACTTTTGTGCACCCACAGGCTCAACACCATGTGGAAGCTGCCAAGGTTTAGAGCTTGCACCCTCTGAAGCCACGGCCTGAGCTGCATCTTGACCCCTTTTAGTCATGGCTGGAGCAGCTGGGATGCAGGGCACCAAGTCCCTAGACTGCACACAGCACAGGGACCCTGAGCCTGGCCCATGAAACCATGTTTGACTTCTAGGCCTCCAGACCTGTGATGGGAGGGGCTGCTGTGATGACCTCTGACATGTTCTGGAGACATTTTCCTCATTGTCTTGGGGATTAACATTTGGCTCCTTGTTACTCATGCAAATTTCTGCAGCTGGCTTGAATTACTCTTCAGAAAATGGGATTTTCTCTTCTATTGGATTGTCAGGCTGCAAATTTTCCAAAATTTTATGCTCTGCTTCCCTTATAAAACTGAGTGCCTTTATCAGCACCCAAGTCACCTCCTGAATGTGTTGCTGCTTAGAAATGTCTTCTGCCAGATACCCAAAATCATCTCTCTCAAGTTCAAAGTTCCACAAATCTCTAGGGCAGAGGCAAAATGTCACCAGTCTCTTTGCTAAAACATAACAAGAGTCACCTTTGCTCCAGTTCCCAATAAGTTCCTTATCTCCATCTGAGACCACCTCAACCTGGATTTCATTGTCCATATCATTATCAGCATTTTAGTCAAAGCCATTCAGTAAGTTTCTGTGGAGTTCCAAACTTTCCCATGTTTTCCTGTCCTCTTCCAAGCCCTCCAAACTGTTCCAATTTCTTCCTGTTATTCAGTTCCAAAGTCACTTCCACGTTTTTGGGTATATTTTCAGCAATGACCCCCTCTACTGGCACCAATTTACTGTATTCATTTGTTTTCATGCTACTGATAAAGACATATCTGAGTCTGGGCAATTTTACAAAAGAAAGAGGTCTATTGGACTTACAGTTCCAGGTGGCTGGGGAGGCCTCACAGTCATGGTGGAAGCAAGGAAGAGTTCGTCACATCTTACATGAATGGTGGCAGGGAAAAAGAGAGCTTGTGCAGGGAAACTCTGCCTTATAAAGCCATCAGATCTCATGAGACCTATTCACTATTAAGAGAACAGCATGGGAAAGACCTGCCCTCATGATTTAATTACCTCTCACTGGGTACCTCCCACAGTATGTGGGAATTTAAGATGTGATTTGGGTGGGGACACAGTCAAACCATATCAGTGTCCAGCAAAGGGGGAAGCCCCTTATAAAACCACCAGATCTTGTGAGAACTACCTCACTATCATGACAACAATATAGGGGAATCTGTCCCCATAATTCAATTATCTCCATCTATTTTTTTCCATGACACACGGGGATTATGGGAACTACAATTCAAGATGAGATTTGGGTGGGAACACAGCCAAACCATAATAATATGTATCTCTAAAAAGCAACATTTTAAAAAATAAACTGCAATACTATTAAGATAGAAAACAAAAGTGATATCTTCTAAGGCCAGGCACAGTGGCTTATGCCTGTAATCTCAACATTTGCAATACCAAGATGGGAGGATACCTTGATCCCAGGATTCTGAAATTGTGTGCTTGTTTACTCATGGTGTAATTTACTTTCTACTGATATCTATTATATTTTCTATAAACTGGTAGTTCAATCTGAAGGCTTGATTGGATTACAGTTAGAAATACTTTGTGAAAGAGCACCCTATACTACATTATGTGTCATTTCTGGACCTCTGGGAAGCAGATGTTGAGGCATAATTAGAAGTGCAAAAGATTTATTGGGAAAAATGCCTGGGAGGATAGAGGAGAGGGGGACCAAGAGTTTTTATGATCTGCACAAAAATTCTGAAACCTTTAAAAGTATATAAATTGTTTAGGATTTGCACCCCATTCTCCTTCATGTCTTCACCTGCTCCTTCTTCCTCTCAGAAAACCTTATTTGCAAATTTGAATTTCTCTGAGTTTTTTAGTGGGCTATGATCTTTGTCATTTCTAATACTTCCACATGCTATTGGTTCCTTTGTTTGGAATATTCTTTCCATCTTGGTCAATGTGAACTGTTAATTATACTATAAAGATAACTTGGCCGGGCGCGGTGGCTCAAGCCTGTAATCCCAGCACTTTGGGAGGCCGAGACGGGTGGATCACGAGGTCAGGAGATCGAGACCATCCTGGCTAACACAGTGAAACCCCGTCTCTACTAAAAATACAAAAAAATAGCCGGGCGTGGTGGCAGCGCCTGTAGTCCCAGCTACGCGGGAGGCTGAGGCAGGAGAATGGCGGGAACCCGGGAGGCGGAGCTTGCAGTGAGCCGAGATGGCGCCACTGCACTCCAGCCTGGGCGACAGAGCGAGACTCCGCCTCACAAAAAAATAATAAAATAAAATAAAATAAAATAACTTAAATATCATCTCCTCCAGTAAACTCACCTTCACTTACCTGGAGACTGGTTGACTGATTCTCTGAATTTCTGTAAATCCTCATATGTATGTCTAGAACAGTGCTTATCTTATGTTTTTTCACAAATTATTTATGTGTTTGTTTCCTCATTTAACTGTGGGTTAGGAGAACTGCAAATATGCTATTTCTTCTGTACATTATTAGTGGTTAGTACAGAGCTTGGTCAATATTAGCTGTTCAAAAGAACGAGTACATAATTCTTCAATGAAGTGTAGTTTCAAAGCCAGTTTCTCTACTCTCTTGCTCTCTGATTAAATATTCATCTTTCAAACTATTACCCAAACTGCATTTTAGGGACAATAAAACACTTAGTCGTTACACACAAGGGCTCTGAAGCCAAACACTTGAAGTTAAAATCCTATCTAAGCCACTTACCGTGTGACCCTAACCACCTTGGCCTTATTTTCTGCCTCTGTGAACTAATAATTAGATTATCAATTTTATATGGTTGCTTCAAGGATTAAGTGAGAAAATAGGTAAGCATTCAATAAACATTAGCTACCATTTCCAAAGATCACATCTCATTATAAAATCTTTATATTTACCTACCCCTGCATCACATGCTCCAGCTACATTAACATCACGGTTACCAATGATTCTATTAGCTGGCCGGGCACGGTGGCTCACACCTGTAATCCCAGCACTTTGGGAGGCTGAGGCGGGGAGGTCACAAGGTCAGGAGTTCAAGACCAGCCTGACCAACATGGTGAAACCCCGTCTCTACTAAAAATACAAAAATTAGCTGGGCATGGTGGCACACGCTTGTAATCCCAGCTACTTAGGAGGCTGAGGCAGGAGAATTGCTTGAACCCGGGAGGTGGAGGTTGCAGTGAGCTGAGATTGTGCCACTGCACTCCAGCCTGGGCGACAGAGCGAAACTCCATCTCGAAAAAAGAAAAAATTAATTAGCTTATAATTATTTACTCTGTTCAATGCATAATTTAATTGATTGAACATATATTTTCAATCAGGCACTGCTCTAGATATTAGAGATATGGCAGTGAACAAATAGATTAATTTTTTTTCCCCTCATATGGCTTATATTCTAGGGAGAGGAGGCAGGCAATAAGCAAAAATAAATATGCTAAATATATACTCTTTGAGATAGTATACATTGAAATGGAGGAAATAATGTAGAACTTGGGTGTTCAGGGAATGCTGAGGGGGTGTTGTTCTAAATAGGGGGTTCAAGTAAAACCTCACTGAAAAGGTGATTTTGAGAAAACACCTGGAGAAAATAAGGGAGCAAGTAATGTAGATATTTGAGGAAAAGCAGTTCAAAACGATAATGAACTGCTTTTCATTCGGAACAAAGGCTGAATTATTGAAGCAGAAATGTGCTTGGCATATGCAAAGAATCATGGGGAGGTCATATTGACCAAAGAAGAATAAGAAACAGGCACAATAATCGAGGCTAAAGTCACAGAGGTAGCAGGTTCCAAATGACATGAAGTGTTTTTTTTTGCTTTGAGCGAGCTGGAAAGCCATTGCCAGTTTTGAGTGTACGAGTATTGTGATGAATTTTTAAAAGATCATTCTAGAAGCTGTGTGCAGAATAAACTATAGATTGATAAGGGTTGTAGCAGAAATACCAGGTAGGAGTCTATTCCAGTAATCCAGATGAGGGATAATGATGATTTGGTTGACAGTTGTAATGTTAGAGATAGTGAGAAGTGGGCCAGTTTGAAAAGTATTTTAAAAGAGCATACAGGATTTGCTGATGAATTGGATTTGGGGGAAAAAAGGAGAGGAGTTGGGCATAATAATAATAATAGCTAATGCAGTTGCACTTAATACACATTCAACACTATTAAATTTTTAAATAAGTATTAACTAATTTAGTTTTCAGAAACAATGAATAAATAATTCCTGGCACATGTGAGTACTCAGTATTTACTAATTGAGGCACAGAGAGGATAACTAGCTTACCCATGCTATGCAGCTAGTAAATAGTGGATCCAAGATTCAAACCGAGACAGTGTAGCTACAGAATTTATGATTTTAAGTGCCGCATGATGGATGGATGCTTTGAAAGAATGTTAGGGACAGGGTCTGGGATCCATGAGAATAAAGAAGGCCAGTGATTTTGTGAGCTCAGCAGCCATGAGCAGGAGTGGCGCTAAGAGGCCCGGGGAGATGCCTGCTACCCCAAACATTGACTCTTCCCTGTGCAGGATGTTAGAAGCCCCCCAAACTCCAGTAGTGTTCTACAGAGAGATAGTCAATAGACAATTTCTTAATTAGCCATATTTTTTAAAAAATGGCTTTCCATTTCATCCATACTTAGGCATTTGCTTATTTTGCCTAAAAGGGTATAACACAATTTGTCAACCAAAATGAAATTAATGTGAAAATTTTGTTGTTTGTTGGATTGCCACATTGGGGAATTATTTCACAGTTTTGATGAGTGAGCAGATATTAATTGAGAAACATGGAGTGACCAGAGAAGGTCAGTCAACCTGTCTGTGTTTATCAGCAGCTGCTCCTTTATGTCATATCTGTGTTCTGTGGGGGCCAACCACTCAAGAAAGCTCAGACCTTGGCTTAGCCTCTTCTCAGAAGCTCATATGAGCTCCAGCCATTGCTAAGTGCTCTGGGCATGCTGTATCCATAGTGTACACTCACACCTGGACACAGAGCATGTCCTGGTGCCCTGTATGGGGAGGACAAAAGACCCACTGTCTCACACCAAGTTCTCCTACAAAATCCCTGCTGTTTTCCCATCAGCGTAATTATCAAACTGGGAGTGATTTCCACCTCCCCCTTTCTGGGAACATTCATCAATGTCTGGAGACATTTTTGGTTGCTATAACTGGTGAGAGGTGAGTGCTACTGACAGTGGGTGAAGGCCAGAGATGCTTCTGAATATCCTACAATGCACAGGAGTGCCTCTGTGCAAAGAATGATCAGGCTTAAAACGTTAATAGTGCTGACGATGAAAACTGGTGTAGGATGAAGCCTTCCTTGTCTTAGTTTAGGTTGGGCTATTGGGGTGGGACAGATTACCTCAGAGCTTATAGGACACACAGAAATCTGAATAGTTGGGGCCATTGGTAAGAGGTTAAAGGGCAGGACAGTCAGAAGGTGATTGGCTGAAGAACTCAGCAGAATCCATTTCCCTTGTCTTTCCCATTATTGCTAGGGAAAGAGAGGGTGCCAAAACCTGAAGGAACAGTCCCCTGGTGCAATAGCAGCCAATGAGAAAATGTTGCTGGTGAGAAGACGATTGCAACATATCATAACAATTATATTTTTAAATAAGAAGCCACAGATGTATAGCCATTATCTAGCTATCTTCTCTCCTGTTAGCTTCAAGCTCTCTAAACTCTTTCTTCCCGGAAAGAGGCAATTAATGGCGCCTGCCTTAAAGTTTCTTTCTCTTTTACTTCTTTCTCTCTGAGAAACAGGATTTTTTTTTTAACTTGTCTCTTTTCCCTTAGTTCTCTACTAAAATCAAGTTGGTGCTATCTATGTTATACTTCCAATGTTAAGTGAATATGAAAGTGTCTTATTTATACAGTCTTACCTCTGTTGAGATCAAGGAATCAGTCATGTTCTTGTGGTGGTAGAAAGTGAAGTGTCAGGACAAAACAAGTTGCGACTTCTGATTAACCAGGAAGCTAAAATGCCGTCTACTGGGAAGTCCGTGCATAGGCGCCTGATCTGTCCCGGGAGGCGCAGTAAACCTAACTCTAAAACCACACTCATTTGGCCTCATGAGAAAAATAATGTTAAAAGCTTAATTTCACACAATGAATATCTATTGGTGAAGAGTTCCGAGTTTTCCACGATATAAAAAATGTATTAAAAATGGATGATTACCTAACAGAGACAGGGTTAGTCATCTATGAAATGATTCTCCAAAATAATACTGAAACACACACACATGCACACACACACACACACCACATACACATTTTGGGGGAGTAAACCCTTATGAAAGCTTATAAATTAAACTCTGCCAGTTGTTTATATACCTACATGAGTGGTTTTATCAGCTCACCTCTGGAAAGCACATTAAATTTGCTATTTGTCACTAAAGGTAGTTACCAGTATTGATTTAAGACTGCTGGTGACAAGGAAAGATAACTAGTGGTCCTATGAGTTAGGTGTCTAAAGGATTCAATGAGATGGTTATTAGGGAAGCAAAGTGAAATTGTAGGACAAGCGAGGCTCCTGGCTTCTGGTGAATGAGGAAGTCAGAAGGCAGGCAGACTGCTGAGAAATGTTCCTGCTTGTTCTGCCAGCCTGACCCGGGTGGCAGAACAAGGAGTGGCCATAAAGACAGTTGGCTAATTTAGGAAAAAAAGCAAAATAATTATGTGAATAAATAATGTTACACAGTTGGGATTATTTCTATCCCTCCATAACAGAAATGGGCAAACTATGGCCACTTAAAAGACCAAGGTACAGAGTGACGTCACCAAGATGGCTAACAAGAGTTACCTGGTGCTTGTCTTCTCCTTCACAAAAAGAGACAAAAAACAAATAAACAACTATATTTTGAGTACAGTGACTGAGGAAGCACTCTGGAGAGCACCAGGGGAGTGGTGAAAACGCCACAGAGCAATGAAATCCAGGACAGCACCATAGAGAGGGGAATGAGGAAGCCTGTCTTTGCAACACTGTCTCCCCCATTGGGATCAGCTCAGAGTCAGGGGGAAATTAATCTTACAGTTAAAAGGTAAGCTAGAGATCCACAGTAGTCCTCATTTCTGCCACAAACATTAACAATCCTTGCTACAAGAGAGTCCCCCAGTCCTCATAGTCTCTGAATCCAGTTTGAAGAGTAGCTTGGAGTTTGTGCAGCTGCATTGCCTCAGAGTAGGAATTCAACATGAGCATCCTCCACACCAGCGACCTAAACTGCTATGACTCAGCACCATCTTGAAATGGACGCACTAATACAGTGCATCCTGCTCTGAGGACCAGTAGCAACGGACTCTCTTCATCTCTGAGGTCCCGCCATCATGCCACCAGGTGCATATGGTTGCCTGCAGCATCATGATCCCAGCTGCCCAGAGCCTAGGCCAGACTGAATGACTGAGACCCTGACATCCAAACCTGCATGGCAACCCCATGCCCTCAGGAAACATGCAGACCTGCACAGCATGCAGGGAGCATGACAAAGCTGAAATGGTGTGTTATTCATTGAACATTAAAAGTGATGAGCACTACAGGTGGTTTCTGATGAAATAGTCATTTCAATAATTCTGAGCATTTTTTTTTGTCACATCTAACTGAAAAGCAACAATGTATTCAGCGTCTGTGGAATCCAGGATGTTTAAAAAATTCAAATTTTATTATCAGTATAAATGGATACATAATTAATAAGGGTATTGCTGATTAAAGTAAAACAGGCAAGGTATAAGCAGGTCTTCCTGACAATCAGCCCTTTGTTACTGCTCAGAGTTCCCTGGGTTAACCACACTCTGAATCAAAATCAGATGCTACTATGTGAACTCAAAAGGAAGTGAAATAAAAATACAATTTCCTGAAATAACTACCAGTAAGCATCACAGTAGAAACAGTCTAGGCTCTGAAATCAGACAAACCTGGATTATAGTACTATTCTCTGCATTTTAGCAATCTTGTGCAGAAAACCTCTCAGAGACTTACTTTTCTATTTGTAGTATAGGAATATTATCTTCTAATTCGTAAGTTTATTGTGAAGGTTAAACAATGAGACAATATATGTAAAATGCCTTGCATATAACAGGTGCATGCAAATATTAACTACTATATAAAATTTATTGATTTGCCTTATTCTCAACTAATTTATCTTCATGTAGAATCTAATTTATAAATTTAAAATAAATTCCCACAGATTGTCTTTTCCTCTTGAGAATTTATGTTTTATTATTTTTACTATCACTGTTATTTTGTTAGTAGTAGTAGTAGTATTTCAATTGATCAATTTTTGATGATTTGGAGAATTGTCCAGAAACTAAACAATCCTGACATTTTAGAAAGAGTAGCTGTGTTGTGAGCTACTCATTCACAAAGGACGTTGCATGAGACAAGAAGTGTTCACTGTTATTTCCAACCTCATGTTTTCCTTTTAGTTCATTGTTTTTGTCTGGGCTACTGTAACAGAATACCTGAGACGGGGTAATTTATAAAGAACAGAAATTTATTTCTCACAGTTCTGGAGGCTGGGAAATTCAAGATGAAGCTACCAACATCTGATGGGGACCTTCCTGCTGTGTCCTCAATAGTGGAAGGCAGAAGGGCAAGAGAGGAAGAACTTCCTCTGTCAAGTCCCTTTAAAAGGGCACCAAATCCCATTCATGAGAGAGGAGCCCTCGTGACCTAATTATATCTTAAAGGCTCCACCTCTTAAAACCATCACACTGGCAACACCAAAATTTTGGAAGGGACATACTCAAATCATAGCAAGTATTGAAACATAAATAGAGAAATGCAACTTAAATTGTTGGGAAAAAGAAGACACAAGACTGCATGCTATATAATTTTATTTGTGTAAACTGTATAAACAGGTAAAGCTAATATAATCTGTTAGAGTCAGAATAATTGTGACCCTAGGTGGAAAAGGCTGTGTGTGTGTGTGTGTGCACATTTGTGTATGTATTGGGAGGGTTGGTGAGTGAAAACCTCTGGGGTGCATGAAGAGAACCGGTGATGGTGATATCTTATTCTTAATCATGGCGCAAGTTACATGGGGTTCATTCAATTTGTGAAAATTCAGCAAGATAAATCCTCTTAATGTGTTAGATTATCTGTATATGTACTATATTAAATACAAACTTTTAAACACATGATCATGGCAAAAACATTATATTTATAATTATGTATTTTTTGGAATAGTTGAAAAAAGAAAGAGAACTAAAAATTACCCAAAATTCTACCTCCAGATTATAGCTAGTGCTGACATTTTATTTTATTATTCTGCTATTATTACTCTTTTTAAACAAAACCAGAGTCATGGTACATGTGAAATTTGTATCCTACTTTTGATAATTTATATTATTTTTCATAAATTCTGAATGTCATGAAATGTTTTGAAAATTTGATTTTTAATACCGATGTAGTATTGCATTATATGGATGTGCCATATCTTATTTTACTAGTCTCATCTGCATAGCATTTAAGTTGTTTCCTTGGTTTTGTGTTTTTTTTTTTTTTTTTTTTGAGACAGAGTCTGGCTCTGTCACCCAGACTGAAGTGCAGTGGCGCCATCTCGGCTCACTGCAGCCTCCACCTCCTGGGTTCAAGCGATTCTCCCACCTCAACCTCTCAAGTAGCTGAGATTACAAATGTGCACCACCATGCCTGACTATTTTTTGTATTTTTCGTAGAGACAGGGTGTCACCATGTTGGCCAGGCTGGTCTCGAACTCCTGACCTCAAGTGATCCGCCCCCCTCAGCTTCCCAAAGTGCTGGGATTATAGGCGTGAGCCACCGCACCTGGCTGTTTTCATGTTCTTTTGCTTATAAAAATGCTATTATCAACAATATTGTACATAAGTCTTTGTGTCTCTCTGAACATTTCCTTAAAATAAATTCTTACAAGTGAAATTACTGAGTCCAGAGGTATAAATAACTTAAGCTTTTGATAAATATTATCATTTTCCTCTCTTAAAAAATCCCGTGAATCCTTATACTCTTACCAGCAGTATTCAAAGGTACCAATCTCTCTGCACCATTATCATCACAAGATGATACAGTTAATATTTATCAATATTTTACTAGCTCTATCTTCTACCAAGTTCCTTTCCTCATGTATCTCTAGAAATCCCTAAGGAATCTGTTCATGTTTCATGCATCCAGCTTGTTCTTATTTTCTATCTCAACTAGTTGTCTGATTCCAGCTTGTTATCTACTTACTGCCAGCTCCTAACGTGCTTCCATTGCTCAGCTGTCATTCTTCCTTTTACTGTTTCTCCACAAGTATAGAAAAATGCCTTTTCTTCAATTCTCTACAGGGCAAGATAAGGCTGTGTTGAAACAATTTAACCAGAGTTTAACAAAGGCTTGGAGGAAACATAAAAGGTTCAAATTCCAGATATATAAAATCGTGTTGTAGTTATAGATATTCTAATACCTCTAAATCTCAAACCTTTCAATCAAAGTCACAGGAAGTTCTTAGGTTGATTCTGACACCTTGCAATTATATCCGTAATCTGTTACTATTACCCAGCTACCATTTTTCAGGGAGCAGTTCACCTCCTCTACAGGAGAATGACCTTGAACATGTGTCCTATAACATGTAACCATGACTCCAGCTTGTATAGATTTATTCTATCTGCATGATGGGAGTGCAGCATTAAAAAAAATCTAGTAATATTTCTGCATTTAGTGACATCACATTGAAATCAGCCATGGTGGGAATATTTACACTAGGGAAATTTAAAAATGCTTCAAATGAGGGCTTATTGTTTTGCTGATCATCTATACTTAAAAATATTATAGAGAAAATGTTAACAATGAAAATTAAACCTAAAAGGGTGTCATGGCTGTAGGCATTGCATTGTGAATAGTAAAAAACTAAGAAAATATCCTTCCACTATTTGAAAACTATTATCTGATTCAGTGAAGAAGCCATTCCTGTCATTGATGAACCAGTGATGTTCCAACATATATCTTTGTTGTTTCACTTTCATCATACTCATTAAAACACATGCAAATATCAACCAACATTTATGTGGAAGCTAAACACATGGCCGGTGGCTCATGCCTGTAATCCCAGCACTTTGGGAGGTCAAAGCGGGCGGATCATTTGAGGCTGGGAGTTCGAGACCAGCCTGGTCAACATGGTGAAACCTCATATCTACTGAAAATACAAGAATTAGCCGGGTTTGGTGGTGCATACCTGTAATCCAATCCCAGCTTATCAGGAGGCTGAGGCAGGAGAATCGCTTGAACCCGAGAGGCACAGGTTGCAGTGAGCCAAGATCTCACCACTGCACTCCAGCCTGGGTGACAGAGTGAGGAGATTCCACCTCCAAAAATGAAAAATAAAAAAAAAGAAAGAAAAGAAAAGAAACTAAACACATTAATCAACTGCAGCCATAGTTTGGTTATGGATACAAGAGTCTGGCAAAATTCAATAAAAGCATTTTGTAAGAATCAATAGTTTCTTGGATATTTTCAAAAAAGTGTTGTATATTTGAGTAATATTTGTAAATTATATGCTAGTACTTATTTAAAACAATAAACCTTAAATATAAATATGTGTGCATATACTGGTGGGTGTCACTCACACCCATATACAATATTTTTGTTTTAATATAAAACTGGTTGTTAAGCAATTGCTGGTGCACTGTTGACATAGAACCTATGTGACCTTCTGGATTTTAATTATGGTGAGATAGGAAGGCATGGAGAGGGTTTTTAGGAGAGGAAATAACATAATTTAACTTACGATTTAACAAGATATAAGAGGATCACTATAGCTTGCATGCTGAGAACATGGGGCATTTGTTGGAGGTTAAAATGAGGTACAGTTGGAGCTTTTTTGTAAACACAATGAGAGCAATATTGAAATGTTTGTATACTAAAGGCAATGATCTAGCAGAGAAGGGTTGTTTTTGTCTGTTTTATGTTGCCATAATAAAATTCCATAGATTGGAAAATGTATAATGAAAATTTATTTCTGTTACAGTTCTGCAAGCTAGGAAGACCAAGACTATGGCCCTGGCATCTAGGCAGGGAGCTTCATGCTGTGTCATCTCCTGGTGAAAGGCAGAAAGGCAAGATAAGGTGAGGTTAAGCCATTCTCATGATAACTAACTGACTCCAGTAATAATGACATTAATTTATTCATAAAAGCAGAGCCCTCCTGACTCAATCGCCTCTTGTTATACCCCACCGCCCAACACTATTGCACTGGGAACCAAGTTTTCCACATACGAACTTTGGGGAACACATTGAAATAATAGCAGGGGAGAATCTGATGATGCAGACGAGAAAGAGGATATTGCTTGAATAGGCAATAAGAGACAGAATCTAGTGTGTAAATGGGAGTGAGTTCTGTAGTTAGTCAGGATCATGGACGATTACACATAGCAACAAGAAAGAAGGTAGAATACATGGCCATAGTCACAGGTGGGTGTCTAGATGAAGAAGTAAGAGCTTTGGAAAATTCTGTCTGTTTCTATCTTTTTCAGAGGATGAGCATGGGCAAAGAGCTTTTAAAAGATGGAAAAGAGAAAAGAAAGTACAATATGGCCCTCTAGGTGAGTGAAAAAGTGTGTTCTAGGGAGATGATGTGGTTTGGCTGTGTCCTCACCCAAAATCTCATCTTGAATTGTAATCTCCATTATCCACATGTGTCAAGGGCAGGACCAGGTGGAGGTAATAGGATCATGGGGGAGCTTTCCCTCATACCATTCTCATAATAGTGAGTGAGTCTCACAAGATCTGATGGTTTTATCAGTGTCTGCATTTCCCCTATTTGTACTCATTCTCTGTCCTGCCGCCCTGTGAAGAGGTGCCTTCCACCATGATTATAAGTTTCCTGAGGCCTCCCCAGCCATGCGGAACTGTGAGTCAATTATATCTCTTTTCTTTATAAATTACCATGTCTCAGGTACTTATTCATAGCAGTGTCCGAATGGAATAATACAGCAGATAAATGTGATTGGATGTCTTTCACATAACTGAAATCTATATAGTAAAAATTAAATCCCAACTTTCCTTCACCTGCATTACTATTCAGTGCTAATTAGTATCTAAAATTCTTTGAGTGGGACACTAGGCTCAGCACTGTATCATTATCTTATTTGATCTTCACTATAACTCTATTTGTTAGAGATAGCTGGTTTTCACATTTTACAGATGAGGAAATAGAAGCTGTGAGATATACACACACACACACACACACACATATACATACATATATATACATTTACCAAACTATTAAGTGGCAGTATATTACTCAAATTCAGTCTATATTCAGGGTCATAGTCCTTAACTACATAGAGAGCCATATAGGACATTATCAGAACTCTAGATTTTACTCAGCAATAAATGTATGTTTTACACTACAATGATATCTCAATTGCCCAAGTAAGAATTTGAGAAGTCACTCTGATAGGCAGAAAAGTGGACCTTGCCTGCAGATATCTGTGTCCTAATCCCTGTAATCTATAAATCTGTTACATTACATAGCAAAGAGGAATTAGGGTTACAGATGGAATTAATGTTGCTAATCAACAGATAGGAAAATTATCTGGGTATGGCCAAAGTAATCAGAAGGGTTCTTAAATGTGAAATAAGCATGCAGAATAAAAGATAATTAAAGAGATGGTATTATGAGAGGCCATGGTCTGACATTGCTGGCTTGAAGATGGAAAGTGGGGCCATGAGCCATGGAATGTGGGTGGCCTCTGGAAGTTGGAAAAGGCAAATAATCCAGATTTCCCCCTACAGTCTTCAAAAGGAATATAGCTGTGTGTACTTTGATTTTTGTCCAATGGGATCCATTAATACTTCTGACTCCCAGAATTGTATGATAATATGTTTTTGTTATTTTAGGCCACTAAGTTTGTGGTAATTTGTTACAGCAACACTAGGAAACTGATAGTCATCATTAACTCTTCTCTGTACCTCTCCACCATTTCTATCAAAGTCATAATGAAAATTTGTGTGGGTTTTATCTTTAATTTTTGTAAACTCCCTCACCACCATGTTGTTTTAGAAAGGATTTAACGTTCTTCCTGGGTTAATATCTTCAAAAAAGTTCATTTTCTTTTCTAGCTTTATTTTTGTTTAATTCAGTACCTCATTCTCTCTCCACTGAATATCTGTGGTATTATCTTTGCTAGTTTTCTTGCCTTTTACACTTAAGCCTTGGTCCATATTTGTGCAAAGTGATCCATCATTCTAAAATGCATGCAATGACACAGGGGAGTATGTAGAAGAGAGGGACTTTAGTGAGAGCCACCAGCATGAAGGAAGTTGGATTTTTTCCCCCTATTTCCATGTGAGATTGGTTTCTTTAGATAATTCATTATGCATTAACTTACTCTTGCTATTGCTTACAGACAGGATACTTTATTTTGTTTAGAAACTACAACATGTGCAAAGCTCAGGAATGTAGATGCTCACCACAACTTATAGTTATGTGGGTGCTTCTCTACTTCCTATTCTCATCATGGGACATTGCAGTGAAAGAGAGAGATGACTTTTCACATTCCTGGTTAAGAAACCATTCATAAGCAAAAAAAGAAAAACCATTAATCCAGCTGATTCCTAAATCCTAGTAATATGTATTCAAATTGTTTATTTGGCATTATAGAATGAAGACTGAACTTGGAATCTTAAACATCGAAGGTGAATTCTACCTTTAACTCTTATTGCATATATGTCCTCAGTACAAGTCACTGCACCTGTCAAACCTGTTTCCTCATCTGCAAAAAGGAAGGTAGAAAGGAAATTATCTTGGGTTGGGAGCTGGGCTACACACATATGTACATTGTCTCATCTAATCTCCAGAAAAAAGCAAAGAACCGTTAGTGCACAGACTTGTCTTTTCACTCTTCTATCTAAAAAACAGAAAACTTTTGTGAATTATAATGGTAGAAGAGGCTGAAATATGAACTCTGAATAACTGTGGACCTTAGCTATAATTCTGGGAGGCAATATCCATTTCTCCCAAAGGTTACATTGGGAAACCTGGCATCTACTAACTACTTTGCTGTTGATAAGATGTGTGACTTTAGACAAGCTATGTGCTCCCACCTGGGCTCACTTTCTGCCCCCTTCTTAAAATGAGAGGATTGGATTATTTCTACAAACCCTTACCTTTGATATTCTATGCCAGGAATTGGCAACTATCTTCTACAAAGGGCAGATAGTAAATATTTTAGGCTTTGCAGACCAAAATGTCTCTGTCAAAACTACTCAACTCTATCTGTACAGAACAAAGACAGCTGTAGATAATATGTAAATTAATTGGCATGACTGCATTAGAGTAAAACTCTACTTACAAAACAGATTGTGGCCTGAATTTAGCCCAGAGAACTTAGTTTGATGAGCCCTGGTCTACGGAGCAATGAAGAATTTTGTGTGTGACCAATTCCACTCTTCCTTTTTCTGTTTGGATCAATATAGTCAGAACTAATTTTGTTCATGCCTAGCCTAAAGATGTCTCTCTGTTGAAGTGGAGTTTATTTATGTGCTTCAATGTTTTTTGTTTAAGTCAGGATTAAGCTGAGAATTTTGAGAAGTAACTAGACAGGTTTTTGGCTGTAGCTTATTAAGAACAGCATTGGCTATCTTAAGCATACATGAATACTATCATGTTCTACATATGAACATGACAGAAATGAAGAAACCATTAATGAATAAAAGTTATATGATAGTTATGAATTTGGATAGATTTAAGATCCTACTCTCACCTATTTGTTCCAATTTTTATGTGTGATCATATTATCACAGCAACCTAGCCAATATATTGACATCAATCAAAATATATATTGGATTGCATTTTAAGTTATCAAACATACTGCTTTTTTGATATGCACAGAGATCCTTAATGAGGCTTCTTGGCTATAAGAGAATGTTTCACAAAGAGTGGGGCACAGAGGGGAATTAAGAATTTTCATGTATTTCTGCAGATGGTAGATGGACAAATGGCTTGTTAAAGGTATTTGATTAGGTTAAGCAACTGTCACAGGAAAGTGACTTGGAAATCACTGTCAAAGCCAGCATTTGAACAATAATATAACTTTAGGTCTGTGTACTCCAAGTTTTTCTTTATGTATGGCTTGGCCTGTTCAACAATGGTAGCATTACTTTAGGACTTTCTTTTTCTTTTGCTGTTGTTTAATTCAGCTAGCTCTTTGTGCTAAAAATGAATCTGATGGCAATGTATATCACGAAAGGTTTTCATCACAGCAAGAAGTACTTCTGAAGCTGGAGGAAGCTTTGGGCACGTTGACAAATTTCCCCAAAGGAAGACTGCAGTATGGGCTCCTAAATCAGCAAGTGTTTTGATATTTGAACGTTCTCTTTATTTTCTATTCTCACTGTTTCTTTCTGTTCCTCTATGCCTTCAACTTCACTTGTTCAGTGACTTCAGTCGTAGAAAATATTCAGAGGGCATGGGCAGATGGTGAATTCACCAGGGAGTTTATGAAATTCTCTGATTCATTTCATCATTCTAGAATTATACAGAAATGAGCCCAGTATGAGCTTAAGCATATTCTGCCTTGAAGAATGAAAAAAAAATGCACCAAAAATGATTAAAACGTAAATTTAAGCAGTCTTTTATTTGCCCTGTAGAATATTTCTAATTAGATTTTAGCTGAATTCTGTCAGTTCCTTACCCCAATAGCTGCATTTTCCAGTTCTGGATAACATTTTTATCAGCGTTTCTTTTTATTCTGATAATGATATTTTTCTCATGATTTTTTATCTGATCAACCTTTCATGAATTTTATAAATAAATATGTATTTATTGTATGAGCTTCAACATTATTGTGCTTACTTTTGACATGATCCATTTTTGTTATTTTACAAATTGCAAACACAAAATTTAACATAGGATACAAAAATATTATGCATATTATACACATACACACACACACACACACACACATCCATATGCAATCTGGTGCCGCGTAAAGAATCTGTCAATTCCACTGGTTCCCAGTGAGATGCAATTTTGTCCCATGTCACACATTTGGAAATGTTTGGAGACATTTTTGGCTGTCACAGCCTGGGGTGAGAGGAGACAGGGAGAGAATCTAGTTGCATCTAATGGGTACATGTCAGGAATTTTGCCAATGGTCTGCTATGCACAGTCCAGACCCTCATACCCAACATGGAAAAAAAAAATATCCAGCTCAAGTTAACCAATAGTCCCCAGGTCTAAAAAATTCAGGTCTGATTTAAAAGCATGTAAAAATGTACACAGATAATTCAGGCAATTCTATATCATAGCACAGATCTTTAACATGCCATAAGTCCTTACAGTACATATGGGAAAGTTTTACAGGAAAGTGCTAGAAGTTTTTTTTCTCATGGTATGCAATCTACTCTTATATTAAGAACATTGCAAAGTAGAGAGTCTTACAATGCACCCAAATTAATATATTTTTTCCTTGAGAAATGACCAGGAGGATTTGATTAAGAATATATATTTATATTTGTTGTTATCTTTATAGTTATATCTGCATAGAACATTTTTTTCTATCAATTGCTGTCCATCATTCTATTCCATTTCTTTGCTACCTGTACTTGAGTAATAGAAGAGCTGCTATGTTAATTCAATATAAGCTTTGACCCTGGAAATTTGGGGAAAGACATTGGGAGTGAGAATCCACTCTCTCTTTCTTTCCCTATGGCTGCTAAACCTATAATATGCAATGTACCAGATATTTCTAAGACTGTACTTTTGATTACATTAATTGAAGAAGCACTGAAGATCTAGAGGGAGACAGAGATAAACAAAAAGAGGAAGAAGTTGTATAATAAGCTCTTCTGTGCATTGTGAATGTATTTTCCACTCTGGCACTTTTTCAAAAGTAGGAAATAAAAAATAAAGTTTCTTTATGCATATTGGCAATAATAGACTGCTCTTTCCTTCTTTTCTTCTTTCCTTCTTTCTTTCTTTCTTTCTTTCTTTCTTTCTTTCTTTCTTTCTTTCTTTCTTTCTTTCTTTCTTTCTTTCTTTCTTTGACTGAGTTTCGCTCTTGTTGCGCAGGCTGGAGTGCAATGGCTCCATCTCAGCTCACCGCGACCTCCGCCTCCCCGGTTCTAGCGATTCTCCTGCCTCAGCCTCCTGGGTAGCTGGGATTACAGGCATGCACCACTACACCCGGCTAATTTTTGTATTTTTTAGTAGAGACGGGGTTTCACCATGTTGGTCAGGCTGGTCTCGAACTCCTGACCTCAGGTGATCTGCCTGCCTCGGCCTCCCAAAGTGCTGGGATTACAGGCGTGAGCTTCTGTGCCTGGCTGACTGTTGTTTCTTTGAATGAGAAACACTGGAAATAGACTTTAATGAGAGAACATGAAGGTCAAGATTATTTTAGTCATACAGTCATATATGTGCACACGTGTGCACACACACCTTTGCACATATAAATCCATAATGTATATGTTATCTGCTACTTTGCTACTTTTACTCATGAATGTCCTGTAAATGCCTTTTTATTTCCACTTACATCACTATTTTCATAACTGCTGAATCGTTCAGGGCTTTACATCACTATTTTCATAACTGCTGAATGGTACATTTTCTTCACTAAGCTATGCTTTTCTTGATTGGAATTTAGGTGGTTTGTTACCAGAGGTTCCCTGATAAAACAATGCTGGAGTGATCATGCTTATGTATACTCTTTATGCATTTTTTGCTATCATCTTCAGAAATATTTCTAGAAGATCTGTTGAGTCAAATAATATTTAATTTAAACAATTTTGAAGCACAGTGCTAATTCCCCTTCTGGAAAGGTTGAGACGAGTTCCATTCCCACCAGTGCGCAGATATGCCCACATCGTATACCTTTCCTGACAGCGGGAGACCTCAGACTCCTCCATCTTTGTTAATATTTTCCTAATTATCACTACGAAGGGTAAAAAAAAACCTTCATTTTCATCTAAATTTTTGATAAATAGTTAAGGTGAACATCTTTTCATTTTTACTAACCATTTTCAATTCTTATTTTGGCATTTTCAATTCTTAATTGGCTTTTCATATTGGCTGCTCAGTTTTAAAAAATGTTACTCATCTTTTTAGTTTTGATTTATAGAAGCTCTTTGAATATTAAGAAAATGAATCTGTCAAATGTATTACAAATATTTTTTCCCAGATTTTCTTTTAACTCTCATTAGGGTACTTTTTAGCTAAAAAGAAGCTTGACATTTTTATGTTATCCTGTTTATCATTTTTTAGAAGTTCTTGGGATGCTAGTGAAGTTTAGAAAGGCATGACCTTCATCAAGATTATAAAAAGTATTCGTACAAAACTCCTTCAACTATAATTTAATTTTTAACATTTAAATATTTGATTTCTCTGGAATTGATTTGAGAGCTTTGGAGTGAGGTACTGCAGTCAAGCTTAGTAGCTAATGCTTAGGCTATATAATAAGAAAGACTTGTATTAAGGTCTGAGCTCCACCACTTAATTGCCAAGTGACCTTGAAAAAAATCACCTAACCTTTTGGAGCCTGTTTTTTTTTAATCTGTGAAAAGGGACAACCATACTGCCTAACTCACAGGTTTGTGATGAAAATAACAGTTCAAAGAATTTAGAGCAAATGTTGGAACATATTAAGCATATTATTAATGTTAGCTGGACTTCGTCTTGTTATTACTATTCCAAGTAGGTAAACAGTTTTCCCTAAATGATTTATTGATTAGTCTACCTTTTACCCAAAGACTGAAAATGTTATCTTCAGTATATACTTAATTACAATATACAATTAGACAGACATATGTCTAAATGTCTAAACCCTCTCTAATCTGTTATATTGTTCTGCCTGTGCATCTGGGTAACACCATTTCAATTACAATAGCATTTAGGATAGTTTTTAATGTCTAGTGGGCAAAGTCCCTGCCATTACTCTACTTACTTGATCTTTGTATAGATATTCTTCCATATTATTTCCTTCCAGATAAACTTTGGAATTTTTGGGTTGAGATTCACACACACACAGAATCCCATTCAGTAATATTTTAAACTTATTTTTTAAATGAAAGAACGATATTATAATTGTATATTAATTTTGCTCTCAGTTGCATTCATTTCTGATGTGTAAAAAAAAAATGATGTTGTCTTTTCCAAAAACATTAGAGTATTCTCAAAAGAATTTTTTTTTTTTTTTTGAGATGGAGTCTTGCTCTGTCGCCCAGGCTGGAGTGCTGTGGTGCGATCTTGGCTCACTGCAACCTCTGCCTCCCCGGTTCAAGAGATTCTCCTGCCTCAGCCTCCTGAGTAGCTGGGACTACAGCTAATATTTGTATTTTTAGTAGAGACGGGGTTTCACCGTGTTAGTCAGGATGGTCTCGATCTCCTGACCTCGTGATCCGTCCCCCTCGGCCTCCCAAAGTGCTGAGATTACAGGCGTGAGCCACCGCCCAGCCAAAATAATTTTTAATAACAGTAAGCATCCTTCGCTTGTTTCTGGAATTAATTTTGAACTTTATTTTTTATGATTAAATATGCTGTTTTTAGTTTGAGTCATATATTTAAGTTGTTAAGAAAGCACAATGCTAATTGCCCATCCAAAAAGCTAGAAAAATTTGCATTTGCAACAGTATGCATAAATATGCCCACATTCCATGACGTCCCTGACAGCAGATTTCCTTATGTTCTTTCCTTTTTGCTAATGTTTTTCTTTGTTATCAATTTGAAAGGTCAAAATATCTCATTTTAATCTCTTTACAGACACAGGAAGAACTGATATCTTTAAATCACTGCCTTTTCTATGTTTCTCTACTTTGATTCAGGCCTTTTTCTTTTAATCTCTCCCAGCAAAGTTTTATATGGTAGTTTTCTTCATTTAGTACTCATGCATTGCTTATTTAATTTATTCCTTGTTATTTTCTTTTCATTTTACTTTTGACTGCTTGTGTGAATGGGCTTTTTCATTTCATTTTAGCTTTTTGTTGGTGTGAAAGGAAGATATTAGACATTATCTATTAATTTTACAGTCACTTTCATATCAAACATGTAAAATTTTTCTACCCTTTTCTTTTCTTTTTTGAGACACACTCTCACTCTGTTGCCCAGGCTGGAGTGCAGTGGCGTGATCTCAGCTCACAGAAACCTCTACCTCCCAGGTTCAAGCAATCCTTGTGCCTCAGCCTCCCAAGTAGCTGGGATGGCAGGCACACACATCCATGCCCAACTCATTTATGTATTTTTAGTAGAGATGGGTTTTCACCATGTTGGCCAGGCAGGTCTCAAACCCCTGACCTCAGGTGATCCACCCACCCAGGCCTCCCAAAGTGCTGAGATTACAGGCAAGAACCACCATGCCTGGGCTTTTTCTTTTCTTTTCTGAATGTATTATGTAGCAATTGTGAAAAAATAGTTTTTGTATATATTCAAGGTATAAAACATGGTGTTATAAGATACACATATAGAGCATAAAATCTATCAATTTTAAAACAATTTTATATAACTGTCAAATGCCACATTCTAATTTTGTTCATATACAAATTCTAAATTTTTCAATTATTTTTACAATTAAGCATAAGGCTTTTAATTTGAATCATATATTACACATTTTAAGAAAGCACTTACATTTAAATGAAGGTTTAACTTTATAAATTTCCTCATTGACTTCTACCAGAATGACCATATTTCTCTCCTCCTTTGGCTTACTAATATGGTAAATTATATTTATGTAATTCTTTACAGGATTCCTGATTTTGCATGCTTTTCATTCCTAGAATGTCTCCCACTTCATCATTATATATTATTTTATTGATATACTGTTGGATTATGTTTACAAATATTTTCAAATACTTTATTTCAGACTTTTGTGTTAAGACATATTTTTCAGTAGATTTCTCTGCATTCATTAGTGCCATTAGGTCCATTTGGGTATTAGTATTATGCTTCCTTAATGAAACAATTAGAAAAGTTTTGTTATCTTTCACACTCTGAAACAGTTTAAAATATGTAGCAATTGTACTGGTTAAAGGAATGACCTCTCTAGCCAGAGAAAGGGAGAGAGAAAGAGAGAAGCAAAGATTCAAAATCTGGATTTTCCTACTCTTCTACATACTCTTTGTTTTTACATTTATAAAATGGTTATAATAATTGATAGGATTTGGCTGTGTCCCCACCCAAATCTCATCTTGAATTATAGCCCCCATAATTTCCATGTGTTGTAGGAGGCACCTGCTGGGAGATAATTGAAACATAGGGGCTGTTTCCCCCATACTGTTCTTGTGGTAATAAATAAGTCTCATGAGATCTGATAGTTTTACAAGGGGAAACCCCTTTCTCTTGGTTCTCATATTCTCTCTTGTCTGACACCATGTAAGACGTGCCTTTTGCCTTCTGCCATGATTGTGAGGTCTCCCCAGCCATGACTTAAGGGCTCTTAAGCCCAACTGATTTAGGGCTCTTTTTGGGCAATGAAAATGTTCTATAACTGGATTCTTACGATGATTGCACAACTGCTTAAATTAACTAAATATCATTAAATTGTGTAATTTATAATTCATAACCTTTATGTTAATTATACTTCAATAAAGCTGTTAAAGTCAAGAAAGTATAGAAAACTGTTCATGCAAATAATGTTAAGAAATAATAGATTTGGTGATTTCATGTGAGAGAATGGGGAATGAAAACCCTTTACCATAATACCCATAATACCCAAGGTTATGGATTGAGTAACAGGGATTACAGTCTGGAAATTCACTATACTGAGGAACACAGGAGGAGAAACCAGATCCACGGGAGAAGATAAATTCATGTTTAACAGTTGAGTTGGAAGTGCTAGTGAGATTTTCAAGTGGATATCTGTGAGGCAGTTCAGTATAAGAGTTGGAGATTAAGAGATTGATCCAAATGGTAATTTGGATTTGGAACTTCTCTTCATTAGTATTAGTGTTTTTCACCCTTTCTAAATAAGTAACTCTTGCAATCTTCCTTAATCTACTTTATTTCTCTACTATCTCGTATTTTTACTGTGTATATTCAATATTCTATACTAAAAATGATTGCTACTTGTAATATGTGTTTTCAAACTACATATTCTCCCCTATCATGCACTTCTAGATACTTTGATAATTCCTCTAGGGGCTTTTGTTGAAACATTTCATCAATGGTAACTGAATCCATTGGAGTGGGTGAGTTTGCTCATAGCACAATGAGAAGTGGCCATAGATCAAAAGGCTGAGAAATATAGAAATATTATTAATGAACTTATGAGAATAGTTTCAGAGGACTGGAAGGAACAGAATTCCAATTACAGTGGGAAGTTGGCTGTGAAGCAATTTTCAGCTAAGACAGAGGAAAGATATAGGGCAGTAGCTGGTGGGATTTGGAGAGAAGCAAAGGTTAAGATGAAAAATATGTTAGCATATTTATATGTGGATGTGACAGATCAATGACATAACTGGAGATAAAAGGGTGAATATTTAAAAAGTTAATTCCCCTTAGAAGATGAAAGATGAAAGGAATTCAGTGCATACTTAAGAAAGGCAGTTTTTTCTATTATAACCTGAAGAAAAGATGAAAGAATAGCTGCCCGTACATAGATATTCATGGTTGTTCCTCTGTATTCATACCCAATCTCCTCATTTTCTATTTGAAATTTTGGGGATATTGGCCTCATTACATTGTAATTATTTATAACATATTACATTGTAATTATTTATAAACTATTTTGCTCATTTTTCAAGGATATGTGTGTGTGTGTGTGCGTGTGTACATATATTCTATACCATCAATTGCTTTATGGGTCAGTACATTGTTTTCTACACAGTAACCCCTGACTTGTAGCTCTAAAAGAGTTGCCTCAAGACTGTTTAGGAAGCTGGGCCAGGAAAAACATGGTGATGCATTTAGTCATGTGGCTGTTCCTCTAGCTTTCCCTTCCTTATAGAGAGCTGAGGTCAAGGAATACAAAGCAAGTGGGGTGTGCTATTTCTTATGATTTACTTTTGCTTCCTTTCCCCAGCCTTCTAAGCTGAGACCTATCACTGGAAATCTTAGTAACTTATTCCACTTACTTACTGATGAAAATAAGTTATATATGGCGTTCAAAACCTGCAGAGTCTGAATTGTTGTATCCACTCTCCTTTTGGTCTAACTGTATTGTTCTTGACCAGTAGTATTATCTGGAGATTCTAGTATGTCCTTGTGACTTTTCCTGGTCTTTGTGCAGGTATATTCATTTTGTTTGTTTTGGTGGCTGTTAGAGAGGAAGCATTGTCGATGTGCACTTATGCCACTTTCCTTTCTCAAAAGTTCTGGAGAAGATTTTGAGGCCTTGATTAGTCTTTTTCAATTGCCCCACTAACCAATACACCATTCAGTCCCAAATAATGGGCAAGATTCAGCTTGGCAGAAATGACTTTGGGATCGTGTCAACTACATCTATGTAATGACACATTTAAATAAATTCATATTTGTGTGAGGGGTTTCTCACCAATAGAAATTTGGAAGCTAAGTCACTTGGTAAACCAATTAATTAACATTGTGTATATAAATCGTATTTATAAGATACTACTGTAAAGAATATAACCCATTAACAAAATACATAAAAGTTAGATTGTTTTAATAAGAATAATTTCTTACACGTGTATAGTGGATAGTGTCCTGTTTAAAATGTTCTTTCTTTACTAGCTAAATGAGTTATTACAGGAAGAGTGGGCCAGGCGTGGTGGCTCAGACCTGTAATCCCAGCACTTTGGGAGGCCGAGGTGGTTGGATCACCTGAAATCAGGAGTTCAAGACCAGCCTGGCCTCTTCTGTAGTAACTCCCATCTCTAGTAAAAATAAAAATAAAATAAAATAAAAAAAATTAGCCAGGTGTCATGGCAGGCACCTGTAATCCCAGCTGCTTGGGAGGCTGAGGCATGAGAACCACTTGAATCCGGGAGGTGGAAGATGCAGTGAGCTGAGATCACACCATTGCACTCCAACCTGGGTGACAGAGAAATATAGAAAGGATATTTTTTTTCTGTTGAAGGAAAGAAAAGAAAAGAAAAAAAGAAAAGAAAAGAAAGAAGGAAGGAAAGAAGGAGCATAAAACAGTGTTAATTAGGCCCTGTCAGAAGCACTTTTACAGGAATTATCTAATCTAATTCTTCTACAGTCCAGTTTAAGTTTCCATTATTATCCTAATATTAGAGAAAAGGGGATTCAAAGACTTTGATGACCGACATTTGCTCAAAGTCACACAATTAGTTCTCCAAGCCCTAGGACGAACTAATTGGAGAACCCTTGGAGTTCTCCAAGCTCCAAGCCTAGGACAATTAGGAAGCCAAGCCCTATGCCATAGAGCTCACAGCTTTAACCATGATAGCAGTGTATCACCTCATGTGAGATTGACAGCAGCAATGTAAGGTAAGAATGACATAGCATCCAGATTCTCCACATGAGGAACCTAAAATTCAGAGAGGTTAGAAAATTGTCCAAAATAACCCCTTAGCAGCAAATATGATGCACCTGGGAATAAAACTCAGGTCTCCAGCAAAGTTCATTGCTCATTTTATTACACTGCCTCTATCTATGCCCTGCCTTTGAGTTATCTAGAGACTGATACTGTGTTATGGAAGGTTATTTCCTAAGTAGGAAGACTGCAGCTATGTAATGCAAGCACATCCCTCATAGATCAATTGTGAGTTTTAAGTTAGATAGTGGCTGTAAATGCCTCTCACATTCCTTACACCTAACACATATTCCATAAATGAAGGGCAATTCCTTGCACATCCTACTACTGATCATTTATCTTATTTTATTGACTCTCTGTTCTTATTCTGATTCACTTTATTACAAAGTAACAGACATCTCTTTTTACCTTCGTATCTTTGACCTCATTCCTTAGTCAGTGCTACTTTCCTTAGCTTTCTACTTTCACTGACTGCTAAGCTCAATTTACTGCATGAATTCTACCAGTTGGAAAAAAAAAAGCATGGAATAAAGCCCTAATAAAGAGATAAAGCTTGGGAGCCTGCAGGATATAAGACATCAATGACAGGAAGTCTGAGGAGTTCCTATGAGTAGCAATGAGCAGAGTTCAGAGCCAAGGTGAATGCTAACAGACCTGTAACACTGATATGATAAATGATGCAATAAGAAAGTAATGACCATCTTTTCCAAATTAATACATCCTGCAAAGCACCTACACTATAAAGACAGCAATTCCATTCTTGAGGTTGAAGCCTGAAGCTTAGATGGGGTTTATGATAGTCCATTTTAATTGCCAACTTGACTGGGCCACTGGGTGTCCGTATATTTAGTTAAATATTATACTGGTGTGTCTGTGAAGGTGTTTTTGGATGGATTTGAGTGGGTAGGCTGAGTAAAGCAGATTTCCCTCCCTGATGTGGGTGGGCATCATCCAATCAATTGAGGGCCTGAATAAAACAAAAAGACAGAATAAGAGAATTTTTTCTCTACCTTACTGACTGGACTGGGGCATCAGTCTTCTCCTGCCCTTGTGCTGGGACTTACATAGTCAGCACTCCTGGTTCTCAGATCTTAAACATGGACTAGAATTTACACCATTGATTCTCCTTGTTTTCTAGCTTGCAGAGAGCAGATTGTGAGACTTCTCACAATAAAATGTGGAATTGACTCATGTGACTTTGGAGGCTGATATATATATATATATATATCTTATATTACATATATAAGAATACATATATATTACATATGTAAGAATCCTACATTATTTTATATATGTATTTTATTTGTTTTGTTTTTCTGGAGAACTCTGACTAATGCAGGGCCTAAGTTATTAGGATTTTAATCATTTGGGAACTATTATTACAGATTAATTGTACTAGCCATGTATATAAAATGTCAGTTACAAATATATGTACTACTGGCCCACTTTTACATGCATTGTCACATTTAAACTTCATAAAAAACCAGGGAAACAGCAAAGCTACTATAATCTCCATTTCAACATAGGGAAGAATCAAGCTTCAAAGAGTTCAAATAATTAGCTACAAATCACACACCGTCAAGTAGTGGAAGACGATTTGATTCTGTTTGACTCCAAATTCCTTGTTTTTTCATTTTTCCACACTGTCTCACTAAAATGAAACATAATGGTTTGTTAATCAATAAATTAATAAATAATTGATAATATAAGTACTCATAGTTTTTGGCTTCAGTGTTAGTGACTTTGTTGGATTCTTCTTATTTGTATGGTGCAAGATTTAGGGTGGAGCTACCTAAGCAGGTTTCTTTCTCATATTAAACATCTTCTCTCCACTGAACCTATTCTACACTCAGCACAGGGTCTAGAAAATCTGTGGTTTGTTGTGGTTGTGACTCTTTTCGAGCAGCCTTGCAAATAGATACCTTAAACAAAGCTACTGATGTAGAGGCACTGCTCTCACTTTCGTTTCCGTTTCTCTACACATTGTTCTCTAATTCTTCCAGCAGCCAGGATATTTTTCAAACAGTCTGTTAGTGTTTTCACTTTGCTGGAAATTCCAACTTCATGGGCTCCTGATGGGAACAGGCAGGAGATTATTTGGGTGTAGTATTATTTTCTTTCCCTAAAGTAAATTGCCAGAATTTCAATCCATTATTTTGTATCAAATTGCTTTTTTTTTTTTTTTTTTTTTTGGCACGGTCTCTGTTTTCTTCCATCAAAATGTAGAGATGGAAGTATGGTAACTCGAGGAACGGTATCTTCTTGGTCTAAAAACAGTGTATGTCAACAATACTGGTGGAAGAAGGTTGTTTTTGGTGTGTGTGTGTGTATGCATTTATTTAGAAGAGATCCTTTTCATTTAACCACTGAGAGTCCTCTTGTGAATAAGGACCTGGACACAATCTCAATTTTATCATTAGAGCACAGGCTTACTAACAATACAGAGTTGGAGGGCCTCTCAACCCTTTGCTGGTTTCCTTTCTGGAAGTTTGAACACTTCAATGGTGTGGCTTATACTGGACCTATCATTATATACCTGGCACCTGGCAAAGATACTTGACAAGGTAGGTGCTCAGTAAGTGTTTCTAAAATAGATGAGTAAGTAACTGTAAAGAAATGAGTAAATGAATGGATAAGTGAATAAGTGAATGAATGAATACAGTATTAAGAATAGAAGCTGGGATGGCTGGAAAGCAGCAAAGGCCGGATTGTGCTAAGGATGTAACTCCTAAGGAGTCAGGAAAATGAACTCCTTTGATGTCTTCCAAGAGGATACTCAGGTCTGATTTAGTCACTGTGAAAAAAAAGTTCTATTTCTTATTCATATGGTGGATTAACTTCTCATGTTTACCATCTCTCTTCAAAAACACTGTTTAAATGGTTGTAAAGGAATAAAAATTGTGTAAAACCCAAGGATAAAGAAAATAAGAGAAGTCACTGGCCCAAAAGAGATTTCAGCATTCGTTCATTTTTGCAACTATGTCCGGAATGCCTTGCCATGCACCAGGTACTCTTCTCAACACTGACAACAAATCAGTAAGCTGAACAGACAAAAATTCCTGCCGTCATGTATCCAATGTTCTAGCGGCCAGAGCACATTTTCAAAAGAAGCCTAAAAGTGATGGAAGGATCGCGATTGATTTAGCAAAGTATAGGAAGTTAAAAATGTTAACCTGGGGCAGACATAAAAGGAGGTGAGCCAATTTGCCACACAGAAGCCGGGATAGATCAGGTCTTGAGGCATCAGATACTGCAGAAGACAGATATGGAAAACTGGAGTTAAAACAGAGAGAGTTGTTGAAAGTCTGTGTTTATAGGTGATAGAGTTCCAGGTCTCCCCCTGCTACTCTCCACTTTCTTTTCCTCTCAGATAAGAGACTAAATGTTTTCTTTCCAAAAGTTGAACTTGTGAAGTTCTAGACTTTGAGACACCTAACAGTGGTTGGCAGTGGCAAGATCCAGAGTGGATAAAAAATGGATGAAGCGAAGATGTGCATACTGAGATTCCCACGTGTCTATCAATTTCTTCTTCCCAGAACACCAGATTATGGCACCCTGAGATGATACTGGTGGATTTTTCTATTGAGAAACTGACTGACCTCATAAAAATTATTTCCAGGCTGGGCGCAGTGGCTCACGCCTGTAAACCCAGCACTTTGGGAAGCCGAGGCAGGCAGATCACGAGGTCAGGAGATCAAGACCATCCTGGCTAACACGGTGAAACCCCGTCTCTACTAAAAATACAAAAAATTAGCCGGGCATGGTGGCAGGCGCCTGTAGTCCCAGCTACTTGGGAGGCTGAGGCAGGAGAATGGCATGAACCCAGGAGGCAGAGGTTGCAGTGAGCCGAGATCACGCCACTGCACTCCAGCCTGGGTGACAGAGGGAGACTCTGTCTCAAAACAAAACAAAACAAAACAAAATTGTTTCCAGATACTGATATTCAGTGGTCCCTCAGTAAGAAGATGCAAACAGAGCTCTCAATGAGTATGTATTTGATGAAAAAAAAATTTTTTTTTGAGACAGAGTCTCGCTCTGTCACCCTGGCTAGAGTGCAGTGGCTCATTCTCGGCTCACTGCAACCTCCACCTCTGGGGTTCAAGCGATTCTCCTGCTTCAGCCTCCCAAGCAGCTGGGACTACAGGCTTGTGCCACCAGGACCAGCTAATTTTCATATTTTTAGTAGAGACAGGGTTTCACTATATTGGCCAGGCTGGTCTTGAACTATTGACCTCATGATCCACCCACCTGGGCCTCCCAAAGCACTGGGATTACAGGCGTGAGCCTCCGCGCCCGGCCTGATTTAATCTTAAATGAGAATAAGGAACCCCAAGATGATCAGACATTTCAGAAATCCCGAGACAGTGTAGGAAAAACATTGAAAGAGCAGACAGAGAATATAGGGAGACAGGAATTATCGAAGAGAGAGTAGTACAGAAATTAGGGACTCAGGACTTCAGATTGAAAAGATCCACCAAAAAACTAATGATCGGAGCCTGGTGTCTGTAAATTCAGATACATCGACTGGTAAGGGGTAGGGTCCATACATTGGCATGTTTTATATAGCCCCACAAATGACTTTAATATATAGCTGGGAATGAAAAAAAAACCTGTTATACCTATTAATGTGCACTTTTCCCTTTTTGTATTTAGGCTACTTGGGTTAGCACACACACTGACATGTAAATATTTTTTTCTGGCATGGTGGAACATATGGAAAACCAAGGCCAGAAAGGTGGATCCTCTTTCTCCCAGTCTAGGATTCATATATTGCCTATTTCTTTTTCTCATACTGTGCAAAATATATAAGAAACAATAAAAATGATGTTTTCTGTGATTGGCCTGTAAAATAGTTAAGAAATCTCTTTTGCCATAAGCTTGTATCTTTCCTCTTACAAAAACTTTTATTAAAAAAATTAAAATTTTTTTCTTAAACATTGCCTATATCTTATGTAGGTTTCTTCATGGAATGTTGAAACTCAGAGGCCATGCCAAATCTGATTACAACTTAGAAGGCAAAACTCAATGCAGGGGAGGGGGAAGGAACTTTTAGATATCTGTTCTCAAGAGTTAGTTATATAAAGCCAGTATAGACACTACAACCTCTGGAGCAAGTAGGGCAGCCTGACAAAGTAGAGCAAAGGTTGCTGGTACTATAGGCCTTCCAAATTTATCTTATGGCTTCTTTTACTTAACCACTAATTTAAAGCTATAGTGCTCTGCCCAGAGATGGGGAAGGACAACCCTTTTCATAGCTGTAGCTGTATGGTTTGCTTTGTCCACTGTTTTTCTCTCTCCTGTGAACTGGACGTGTTCTCTGCATTGATGATAATAAAGCGTTAGAGTTACTAACTTGGAAATTAGTTATGAGAATCTTCTATCACTAAAAGCATCACTCCTCAGTAGAATGAGAATGCACTAGAACTAAGGCAGAAAGTGCATCAGCAGAACCCAATGCAAGTCATCCTCTGACCAGAGCTTTCAATGGTTCCCACCTTAGATATGAGCTATTACCCCAGTTCTTAGCTGAGCAACATTGTATCTTACCCAACTCCTCCTTTACAATTGAGAATATGGAAATATATTAATAGAAAGTCGTAAGACTTTCTGAATGGTAATCGTGGAACCAGAATTCAAAGCCAGTTCAGTTGTTCCCTACACATGTAGAAACATTTTCCGACATCATTTGGGGGTATAATTAAAGCACACCGGGAGTACAGGGAAAGGGGAACTTCAGTGTCACCAGAGGAGTCAGGGAAAGTTACTCAGAGGAAGTAACACTCGACGTATGAAAATAACCAAGGCAGATAGAGAAGGGGAGAGTAAGAAAGGCACAGTGTAGGGAAAAACCTGTTCAAAGTCATGATGTCTGGTGAAAGCCAAAGGTGATCTTAGAGATTATATAACTCTTTCACTTTACCCTTAGGAAAAAATAGAACCCTAAACTGTGCCAGGTACTAGGAATATACAGATAATTATGTTCCTGTCATCAAAAGCACACGGTAGAGTGTGAAAATAATCATTTTATTTTTTCCCAACAATGTCTACTTTATGTGATGCTCACATCTGCCAGTAAGCTTAGTTCAGTTTCCTGAGTAAGGGTCATATCTCTGTTTCTTGTTATTTATATTTCCAGTGGTGCTGGAATGAGACACTAACTGCAGGTTCCTTCCAACTACAAGAGAAACATAGTTCAGTGTGTAGAATACTGAGGGCAGGATCAGTATCTTCATATTTGTACCTTAAGATCAATTTTCCAAAATACATTGATTGCTCAAGTTACATTTAGATTTTTATTGCCAATTCTTGAGGTCATTATGCACTAGTTCATTTCACTAATCCCCCTCCATTGAGCATCAGATAGTTGCACAGCATTGAGTCAAGTGTTGTGAGGCAGCAAAGATTAACTAGATGAAGTTTATGCCCTACAGGAGATAAAGGTTTCACTAAGATAAATACATGTATATTACAAAAGTAAAATGTAGCACAGCATACATTTTCTTAGTGTACTCTAAGGGATGCCTCATGGTGTAGGGAAAAGAACATTAATTTCACAGTAATATGGACCCAAGTGTGTGACCTAAATATTTTTTGACCTGGCACAATTTATTAAACTTCAAGTCCCAATTTTTCCAACTGTAAAGTGGAAATGATGAAAACTCCTACCTCAGTAGTTCATATGTGTGTGCATCTGTGCGTGTACTGAGCAAATCAAATAATATACCAAGCAACGTGGAATATACTAGGACTTCAGTATATTTTTACTTAGTCTCTGGTCCCTGCCAAACCATCCCAACACCCTAAGTAGTTAACATCTGAGAAGTCAGAGGAACATAAAATATTTGGTGGTATTGCACTTCTTTCATGAATTATCCAACTTTAAAAAGTACATGACAACACATACAGTTCTCTCAAAATTCAAAATAATGCCCTTACTAAAATGATTTGGAGTGGTGACTTACTATGTCCTTGCATACTGCTTCAGAGATTTGGCATATATTATCAAGAATTGCATTTTATTTAAAAAGCTCATAAAGCTTCATCCTTAGCTATTACGGATTTAGGAGTAGTAGATATATGGAAACTTTCACACTCTATTGAACGGATTATACATTCTTCTCTAGCCCACATAACTCATATTTCCAGGCTCGTTCTAAATTCTTCACTTTCTGATTAATGATATGGATAACATGGCTCCAGGTAGTGTTCCCTTATCTGACCATGCCACAGACTCACTTCCAATTGTCCTTCAGAAAGCATTAGGCAGCATTTTGGCAAAACTTCCTTTAGTAAGGAATATTGGAAAAGGAGGTTATAATTTGTGATTCTAAAACTACATACAAAGTTCACACACACATATCCAAGGACTCTGGATTGCTGATATATATATATATATATATGTATCTGATATATATATATATATATACACACACACACACACACACACACACATATACACACACACACACACCTCATCTTAGATATGAGCTATAATGACTCTTATAGTACTGCTATAAGGATGACTGATATATGCAAATTATCTATTGTAAACACTGACACATAGTAGATGCTCAACAAATTTGCTGAAATGAATTTTTCCATTTAAACATGTGAGGATACTGCAATTCAATTTAAGTAACTTTCTCAAGGTCATATAGATTTTAATAAGAGTTGTATATATATATATGTGTGTGTGTGTGTGTGTGTGTGTGTGTCAGCAATCCAGAGTCTTTGTATATTTTATATATAAAATATAAAAGGGCTTTATATAAATATGTGTGTGTGTGTGTATAAATTAAGCCTATATAGGCTCTCTTTTAGTTATGAATGATTGACATCCACTTCTTTCTGGAGCACAGTATTATTAATTACAAAAATAAATTAACTGGCAATGTTCTCATTAAGGATAAATGTGAACTGGGAAGACTGTATAGATAAATCGTTGCCTGCCTCATTCAGATTGAAAGAAACATTTAGACTCTGGAGGGAACAGTGAAAAAAGTGTATATTATAGAGTTATATGTTTTAATAACTTCACCTCATTCTATTAAGCCTCTAACCCCACTGGAATCATAAAAGGTTAATATTGAGATGAACCCTAAAGGCATAAATTAGGCTTTGCCATTACTTGCCCCCGAATGAGCCTTAAGCTGTGTAATACTGGATCAGCAGGACTTTCCTTTATTATTAAAGAAATGAAGATACACTACATTGAATGATATTATTGAAAATGCCTAAATTTTCTCATTATCCTACAAGTGCTTAAAATTGCTATTACAGATTTCTGTAGGCAAAATCCCAGATCCCAGCAGACCCCTGCAGAATGTTATGGAGTATTTGTAGGGAATGTGTTTCAATTACTCACAAAAATATACTTAAGTAGCCATATTGGGTATTTTCAGGAGGAAATGAGATATTTTATTTTTATTCTACTATAAAGAAGGGTCAATCTGAAATGGTGTGCTGGAGTTACAGGCTACAAATCAAAACTGAGGCATCATCAAAAATATTTCTCATTTATGAACTTTTTATGATATTAAAAAAGCACCAAGTTATCTATCATTTCTTGCTCCTTGGGTAGCTTCATTTTTCAGTATTAGATATTAGTACTTCACGTTTGCTATTCATCAAGTTTAAAAGCGACACTTGTCCAATAAAAATAGTTGGATATCCTTGGCAAAGACGTGGCACTTTTGGATTGTCATATATATCATCAACTTCTTCTAAGAAGAAATCCTCAGGTTGTAAATAATGAAAGGGCAGCTCTATCATAGGTAAAACAATTTCACACAAATCTTTCTTAACATCATCTGTTTTAAAAAAATAGTTTAATTTGTAGATTTCAAAAATCCTTTTTTTTTTCAACATTTGTGCTAACATAAAAAGTTCTTAACATTTTAAAAATATATAAATCTTAACCATTTTAATTTGTGGCACAAAGATTTAATGGTATATAGTATAAGTTTCTAGAACAGTGACATTTATCTAAAACTTTTTTAAAGCTTCCTTTTAATATTCAATTAATAGTCTTAATTATAAGAGTATGATTTTAATTTGATCATGATATCTAACTCTACAAACAATTACCAGTGGTTATGATTATTCAGATTTTTCAACAAAACACAGGGGGAAGAATAGACAACAATTCAATTACTGAAATGATATGCTTTGTCAAAACAAATACATCAAATTTAAAGTAATACTATATTTGGTAAGTGCTTTCTAATTTATAAAGCACTTTCACATTTTTGCCCATTTGATCCTCTTATCCCAAGGAGATAGGCAGGGCCTCAATATTTTTCTGCTACTCAAAAAGAACAAAGCTGAAGGCATCACTCTATGGGACTTCAAAGTATACTACAAGGCTGTAGTAACCAAAACAGCATGGTACTAGTCAAAAAACAGACACATTAGATCAATGGAACAGAATAGAGAACTCAGAAATAAGACTGCACACCTACAACCATCTGATCTTTGACAAACCTGACAAAAACAAGCAATGGGGAAAGGATTTAATAAATGTTGCTGGGAGAAGTGGGCAGCCATATGCAGAAAATTAAAACTGGACTTCTTCCTTATACCTTATGCAAAAATTAAGATGGATTAAAGGCTTAAATGTAAAACTCAAAACTGTAACAACCCTACAAGAATATCTAGGTAATACCATTCAGGACATAGGCACGGGCAAAGATTTCATGACAAAAATGCCAAAAGCAATTGCAACAAAAGCAAAAATGGACAAATGGGATCTAATTAAACTAGAGAGCTTCTGCATAGCAAAAGAAACTTTCATCAGACTGAACTTACAGCCTACAGAATGAGAGAAAATTTTTGCAACTTACCCATCTGACAAAGGTCTCATATCCAGAGACTACAAGAAAGTTAAACACATTTACAAGAAAAAACAAACAACCTCATTAAAAGTGGACAAAAGACATGAACAGACACTTTTTTTTTTTTTTTTTTTTTTTTTTTTTTGAGATAGAGTCTCGCCCTGTTGCCCAGGCCCAGGCTGGAGTGCAGTGGCCTGATCTCAGCTCACTGCAAGCTCCGCCTCCTGGGTTCATGCCATTCTCCTGCCTCAGCCTCTGGAGTAGCTGGGACTACAGGCGTCCGCCACCATGCCCGGCTAATTTTTTGTATTATTTTTAGTAGAGACAGGGTTTCACCGTGTTACCCAGGATGGTCTTGATCTCCTGACGTCGTGATCTGCCCGCCTCAGCCTCCCAAAGTGTTGGGATTACAGGCATGAGCCGCCGCGCCCAGCCAAACAGACACTTCTTAAAAGAAGACGTTCGTGTGGCCAAGAAACATACAAAAAACCCCCCAACATCACTGATGATTAGGGAAATGCAAATCAAAACCACAATGAGATGCCATCTCACACCAGTTAGAATGAAAATTATTAAGAAGTCAAGAAACAACAGATGCTGGAGAGATTGTGGAGATAAAGGAATGCTTTCACACTGTTGATGGGAATCTAAATTAGTTCAACCATTGTGGAAGACAGTGTGGTGATTCCTCAAAGATCTAGAACCAGGAACACCATTTGACCCAGCAATCACATTATTGGGTATCTACCCAAAGGAATATAAATCATTCTATTGTAAAGATACATGCATGCATATATTCACTGCAGCACTATTCACAGTAACAAAGACATGGAATCAACCCAAATGCCCATCAGTGATAGACTGGATAAAGAAAATGTGGTACATATACGCCATGGGATACTATGAAGCCATAAAAAGGAAAAAGATCATGTCCTTGGCAGGGACGTGGATGGAGCTGGAAGCTGTTATCTTCATCAAACTAATTCAGGAACAGAAATCCAAACACCACATGTTCTCACTTATAAGTGGGAGCTGAATAATGAGAACACATGGACACATGGGGAAGACAACACTCTGGGGTCTAGGGGTGGTGGGGGGAGGTAGAACATCAGGAAGAATAGTTAATGGATGCTGGGCTTAATACCTAGGTAATGGGTTGATGTGTGCAGCAAACCACCATGGCACATGTTTACCCACCTATGTGGTAGACCTACACGTCCTGCACGTGTACCCCAGAACTTAAAATAAATGTTGAAGAAAAATATATATATTTTTTCTGCTATTAAATCAGGATAATCACTCTTATTATATAGTACTGCTATAAGGATGACTGAGATAATGTATGCAAATCATCTACTGTAGACACTGACACATATTAGATGCTCAATAAATATTTGCTGAAATGAATTTTTCCATTTTATCATGTGAGGATATTGCAATTCAATTTAAGTAACTTTCTCAAAGTCATACAGATTTTAATAACAGTTGTATTATTAGAAGTCAAGTCTTAATGATTCAGCTGAATTATTGCTAAACATGAAGATTTAAATGTCCCTATTAGTTCAGTTTTATGATATTGTATTGATCAATGTGATTTGATCAAAACAAATAAATTAAAGTATTCAAAATTACTATAACTTAAACATGAAATACAGTCACATCACAAATTTCGACTATGTCACTTAGCCCTGCAGCATGAAGATAGTAGAAAGAATAAATTGTTCACAACTGCAATTTATTTATCACTTATTTTGGCCCAGAAACATAAGTGGTTTACATGGGTCATCTAAATTAATCCTTTCAACATCTTAATAAGGCTATTCTCATTATCATTTTATGATCTGGACAAATAAAGCACAGTGAGAGGTTAAGTAACTTTTCTCAAGGTCATTGAAGTAGGAAGTAGGGGAAGAAGGAATTTTAACCCACACTGACTCTAGTCTGGAGTTCATACTCTTAATCCCCATAATCCCTAGCTTCTACGGAGGATATGTAGGTAAGAATGGCTCCATAGAAGTGCAGAGAAATCCAGAGTGCAAAGCAGGAGGATCAAAGCTTGACTGTTAGGACAATATAGAAAAGAGGAAGTAGAATGTTTGGAAGAACAAGGGGAATGTAAACGGACAGCAGAATAAGCATGGGATTTTGCAAAGCAGTCTTGCATGAGAGTATTAAAGCTGAGGGCTATGTGAAGATTGTACTCCTGCATCTGTCACAAGGCTGAGGTGTGTAGAGAGGTTGATAGCTCTAGGAAAGAACAATCCAGAATGTTCTGGTATGTTCTACAATAGACAAAGTCATAGTCTGACAGGTTAGGGAAAGTGTGCAGCTGTAACCCAGTGGGCCAAGGAAGGGAACTGAGGTTGTGTATCAGTGTGTAGTCATGGTGCAGAGCTATGCTGGTGCAAAAGTAAAGGAGTGAGGCCTTTTCAGCTCATTCTTCTACATTAATTACACTTCTGAAGCCAGATCAGTAGGACTCAGAAGACGTGAGGAAGCAAGGAGGAGTTCATTCAGTGAGAGTTGGCTGGAATGAGAAGCCTACTGAAACATAGTGGTAAACAAACAGGTGTGTGTCGATCTGAATGTGTGGTTAATACTTCAAATCCACACACGTGCGCACACACACACATTAATCTACAATCTCAAATCTAGTTTTTCCTTAGGAGTATTTTAAAAATTTTATTATATCATATTGCAAGTTGAAATTATCTAATATTATGTGTGAATTCTTCCATGAAATTTAGTTTTTTTGGTAACACTTGTAGATAGCTAATATATAGTTTGACGAGTTTAATGTTTTGTTCCAAACATATGGTATCATAATCTGTTTGAGCTGCCATAATAAAATACTGTAGAATGGGTGGTATAAACAACAGAATTTTATTTCTCATAATTACGGAAGCTGCTATGTCCAAGGTCAAATTACCAGCAAATGGCCGGGTGCAGTGGCTCACATTTGTAATCCCAGCACTTTGGGAGGCCGATGCAGGTGGATCACCTGAGGTCAGGAGTTCAAGACCACCCTGGCCAACATGGTGAAACCCCATCTCTACTAAAAATACAAAAAATTAGCCGGGACTGGTGGTGCACGCCTGTAATCTCAGCTACTTGGGAGGCTGAGGCAGGAGAATGACTTGAACCCAGGATGAACCCAGGAGGCGGGGATTGCAGTGAGTCGAGATTGTGCCATTGCACTCCAGCCTGGGCAACAGAGTGGGACTCCCTCTCAAAAAAAAAAAAAAAAAGTACTAAAAAAATAAGGCCTCATTCTGAAGCTTTTTCTCTTGGCTTATAGGCAGCTACCGTCTCACAGTGTGCTCACACTACCTCTCTGGTGTCTTTGTTTGCTTGTTTGTTTGTTTGTTTTTTGAGACAAAGTCTTTATCACCCAGGCTGGAGTGCAGTGGTGTGATATCAGCTCACTGCAGCCTCTGCCTCCCGGATTCAAGCAATTCTCCTGCCTCAGCCTCCCCAGTAGCTAGGATTACAGGCACGCACCACCACACCTGGCTAATTTTTTTTTTTTTTTTTTTTTTTTTTTTTTTAGTATTTTTAGTAGAGATGGGGTTTCACCGTGTTGGCCAGGATGGTCTCGATCTACTGACCTTGTGATCCACTGGCCTCAGCCTCCCAAAGTGCTGGGATTACAGGCGTGAGCCACTGCACCCGGCCAGTGTCTCTTCTTATAAGGTTCATCGTGAGGGCCCTATCCTTATGTCATCTAACCCTAATGACTTCCCAAGTGCTCTATCTCCAAATGCTATCACATTGGGGGTTAGGGCTTCAACATCCGCATTTTGGGGTGACACGAACATTCAGTCCATAAAATATGGGAACTATATATATATGATGAAATTTATGCTAAACGCTGATGAAAAAGTTTCAAATATTTTCAAATGATCATGATAAGAAATTACTTGTTATGTTTTATTCTAACTTTATATCCTCCTGTAAAGATGAACAAAAAATGTATTCTCCAGATGTCAGTAATTTGTCTATGCTATGCCATTAGTTTTTCCTCTACTCAAATGTTTTGGTCAGTCAGCCAGATTTGTATCTATCAAAAATAGGTGCTGTGGTAGCAAGAGATTTAAACTGGTAGTCAGTGATATAGAGTGGGGAGTGTCAAACTTGGCACTAATTTGCTATGCAACCTTCACTTGCTCTTTCTTAGCCTTTACTCACTAGAAAAAAAAGTATGAACTGAATTATGATTATTTTAATGAATCACTTGAATAACCATATGACTGGGTTTTCCTGAGACTGTCTTGGTTTTAGCCCTAAACTTCCCACCTACCAGAAAACCTCTACCCTGGGATGTGAAAAGACCCAGTTTCTCTTTATTATTGGAGAGGGATGGGGAGGAAACCGGCGGCCTCCACAATAGGGGCTCAAAGTAATACTATTTTCAGTGTTAAATGGATAAGTCTCAAATTATTTGCCTTCTGTGTTTTCTGTTGTTCCCTCTGCCCCCGCTCTCTGCCACCCCGCCACCTTCCCAGCTTATTGCTAATGTTGCAACCCTGATCTGTGATACACAGACCAGAGTGTGTGCAACTTACGCATACTGTAATTGTGTTAACGGTTCAGTTTTCAATTTGCCTGTAGGCTAGCTGTTGTGCTTTGTATCAAGATATTGTTAGTGTAACTTTTTAACATTGTGAGTCATGTTACCATGTTTTGTAACAGTTCAGATAACGACAAAGAGACAATTGCAATATTAACACAGAACTTACCTGGCTATCATTGAAAAGAAGGTTAAATGACTGTGTGATTTTAATACTGACAGAAGGATTCAGATATGAGATAAAGGAAGTAAGCAACCCAAACAGAGAATACTGTACAATATGCAGAAAATAATTTGGGAGTAAACATAATGGAGAAGGGGATGTGAAAGCACATATGTAGAGTGAATTTCATAAGTCTTGGGTGAGACAAGTGAGAAAAGTTTTTGTCTCCCCAAAAGACAACAATGCTCAGTTGAAAACACTCGCCACTGAATTAACCTGGACATACCACATGAAAGTACATTCATTATCATATCATTCCTTTGATTGCTCTATAAATCTGAATAAACTTACATTTCCTGATTCAGAGGTTTCAACTAAAACGTCTGTATGAATGAAAACAGGGATTTGATAATGGATGTGTTTGTTTCTTACACTGTAAAGCTGATTCTGTCCATTTTTTACCAACTATCATGCTTTCTACACTATATCAGTTGATACTTTGAATCATGGCAACAAGTCTCTAGCTTTCAGGTGCTTTGATTTGAAATATGGAGTTTCAAACAGTCCTCTTATATGAAGATTTTAATAATGATATAGGAAACATAAAACAAAAGATATAAATTAGGTTTTGCTCATTTATATGCATATTCAGCAGAGAGTACAAAGCTAAATTTTGGCAAACTTCTTTCAATGTATACACTTCTTACCAAAGAAGATTAAAAGATCTTATCTAGTAAATGTTATTTAGGCTTTGCCCACAGCATTTCTGAAAAAGGGCATGATTTGCTTACTTGTGCCACTAAGGCTTTTGTAATTTTTGTAACTGAACGTTTTTGGTTTCCCAAAATGTGCAGCAGCACTTGATGAATTTTTTTGTTTTTGTTTTTGTTTTGAGATGCAGTCTCGCTCTTTCAGCCAGGCTGGAGTGCAGTGGCGCAATCTTGGCTCACTGCAACCTCCACCTCCCAAGGTCAAGCGATCCTTCTGCCTCAGCCTCCAGAGTAGCTGGGACTAAAGGGGCGTGCCACCACACCAGGCTAATTTTTTGTATTTTTAATAGAGACGGGGTTTCACTGTGTTAGCCAGGATGGTCTCGAGCTCCTGACCTCATTATCCGCCCGCCTTGGCCTCCCAATGTGCTGGGATTACAGGCGGGAGCCACCGCACCCCGCCCTTAAACAGTTTTTTAGAGGATAGTTAGCATGATGCCGTCATACTGGACTGACATCAGTAATCATTTTAATGTGGTCTTGATAAGAGCTTGCAAGTCAAAATAAACATTGTATTTGGCTGTATTCAGTTTTATTATTGTATAAAAGAAAAGAAGGATGTCTTAAAGACTGTAGGCAGTTCAGACATTATGTAGTATTGGAAATGGAAACAGTAATAGTAGAAACATCTTACAACAGAAAAAAACATGTCACTATTTTTATTAAATACAGGTAACTTTTTAAATCATGTCATATTCTTTTTAAAATCATGTCATGTTCTCTTTTTTAAGAGTCTTTTTTTGATTCAAGTGTTTTCAACCAAGCGTTGGTGTCTTTTGGGGAGAGTTCTCTTTTTTTTAATTTTAATTTTTTTTTTTTTTTGAGACGGAGAATGGCTTAAGCCCGGGAGGCGGAGCTTGCAGGGGCGATCTTGGCTCACTGCAAGCTCCGCCTCCCGGGCTTACGCCATTCTCCTGCCTCAGCCTCCCGAGTAGCTGGGACCACAGGCGCCCGCCACCTCGCCCGGCTAGTTTTTTGTATTTTTTAGTAGAGACGGGGTTTCACCGTGTTCGCCAGGATGGTCTCGATCTCCTGACCTCGTGATCCGCCCGTCTCGGCCTCCCAAAGTGCTGGGATTACAGGCTTGAGCCACCGCGCCCGGCCGAGAGTTCTCTTTTTTAAGAGTCTTTCAAATGTCTCAACATATAAGATGTTAAAGGTAAGCAAAGTGATGGACATGTTAATTAGCTTGACTTAATCATTTCATATTGTATACATACATCAAAATATCATATTGTGCCCCATAAATGTATATAATTAGTATTTATTAGTTAAAATATTAACAATAATAAAGCTACATGAAAAGACAAAGAGTATACAACAGTATAGCCTACAATATTTAAGTATTCAGTAGTGTTTAAAAAAGAGTTGAATGGCTATATCAGAAGACAATGATACATTATAAAACATTATTGTATTTTTCTCACACCCATAATTTTAATTTATATAAATTACTACTAATTGCCACTGTTAACTTGTTTGATTTTTAAGTATAAATTATAGGATTTATGTGACAGAAGTAAATACAGAATAATGTATAATTCCAAAAATCTATTCATTTTTCATAGTTTAACTTAAAGTAATAACACATATAGGTATAACTGTTTATTATAGTTTATATTATTATAGATTTTTGTCTGGTATGCTTGTGTCCCAGTTTTGTTCTCTGATAAGTTAGTCACTTACTCCATGTGCCACTCAGCTCTAATGTTCTGTCTGCATGACTGTAGATGGCATCCTTAGCAGTATAAATAAGACAAGTAGCAAAGTTCCTCGAGTTCATGAGAATTAATGAAGTGTTTTGTTAAGAAAACGGTCTAACCTACTTTTCACAGTTAATTTTGAGGTTGGCCAGAGTGAGTTCAAAAGAAAATATATGATAACTTTATATTTTGAAGAATTCTCAGTACTTTAACATGATTACTTCATGTCTGGTACACATACTCTCACTTTGTCAATGAAAATCCCAGCAATTTTAGTTCTTCAGGTAAGGGACTTTAGAGGTACATATGGAGTAGACTAATGCAAGATGAACAAGGTGTCATACCGTTTGCTAGTGTAGTCATTCCTCAGACACATGATGTGGAGAAAGGTCCCTTGTGGCCAATTGCATAGTTAGGAAGTAAGAGAGCTTTTTTTTCTAAGACGGAGTCTCGCCCTGTTGCCCAGGCTGGAGTGCACTAGGGTGATCTTGGTTCACTGCAACCTCTGCCTCCCGGGTTCAAGCGATTTTCCTGCCTCAGCCTCCCAAGTAGCTGGGATTTCAGGCGCCCGCCACCACACCGGGCTAATTTTTTGTATCTTTAGTAGAGACGGGATTTCACCATGTTGGCCAGACCTCGAACTCCTGACCTTGTGATCCGCCTGCCTTGGCCTCCCAAAGTGCTGGGATTATAGGCGTGAATCACTGTGCCCGACAGGAAGTAAGAGAGCTTTTTACACACTCACTCAGTGAAAAATATTCTATTAAGAACAGTATTTTAGGTGACATTTTTTGGAAAGTGAGTATACTCAAAATTATACATACTTTAATCTACATATTGTGTTGGCATAAGATATGAAATCAAATTAGTAGTGCCCTGGAGGTTAATGTGGTAGCAGAGGACTACTGAAAAGAATTTAGGTGAAGGGAATTTTGGGAAAAAGAAATACAATACAAACAACTTTGGACGTGATGAAAATTTAGTCACAACTGCAAGCTATTAGATAACAGCTACGCCAAATTATTGGATTTTTATGTATTTGTTTTTTTCTCTCTTGTTAATGAAAAACATAATTAACCTAATTAAGTCTTCTCTGTGTTATTGGCAATAATGAGAAGTGAAAACTTAAATATATATCACATGAAAATTAAAAACAACTTAAAAATCCATACCCGTAAATCCCACATATGCCCTTTATGAGGTGCTATATGTAAGTCATAAAATTGTTTTTTAGTGATTAGCAACAATCATTTTCAATATACTTGAAAAATATTTAAAATCATGAGAGCACTACCAAACAAGAAACATTGTTTGAAAATAGAATTTTAAAATTAGAAAATGAAAGTAAAAAGTTTTATGGTTTTACTGCTTACCTTTCATTTGCTTTTTTAGTACAGAAAAAAGAAAAAAAGTCAGAAAAGACATTCTAACAAAAAGAATGCAACTGATTACCATATCCCATAAAACTCAGAGACTTCACCTATCGAGACCTCAAGATCTATTTTTCTAGATCCTTTTGTCTTGCTCTCACTCTCCTCACCCCCTTAAATGAGATTATGCCAAGAATGTTCATCTACCATCCATGTTTAACTTAATGCAATATATCACAAACATCTTTAATTTTTAAGCTTCATTATAAAATATACACATAAAAGACTGATGTATATGCTTCGCCAATATATATGATGCTGTCTGATTATTACTTCTTAATATTCCCTTCTCTCTCATGTAACTACTATTCTGCATATTATGGTAATTACTCCCATGCTCTCCTTCATATTTTACCACCTATGTATGTATCTTTAAATGACATAAAGTTTGATTTTTCCTGTATTTGATTTTTTATTATTGAAATCATAAGTGTTTTTCTGCAGCTTCTGCTCATTATATTTTTGTCTCTGTGTTGATACAAGTAGCCACATTTCATGTATTTTTCATAACATATGTAGTATTTAGTATTCCATTTTAGGCATAAAACATTTTTTGTTTTGTTTTGTTTTGTTTGTTTGTTTGTTCTTGAGACTGGGTCTCACTCTGTCACCCAAGTTGGAGTGCAGTGGCATGAACTGGGCTCACTGCAACCTCCACCTCCCCTTGTTCCAGCGATTCTCCTGCCTCAGCCTCCCTAGTAGCTGGGACTACAGGCTTGGGCCACCATGCCTGGCTAATAAACATGGATGTGTTGTCCATGAATTTTTTGGTTAATTTTAGTGTTTTGATGGCACAAACAATGCTCCTGTATTTCTGTACATGGTTATGGCTGCTAGATAAAATACAAGATGCTTAGTTTAATTTGAATTTCAGATAAACAAACTCTTTTAGTATAAGTATATTCCCAATATTACATAGAACATACATACACTATTTTTATTATTTATATTAAATTTAAATTTAACTGAGAGTCGTGTTATTATTTGCTGAATCTGGCAACACTCTACATGGTGCAAATTTTTAGGAAGTTAAGTAGGATATATACCTAAGTGTGTAATTATTATGTCTTGGGAAATAAGTGTGTTCAATTTATTTCCAAATTGGTGATTTTGATTTATATATCTCTTTGCGGTTCTACTGGAATGCTCATCACTTTGTGTCTTCACTAATGCATAGTATTGTCCAACTTTATAACTTTACCAATTTGATGAGAGTCAAATTTTATATCATTGTGGTTTGAATTTCAATTTCCCACATTACTAATGAAATTGAGTGTCTTTTCAAATGACTGTGGACCATTTGTGTTTCTGCTCCTGTGAGATGCCCACTTATGTATTGTGCCTCCTTTTTTTATTGTGTTATCAGTTTCAGGGGTTGGAGGATTTCTTTATATGTTCTGAATACTAACTATTGTTGGTTTATATGTTGCACATATAGGCTCCCATTTTGTGGCTTATCTTTTGATATTAACATTAGTTTTTGTTCATCGCATGTGTATAGACTGGCTTCCGGGATCTCTATTTAGTTCCATTGTTCCCATCATCTATCCCTGAGCCCAAAAAACATAATGTAACTATTATAGCTCTATAAAAAAATACTGGAATAACTTGTAGGGCATGTCTCCTAATTTTTTTGAGAATCTACTTAAGGTCTGGCAGATGGTCAGTTTGTGTTAATATTTCATATGCATTTAAAATGTACACTATCCAGTTGTTCAGTGCCATCATGTTATATTTAGATGTCCATTTGATTAAGCATGTTGTCTATGCTATTCAAATCTTCCAGATATTTACTGATATTTTTCTGCTTAACCTATCAACTATTTAGAGAGGTACGTTAAAATTTTCAAATATGCGGCTGGGTGCAGTGGCTCACGCCTGTAATCTTAGCACTCTGGGAGGCTGAGGTGGATGGATCACTTGAGGTCAGGAGTTCGAGACCAGCCTGGCCAACATGGTAAAACCCTGTCTCTACTAAAAATACAATATAAATTAGCTGGACATGGTGGCACGCGCCTGTAGTCCCAGCTATTAGGGAGGCTGAGGCAGGAGAATCTCTTGAACCCAGGAGGCAGAGGTTGCAGTGAGCTGAGATTGATTGTGCCACTGCACTCCAGCCTGTACTGCACTCCAGCCTGGGCAACAGAGTGAGACTCCATCTCAAAAAAGAAAAAAAAAATTCAAATATGATGGCTGGATTTGTTAGTTTCTTTTCCTTTGTAGTTTGGTCAAATTTTACTTTTAAACTATTTTCAAAACTATTTTTACTAGGTCCCATCAGGTTTAGAATTGCTTAATCTCCATAATGAATGAATACTTCTATAAATATGTATTGGCCCTCTTTATCTATAGAAATAAATGTTGCCTAAAATTTATTTTGTCTGATGCTAATGTAACTGTGCCAAATATCTTGTTTCACATTTATTTTGTATATCTTTTGTATCATTTTACTTATATAGTTCTTGTGTCCTTATGTTTAAATATGACTTTTGTAAACAATGCATAAATATATTTTAAAAATATGATCTGAGGGTGAACAGCATAGCTTGTGATTTGTATGTGTATATATACATGTAGATATAGACATATATATACATATATATACTTTGTTTCATTTTCTTTTTAATTGACATATAATAAATATACATATTTACTGGGTACAGTATGATGTTTGATACATGTGTATATAGCATAATTATTAATTTGGGATAATTGGCATTTGATTTATTTCTATCATCTTATTTAGTAGTTTCCATTTGTCCCACTTTTATAGTTTTTTCTTCTTGCATATTTGATTACTTTTGGTTTAACCCTGTTTCTTTCCCTTGGTTTCATTTTTGGTTGTACTGTTCTGGAAGTTGTACATTCTGTTTTATTTATTTAGTAGTTAATTGAGGAAATTTAATATAGAGTTAAACCTCAAAAATTCTACAATTAATAACATATTTCTCTTTCCTTAAGTTGTATGAAAATATTAGAATGCTTGAACTCCAATCACAACATCCCAAATTATATACTTGTATTATTCAGTATTTTCAGTTCTGTTTTGATTTTCTGTGAAGATATAGTCTTCCCTGTTAACAGAAAATAAATCCAAATATATTTTAATAAATGTTTTTTTCTCTTACATCATTTTAATCATGTAGTGTTCCATTAATTATTTTGATAAGTCAGCATTTGTCCAACTCACTTTTGTTGGACATTCAGATGGTTTCCAAACTTCACTATTACCAGCAATAGTCTTGGTTGGCTGAAAATTACTTAAAAGTAAACCTAATAGCTCATAATAATAGTCAAATTCTGACATCAGTTTAACATCATCTATATGGAGCAGTACAAAATAGTTTATAGTTTAACATCATCTATATGGAGTAGTACAAAAATAACTCAGGAAACTGAAACTCTAAAAATAAATAACTTGGTTAAGTTCAAAGAGCTATTAAGTGGTCAAAATGCACTTTGGACCCAGACAGTTTACATTCTGAGACATATAGCAAAAATGTGGAAATTGAACACACACACACATACAAACACACACACACACACACACACACAATTTCCAAGTTCTATTTAAGGAATAAAAACTGATGTAAAGCTATTCTAAGACACACACAAACACACACATGCGCACACACACACACAAATATTAATTAGTGACAAAATGTGTGAAGTAGAAACATTCATTTTTGACCGATTTTCTTGAGTCTTGACTATCCAGGTGTTTTTCTTTTTGCCAAACTTTTATCTCTGCAGGTTATTTTGGACAATTGGACAATTTGCTTTCAAATATCTTTTCTTACCAAGACAACACCATTGAGTGACTACAATTCACATTGTCTAATTCTTAAGATTTCTAGTATACAGACATGTCTGCTGTAACCTTCAGGCCTCTCCAACAAAAGTATTTTCTCAATCACAAAACAGTTACTCATTATAAAGATACGCACTTTACAAAAAAGAAATCTTTACTTTCTACTTTCAATTGAAATAGAATTAAATGAACATGAAGATCTTTTACACCACTATTCAGAAACATTCCTCTAGCATGACAATAAGAATACCCATAATATAATTTAATTGTAGATATGGAGATAGAAATAAAAGTGCTTAAAATACTGACTACTTCAATCTAAACTGAAGATGGAAAATTGATTGGCTTAGAGAAAAAATACAGATTTTGAAATTTAAATTTACTAAAATTGGCACCATCTTATTGATTTTTTCTATTGGCTACCACTTTGTATCACAGACCTCTAAGTATGATTTCAGGCTTTCATTAACAACAATTTAAACATATTTGAAAATAAGATATGCATTTTGTAAAATTAAAATATCTCCCACTCAACCTAAGGTGGAAGACGCTTATAGCCAGAACGCCAAAATATAAGGAGCATGAAAACAGGGATTTTTGCCTGTTTATTCACTACTACAATTGTAGTTTCTTGGACAGTACATGGCCCAGAGTCTGCACTCAGTAAACATTTCTTGAATGAATACACAAGTGAATAATTATTTCTCAGCATTCACTATTTGGTGCATATTAATTGTGTGTTATCAGTGAACAAAGGACCCAACGTGCCTGGCTCTACAGCAGCAGTTTTCAACAGGTGGGCTAAGTGCTCCAAGAATATATCTGGGTCAGGAGTTGTAGTTTGAGAAACTTCCCTTGATGATTCAGAATTACAACCATGCTTTACAAGTTTTCCCAGTGTCATAAGGGCAAGCCAGTTATCATGTTTCTCTCAGAGTAGATTTAATTTTTTTTTCTATTTAACAGCGACTCGCAAGGTCTTGAGTATGGCCTAGCATGTCTGATAGCATTTTTTCATTGTGAATAATCTTTTGTCCTTTATTTAATAAAATAGATCTGTCTTGTGCAGCAGCAGATGTGGCAAGGAATTGGTAGGCAGTTGTATAGGGTCAGCTGGGATGAAAGGAGATAGCAGACAGAATGTTAACACATGGTGGATACAATTACCAATATCGGAAGAGCCATTTTAACTATTCCATTGGTGTGTTCACTGATTTGCAGATGTTCTGGAAAACATCCTGTCATTTCATTTTTAGAGTCTGAATCAAGAGACCATTCTAATCATTTTAAAAGCTTTTCATTATAAAAAGTTTGAAAAGAAGCTGTGTGTTATTAACAGCTATTGAATATATACATTTTGAAAAAAATATATTTTTGAATGGTTTTCCTTGCCCTTCTCATAGAAAACTTGGCAAAATTGTGCGTTGTTTCTCAAAGGGAAATGTAGATTTAAATCAATACATGTGTGCCCCATTTATGAAGTCCCAATTTATGCAAACGTGAATTTAAAAATTCAGTTGGTTTGTTAAATTTTCTGTCTAGAGACAATATTTCTGTTCAGGAAAATACAGCAAGATTTAATAGAGATCATAGAACAAAGTTTTGCCTTTCTGTCTTGGTTTTGCCTTGTAAGATCAGACTATATCACTCTCAGACTCAATTTTCTTACTTGTAATATAAGACACAAAAAATTCTCTAACAGGCATCAATGAAGTAGTTAAAGCCTGATCAAATTTTATTATAAATAATTGTTCCCAATGGCAGGCTTGCTACTACTATGCCATCTGAAGAGGTATTTAATATTTTAGATGCTATGACCCCACCTTTAGATATTCTGGAGGTCTGTAGTTTTGTTAAATATGTTCTCTATGTGAATCTCATGGACCTTCTTTCCCAGAGATCCAAATTTTGGAACCCCTGTTTTAAACACTTCTGAGAGCTGTTTAATTGACCACAGACATATATTGGTCAAATTAAAAAATAGACCTTTTGTCCGGGCACGGTGGCTCACGCCTGTAATCCCAGCACTTTGGGAGGTCGAGGCGGGTGGATCACCTGAGGTCAGGAGTTCGAGATCAGCCTGGCCAAGATGGTGAAGCCTTGTCTCTACTAAAAATACAAAAATTAGCCAGGCGCAGTGGCGGGCGCCTGTAATCCCAGCTACTCAGGAGGCTGAGGCAGGAGAATTGCTTGAACCCGGGAGGCGGAGTCTGCAGTGAGTCAAGATCGCACCACTGCACTCTAGCCTAGGCAACAGAGCAAGACTCTGTCTCAAAAATGAATAAATAAATAAAACAAACAAAAAAAATAGACCTTTTATGGCATGCCTTTTCATGTAGCTTATTTGATTATTCTTTTAGATTCCTTTATATATAATACTGCAAATAGACTTATTGTTTAATAATTCTTTTTCCTTTTTTCTTCTTATTTCATGTGTTCTAGTTTGGTTCACTTTTCAGATGTGGAATAACTGGATCAAAGGCTATGAATGTTGCCAGGCAGGTCGATACTAAGTACATGGGTACTAAGTACAAGGGAGGCATTTACCTTGGACAAAAGATTTTAATAATGTTTAAATGCAATATTTTAAAACAAAATTATAGCAAAAACCCATGATGAACAAAATCACATTTCAAATAAAAGAGGCTCCAATTTCTTCATTTTGCCTCAGGTTCCAACACGGCTGTGCACAGCACTGCTGCCAGCATCATTTGAATATTATCATTTCTGAAGACATTTACAAATTTGAAAGGTGGAAATAATCTCTGTATATCATTATTTGTCTCGTATGTATTTATTTATACACATCTTTATACCACAGCGCCACAATACAGTATGGTGTCTTCCAAATCACATGTAATATGGCAAAATGGTGTAGATTACAAGCAGGTGAGAAAAGACAGGTGATACTATTTTGTCTGTGTAATTCTTTCTGGATTTGTTTTATATTGTTCAACTCTAGATATTTGGTCCATACCAGTTCATGATTATCATATTCTTGGAAGATTGTTTTTTACTAGTGTGGAATCTCTGTCTGTGTTCACATTAATGCTTTTTCAGTTTCATTTTGCTAAATATTAATCTTTCTTTGATTTATTTGTTAATAATTTACTTGATATTTTATTTTAAACATGTTATTTTGTTTATATATGACTGTAGAAAAAAGTATATAGCAGGAATTATTTTGGTTCTGATTTGAATACTTGCCTTTCAATAGGTGTGCTTAATTTATTTCCTTTTCCTGAGATCACTGGTCTGTTTTCATGTGTGTTTGTATATACCATCTTCAGCATCACATCTGTTTTCCTTTCCTGTTTCATTTTGGATTGTGGAGCTTATTCCATGTACTTCTCTATTCGATTAAACTTTCATTTTCTAGTCTTTCTCTAATTTTCCTTACATTTTTACCATTTAAACAAAACTCTGAAATTATTGGGACAACTGGAAAATAATGAAGTGTGACCTCTCTCTTAAACCGTATATAAAAATTAACTCAAAATGCATCGTAGACCTAAATGTAAGAGCTGAAAGTATTCTAAAAGTAGAAAGTTGTAATAGTTGCCTAATTCTGTGAATACACTTAAAAACACTGAATTGCAAAGTTTAAAAGAGTGTGTTTTATATTTTATCTCAAAGCTTTTATTAAAAATCTAAAATAAGTATGTCTGTCTTTCCAAGACAGCTTGCTGTAATATCCTGATTTTCTTAATTTAGATTTTCCTATTGCAGTGCTATCTCTTTCATGAATCTGAATTTCCATTTGTGCTTTTTGATGGAGGGCTGTCCTGACTGGGAGGTGGCTGTTTTATTTTGTTTCAAATCATACATGTTCCTCCACATTTGGCAATTTCATGGTTGCTTCTGCTACACGTTTTGGATTTGAGGATTCAAAAAAGAGTCAGTGAGCAGCTTGGAACTCTTTATTTGTACAACACAATCCTAGTCACTATGTTTGTGTGCAATTCAGGCTGGGTCCTAATTTTGTAGTGGCATCTCAGCTTCCTTCCTGTTCCACAGGCAGCTTTGGATGGACAGTTACATCTTCTCCTAAACAGTCAGAGAGTGCAATTCTAGGCCCCTTCTTCATAAAGGAAGGCTGGTTTTGCTATCCAACCACTTAAGGGATGAGGTCATTCTCTGTTACTGCAAGACATTAAAACTAGACCCCTGCTGCTTGTTTCTGATTGCGGTGTCTTTCACGTTTGGTTAGTGTTCTGCACTGTTAGTTTCCCCTTTCCCTGGCCTACAGATAGTCTGCCGTTCTATGTCAGTGCAGTTAGGCATTTAAATTTTTTTTTTTTTTTTAAAAAGCACACATGCTCCCATGTTTTCAGTGAAGGAGGAAGTTTTCGTATATGCTCAGTCATCCACCTTATGTGGGAAACTAATCAAGGTTAGAAGTACGGAGCTAGAATTGAGCTAATATAAAATACTAAGAAATAGTGGGCATGAGCTAAGATTATTACTTAAGTGTAATTACTACTAGTGAAGCTGAACATTTCCCTATATCGTTGCTTATGTTTTATATTTTATTTTAGTAAATTAGGTTTTAATATTCTCTTCCCCATTTGTCTTTTTGAAACTTGCTCTTTTCCTCATCGGTTCTTATGAGCTACAAATGTGGTTCACTTTATTTATATTTTGACATTTAATTTTAGTTTTTTAATAACGTTCGAGGTAGTTTAGTTATTAGTCAATGAAATCTGTTAGCCTTCTTTCTAATTTCCGCTTTTAATAGAAAGAATCCACACACACAATTGAAGAGATCAGCAAATGATCTTAGTGTATTTGTCATAAGTCAGGAAGCAAAGAAATGTTCGAGAGAGAACCAAGCTCTGAGTATTTATGCCATTTAAGAACTTTTTCTTTGCTAGAATGAATACTTATTAAATCAAGTAATCCTCATTATGCAAATATACTTGTGATCAAATATGGTATTTATGATGGCCACAGTGAAAAAGAACACATTTCTTGAGGTCTCTTGAAGTTGTTATAGATTCTTGAGTTTGAATTTGACTGCCAATCATCAGTTTTTCTTTTATCATATTTCTATTTGCATACCGCAGAGAAACTACTATGGATGTACAACGAGTGAAATTTCACTGGCATGTTGCGAAAGTTGGTATTAACACAGATTGTAACTGAGAAACAAAGAAATGGGGCTTCAGATACAACCAAGATACGTTCTATTAATATTTAAATTGAGTTTCACATTGGAGACATGTCAACGTTCATTGACTCTTAAAGAACAGACTTTTTGTTTTACTTCATTGCTGAGCATTTCTTCAGTGAGAGTATATAATTTTCTTTCACCTTTTTTATTTTTCTTGCTTTACTCCTCAAAACAGACAGAAGCTCCTTATTGTATAGAATAGAAGGCAACTTATTTATCATTGATTTCAGAGTCAGATACAATTTGGCTCCAAACCATTTTTCTCATATTATCCCTCTAAATGATAATAATAGTGATAATATTAATAGTACATTTTGCTGATGATTTCTGACAAGGCGCCGTTAACTGTTTTAAGCACATTATATACATTATCTAATTGAATCTTCACAACAACCTTCTTACTAGCTTTCATTTTTGAGATGTGCAATTTGAGGCTCAAAAAGGATAGGTAGCTTGCCCAAGGCAAAATAGCCACTTTGAGTCCAGAGATGGTGCATTAACTCCCATATTATTTATAGCCAGGCTACACTGGCCTACATGTCATGACCTAAATATCTTAGCATCAAATGTCCACGTATTTGCTTGTCTTTTTCTTAATCCCTGGATGCACTGACACTCCTCATCTACAAATCAAACTTCCTCAACTTTTTAAAAAACTTCAATCCTCTTTTAAATGCTGAGAAATTCCATGCTACACCACTCCAACACAGACCATTCATGTAATGCATTTTCTCAAAAATCAAATGAAAATACAACCACAAGCTTGACAGAGAATCTCAGTGGGACACAGCTGAGTATGGGTGTCAGAGGGATCTAGTGTTAACCCAAGTTTTCTACAATAAATTGGGTTCAGGAATGGCAACTGCTTTCACTCTTCTCCTTAAAGGAATTTGTGCTAATGATTCTGTTGCTTCTCATCGAACTTCCATGGCCTGTAGCCAATAGATAACTGAAAGTTATGTTAAGTAAGATGTTATTAAGCCTATTTTAATATACCCAATCCATACTTGCACTGGTCTCTATAAAGTATGAATTAACCGTGTTGCTTGGATTGCCTTTTTCTAGATAGCTTAATCCAGGAACTTTCAAACAACATTTTGAAAAGTGGTTTTCTTAGATGAATAGTGCACTGTCATTAAGCCAATGTCCACCATTCCCTCATGTGCTATAATTTTGAGCCAAGAATTATCTTTATGTAGAGAAATTAAAAAGAGAATGTTCCAGATATAACATAATAAATGTCTGACTTTCTTCATACAAATGATTGTCAAAATTCTCTTAAAAGGAGGAGTACAGTTACAATATCTTCGTTAATCTTCCTCCTAAGACCTCTAAAATAACATTGACTAGAGACTTACTGAAAATCAAATTCTCAATTGACATAATATTCAGTTATTCACTTACTCATTCTTGTCTTTATTCATTTAGAACAACATGTATGGAAAAATTTGGAAACTGATCCAATAATCTCTACAATATTGTAATTTCTATAAGACAGTGTACCATTTATAGATTAAGGCATATACCTCATGAGATATGTCACGAGACGTATCTCCTGTACAAATTTCTAAAAATCGGGTAAGAAGAAATAAAGGCCTTCCAACTAAACCAAATATAATAGCTATTTTTATTTATGTATTATTTTATTTTTATTTACAAAAGAAGAGAGATATATACACATATGTGCAAGATAGAAGATATTTAATGGAAAAGAAACTTGTTGAGAAATCACCAGCCTTTATTTCACAAAATAATAGAACAATATTAAGGAGCATGCGTATAGAATGTATGACTAGATAGTACTAACTAGTTAAATATTTATGTGGACCAGAATTCTAAAAGTTTGTAGCAAGTTGTTTTTCTTAAAACTAATGTGTTATGATAAATTTAATTTGAAACTGGCATATAAAGGAAATCTGAAATTTTTTAAATACTCAAATGACTGAATACGTGCCTTGTGTTTAGTGCTGTGCTAAGCAGTGAAGGAGCTATGAGGGTATATAAAGCATGAAACTTGTCTTCAACGAGCTTACCATCTAATTTGGAAAGCTTCTAATGTGACAGTCCAAGATGACCCCCTTGTGAGATGCCCCTACTGGTCTCAGAAGGCCTCAGAGTTCTTTCCTTCAAAAGTAGATGAAGTGAGGAGGTAGCTAAATTAATTTCTGCAAAAGGTTTCTATTAACTAGTTGTTTGGCTATATTAAAATAAAATGTTCATATTTTAATTTAGTTTTGATTAGTTACTTCATAAATTTAGATTCCTTAAGGTCATACACACAAAAAAAATTAACATTATTTTTCACTCTCTCCATTAAAGCTTGTATAGAACCAATCTATATATAGTTCATAAAAATAAACACCACTTACACAATAAAATCAGGTTATATCCACTTCTGAATCTGACAAATAACAGTTCAGTAAAATATTAACATTTGTAATTCTGACCTTTCATTGTAGTTTCCTCATTGTAGCACGTGAGAAATATATAGCTGTCTATCTTCTAATAAAATTTATCCAAATTCAGTAGCCAATTAAGCCTCAGTAATTAGTGTGTTATTTGGTTATTTATTTTCTTGGTTTAAAAAAAATTATAAAGGCTACACACTAAACCATTGCAAATAAGTTGTGAGCTAATTGTCACATTTTATATAATACCATAACAGTAGAAGAGATCTACAGTGACTTATGAAGGGGAAAATAAAAGGGTCAAAGGAAAAGAATATGCCAGTGATTAGCTACTTCAGCCTTTTCAAAACAGTTTTCTTCAGATTTTATTTTATGGGGAGCTAATAAGTGTTAATGTTAAAAAGAAAAAAAAAAGAAATACAAGAAAAAAGAAAAGGAAGGTCTTTCGTGGCAAAATAAGCTCATAACATTGTAGGACCTTTCTGAGACTTTACAATGTCCATATATATGGAAAAACTATAGATGAAAAATAAAGCATTTAACTGAAGGACCCCATACCATCCTCTTTTAAAGCAACTATTATCCAGTACTGTTAAGGGTGAGGTTGGCAATCTCATTCTGTAAAGGGCCAGATACACCTGACAGGCCTTATGGTCTTTTTCTCAACTACTCAACTCCATTGATGCAACACAAAAGCAGCCATAGACAATATGTAAAAGAATTAGTGTGACTCTGTTCCAACAAAACTTGATTTATAAACAATTACATTTGAATATTCTGTACTTTTCACATCACAATACTATTCATTTTTGACTTGTTTTAACCATTTAAATATGTAAAAAATTATTCCTGTCTCACAAAGCATACACGAAGAGAGAGTAAGCAGAATTTAACACATAGGTCACACGGGGGCCAACCCTTGGTCTAGAGGAAACAGGAACCGCGTTGTGTAGACCCTGACTCTTTTTCCAGAAATATGCATTCCATATTGGAAAAGACAACTGTATTACCTCTTCCTTGTTAAGGGAAAGTGGAGTGAGGGTGAGGTAAACTCGGATGTGGCCATGCGGTTTCCAGCCAGGTTACTCAAAACTGAAAAGACATCTTCCATTTTCAGAAGATTTATTGCATGTGCTTTGGGGTGAGAAAAAATTGGATTCATATCCGGCTTTTACTACATTCAAGGTGTAAGTCTTCAAATAAATCACTTTACCAACCAGAACCTCTGCTTTCATTGCTAAAGAGTAGTACCTACAACACAAGGTTGTAGTGATAATTAAAGAAGCATTAAACACAGTGCCTGGCACCACAGAGTGTTTCCCAAACAGTAGTGTCACCTTGTTCTTAGTTTGTATTTATGCATATGGTTTGTCTACTGATGATTATTTTCATGTTGAGCAAGTTGCATCTGCTGCTTATTATCAAGAGTGGAAGTCTGAGCACTCCTGCGCACTTCCTCTTGGTATTGGAGTCACTGAGGAAAACACAAGGTAGTCAAGCACTAGCGCATAGGGAGGAAACAGAAAGATCAGCTTCAGTGGTGGGTGCCAGTCCCCCATGGCCAGTGGGTCCCCCTTGGCAATTGACACAGGGCAGTTGGCCTGCGCATACCCCTCTTGTGTCACAGCAGAAGGGCTTTACCTTCTCCTCACTGGGGTTGGCCAGTCCAAAGGAGTGAACATTGAGTCTAAAACAGAAAAATATCCTCACACAAGGCGACAAGTTTAGAACAGGCTGTGAGGATTCTTTATCTCTTGGTAAGGAAGTGCTCCTGGACCAAGGCCCATTTGTATGTGTCCAAGAGAAGACAGAAAGACCACATGTATGGCCAGGCGAGGTGGCTCATGCCTGTGATCCCAGCACTTTGAGAGGCTGAGGCAAGTGGACCACCTGAGGTCAGGAGTTAGAGACCAGCCTGACCAACGAGGTGAAACCCCATCTCTACTAAAAATACAAAAATTAACCAGTCATGGTGGGAGGCGCCTGTAGTCCCAGCTCCTCGGGAGGCTGAGATAGGAGAATTGCTCGAACCCAGGAGGCAGAGGTTGCAGTGAGCCGAGATTGTACCACTGCATTCCAGCCTGGGCGATGGAGTGAGACTCGCTCTCAAAAAAAATAAATAATAAATAAATAAATAAATAAATACTGCATGCACATGACTGCCTTACTCAAGAATTCATATAGAGACACAGGTGTAGATATAGATATTTATTTATACATATCAGAGGTTTACTACAACTTTGTGTGTGTTTACATACAGTGAGTTTTCTTTTCACTGAATACAATAAAAATAACAAATTTATTAAGAAGCGTCAGCTTAATGGAGAAAACATGAAATAGTTCTGTTTTTTGAAAAATCACTGCTTTTAATTTTTGGCTCACATCCATAAATGCTATCTGGGGTAAATTCCACCACTTTCTGTCACTTTCAATTCAATAGAGTGTGCAATTTCAATCTCTAATTCAATTCAAATACTATTTCAACTTCTCTCTTTCTCATATCTTTAGTTTGAGGTTACATGTACCCAGAGGAAAGAGGAAAGAGTGGTCTGCTCTTTTACCTCACCCATCATACCACCTTTAGGCAGGCTCAGGAATATCATCTCTCTCCCTGTTTCCTGAGTCTGACTTCTCTAGGGGGAAAAGCACGAGGAGGGACCAGTGCACCAGGATTCACTGTAGGTGGACAGAAAGCATCCCTGTTCTTGCTCTGGTTTGGTCTGTTTTCATCTACTGGTGGCCTATTCTAGTTTTACAGTCTTCTGAAAATGTCATATATATATATTTATAGTGTTTATTTAGCATAGTACAAGTTTTCTACTTGTTCTTAGAGTGATTAGTTACAAATCATTAGTTCACTATTATCAGGAGGGGAATTCTTTTAATAACTATCCTGTTTTAACTATATATATATTTTTAGTGAAGCTAATTCCCCAACACTTACTGCTTTGAAATTTATTATGTAATTTCATGCATTTATTCTTCCACTAGAACTTTAGAATAATTTTGTCAATTTGTAAAATAGACTTGCATTGCACTTATTTATTTATTTGGAAGAGTTGATATTGTTTTACTAGGATTTTATCAGGGTATAAATACATGACTTGAAAACAATGATAATTTATAAACACTCTTTTTGACTTTTATGTCATATCTTTTTATCTTCTTCATGACATTTTAAATAAAATTGTGGCTAATTTTTCAATTTTAACATGAAACTGACTAATGAATGGAATCTTTTTAAAAGAACACAATAAGCATGTATTTTTCTATTTCTCAGTTATGTTTTTTAAATCAGAAATTGATGTTGGATTTTATTCATATCCTTCTATTTTTCTTTTCTTTTAACTATTATTTATTTTTTTGTCTCCTAGATGCCAGGCAGCCATATATTGTAGGTATCGCAATGAACAAAAGAGAGTGAGACAATTTGTAAGCTTTAATGAAGCTTATAGTCTTTATCAGTCAGAGTCGTAGCAAAAAACAGATGGCATACTCAAAAGTTACTACTATTCCTAGGCCTAAAGGGTCAAGGGGAGAAAATACTTCCTGGAACCTGCAGTGAAAGTTCTATCTGTATGAAAGTTTTGACCACGGGAGCTATTAATAGATAGACAAATCAGCCCAGACAACTTGCAGCCTATAAAGGAAGGAAACAAAGAAATTAGTACTTCATTCTCTCCTCCCATCCTCAAATATCTTTTCAGTATTTTCCTTTGGCCAAATCTAGTTGGAAGCCAGAGGGAAAAGAAGCCCAAGCAAGCCAGATTCCTGGAAAATAGTACAACATGGAAATAGATAATCAATCTATAGCAAAAACTAAAGAATAAGTAGCACATAATATACGGAAACTGGCATTTAAGTAGGTAAGTTTTATATAGAGTGATAAGTGATATGTTAGAGGAAGTTTTGCATGGCATTAAAACTTTTAGAAGGGGCATGTCTGATTTGCTAATCTGTAGTATCTCTTGGACAGGTATTGTCTACCTGTTCTGCTCTAGTCAGATCAATATCTGCATCTGTACTCATATTCAGTAACTTTAAAAACCATTTTATTATGCAAATGTTTGAATGCACACAAAAGTAAAGAGAACAGTAATTAGTTACGATCTATCCATCACATACATTCAACAACCATCATTACTTTGGAAGCTAGAGCCTTCTATTGCCCAACTACTCTTTTTAATTTTATTTGAGAGAGGTTCATAAAAGATTACAGCATTATGTTGTTTTACCAGAAAATACTTAAATATACATCTCTAACTGATATAATACTTCAAATATATTTTACATATCACCATGTCATTATCATACTTAATAACATTAACTCATTATCCTAAGAAAATTAAATTCTTTAATACCATCTGATATCATCTATACTCAAATATCTCTCAGATCATGCAATTGATTGAGAGAGAAACCAGATCATTTGTCCTATAGACCATCCCACATTCTTAATTTCAGATTGTTTCCTCATGACCTCATTTAATGTATTCCTCTTTTTCTGGTATTTCCCATAAAATTGTGTGTAGCTCTAGAGCCTTAATTGTATTTTGGTCCAATTTTAGGCAAGAATATTTAGTGAGTGGTGGTGTGTACTTTCCATTACATTACATTGGAGGCACATAATGTCTGATTGTCCTACTTCCAGTAATGCAAACTGTCATTGTGGGTTCAGATGATGCCAACCTAACCATTCCATTATCAAATTTCTCACCAACACTTCAACTAAGGTTTTTAGAATTAATTGATTATTGTTGTGAAGGTACATTATGCCTTTAGGGGATACAAAATGGAGATTTTCTCATTCTATCATTCCTTTTGAATCTATCAATTCAATAAAGAATAACTTTCTCTCCTTAATTATTAACTTATCTTAAAATACACTTCATCTGGAAAGGGAAGATGAATACTTAAGTTTTCCACTTCTTCATCAGATTTCAGAAAAATGGGTTGATGCCTGAACAACTTCCAATGGTATCTAGTAAGTTTTTATCATTCTGAATTTATTTATTTTTATACACGTGATGTGTTTTTGACCATTGAAGTTATTATTGCTGAAATGATTCCATTTTCTGTCCGGTGGGAGTTCACTAAGTTAACATGTACATTAATATTTTACTTAACTTGAAATTGAGATCGCTCTTTGAATTATACTCACTCCTGACATCTCTCCTTTTTAAAATACTATATGTTGCTACAAAACTTTGACAGAATATCACATGAACACCTTTGAATGCTCTAATCACTAGCCATATACTGGATAGTGTTCAATATTCATTCTAACTTTTCAAGATATCATCAGTTGACTCTGATTCAGCTCTACGTCAGACATGCCACTTAACTGAAATTTGATGTCCTATAGCTCTTCAGACCTACAAATTCTGTCTATACTCATTGTTATGGAATTTGGAGTTCTCCATGATTTATCCTTAAACTTATTTCTCATTACTACTTCACCCTACCTCATTGCTGCCCTATTTGTCTTTTTCAGCTTCTGAAAGGCAGATCCATGTTGAATACTTCCTGCAAGTCTAGGTTTGTGGAAGTTTCTGAGCTAATTTTGGAAAGGCTAAAGAGAGTTGAAATCAAAACAGTAAGAGATGTACTCGCATTTTTTTTTTTTGTTAATTCATCTAACTCCCTTTGTTATGGCTCTTTTTTTGTTATGGCTCACCAGAAGAGTACTGCCTGTTATGGGTCTTCCCAGGTCGATCTTACTTTCAAAAAGAGACTGCTCTCACCAAAGTAATTGATGGCCTATTTCTCTTTCAGTTACATGTTTTTTTCATTATAATTAAGTTCCTGGCATTTTCACTATAGGTAGCTTTCTATGCTCTATCTTTTACACAGGGAAAGTCTATAGAAAAAAAGATGCCTCATCTACAGTGCCTAGTTATTATCACAGTCCTGTTTTTCACTGCAATTAATTATTTGTATTTCTGATCAGTCTTGTGAGCCAGCACAATGTGAATCTACCCACTCTCTGAGTGCTGATAACTTAGATCACTGAGTCAAAAAGACTGCAGAGTAGATCTCAGGCCTTGGCATCATGATAATGAATGTATCCGTGTCCTTCCCCTGGTGGCAAAGTCTTTGTGTTAGTCTTATCCCCATTTGTCTTATTTGAACTTCTACAGGCACAACTTGCAAGGCATCACAGATTAGATTATGCTTTGATCCAATTATTTTATTTTATAGATGAGAAAACTGAAGCCACAAGAAGAAAGGACTTGTCTGAGTTTACAAAGTCATGAAAAAGTCACAATTTATTCCAAGTCTCCTGATACTCAAATGAGCATTCTTTGCCTTGTTTGATGGGTCTAGATGGACTAAAAAAGCATTTTCCTATTATCATTTGGACTTCATAAATATTCATGGATTATAAAACTCTAGTGATGCCTGAGACCGTAGGACCATTTAATCTATTGTATCTCAACAGGGATCTATGTACTAGATATATTAGAATGATCCCTGGAAATTTTCATTCTATGGTACTGGGATGAGGATAAAAAACTGTATTTTTTATAAAAATAAAAACTTCCCAAGTGATTCTGCACAGTAAGACTTGGAAACCCCTCCTATCTTATAATGTCTTCCTTTTGCGGATGAATTAACAGGCCTAGGAAGGAGAAGAAATATTTTCTTTATACATAATTTCTTGCTTGCGGTCTTGATCACAGCACAATTGACTTTTGAGCAGTTATTTACAACTCCAGCACTATGTACTAACAGAGATTGAAGCTGTTCAGTTTGGAAGATCTATGTTAGGGAAACATCACGTAGAGCAAATCCTGGAGCAGATTGGGAAGTCAGTCCCGAATGTCATTTGGGCACAAGTGTTTTTTGCTTCTATTGCTGAAATATGCATAACTTATGCTGTGGGACGTATTCAAACAGGCAGAAAGCTACAATTAGAAGGAGACGATAACACACATTGCTATCACTGAATTTAGAGAAATAATAATTGAAGTCATCATTAAAGTCAAAGCTGGATGCATTTTGGAAGCATAATCAGGTTCTGAAGGGCCCCAGTGCGAATTATTCACTTCTTTGGAGGTTGTTCTCAGCTACATACTACCATTAGGAATGTAGAGTGTACTTTAATACTCATGGGTAGTTCTGGTTCTGTAACACTAACCCATTTTAGAGGCTCGTAGGCCTATATCAATTGTCTATGCCAGTACCTCCTCAGATGTGTATCTGTACATTATTTTTCTTAATGATATTGAACACTTTTATATGTGAGGCACAACCATAAAGCATTTTAAGTCAGATAAGGGAGTAAAACAACTTGTATAGGATTGAAATAAAAGATAAGTTTACTTAGTAGTATTTGTTCAGAGGCAAGAATTATCACATTCCATTTGTGGAAGATAATGAGAAACATTGATGGCATATGAGGTGGGCCTTGGAGAATGGGGTGGATGGAGACAGACAAGAGAGAGACGGAGAGAGAGAGAGAGAGAGAGAGAGAGAGAGAGAGAGAGAGAGGAAAGCAAGAAAGGAGATAGAAAGAATGAATGAAAGCGTTCATTCCAGGCTTCCAGGCACAGGGAACTGCATGAATAATGCTACAGATGAATGAGAGTACAAAATAGATCAGGCTAACCCAGAGACTTATCCTTTGCAGACATTCTTTGAAAGGGCATTCCACCCTCTTTAGTTTCCTTAAGAAGCTTTCAACTGAAAGCTCCTGTCTTCCACGTATTAATAAAGAGTAATGGTTTTCATAGATTGGTGGTAAACAGAGAGGTGTAGTTGAACATCACCTGTAAACCAAATAGGGTATTAACAGAAATCTAGAATTCTGACAATGATGCTATAGTTACGTGGAAGGTGGGACAGTAGTGTTAAGGAAAAGGGAGTAAAGGATTTAGTAACAGAAGGGTAAATGTTCAGCCTCTTCCTTGTTACTAATTAACCATATGACCTTGGGTTTTTACTCAATGTCTTTTGCACCTCACTTTCTTTCTTTACAAAAATAGTATGAAAATGCCTCTTCTTTCTAGGTCTGTGGATTGCTGTGAGGGTCAAATAAGGTAAATGCAAAATTTGGTGTTATTATAGAAGTAATAATGGTAAAATAGAATATTTCATATCATTTAAATATTTTTATATATGCTGAGGAAGGGTTTTTTTCATACTTTTACAAAACATTAATTCTGTAGTGTTATAAATAATTTTATTAAGTGAATCACTGGTACAAAGATCACATTCTGATTCATAAGTCCTTTCTGGATGACTTAGAAATATTTAAATGTTAATATGAGTGTGAAAACCCAGCAGACTGAATCATTAAGGAGGAAAAAGAATCAATTTTTATGCATCAGTCAGGTTTCAGTAGCTGATATTGTCTGTCTACAGGAGTTGGACACAATGATTCTTGCATCTTTTGGATTCAAATGCATTCTTATTATCATTTTACCCCGGAAGCTAGGTTTGGAAAGACAACATTTGTTGCTTAAGACAACTTCAAAAACTCCCATTTCTAAGTTATCACGTTGGAAGTGTTGTCATGAAACTATCATGTTATTTTATTTGCCAAATATGCTATGAATATGTTTCCTTAGTAATGTGCTTTTAAATTTATGTTGTTGTTATTGTTTTTAGAGAAAGAAGATACTGTTCTCAATAAAATAAAGAACATGCTCAAATAACCAACTAATAAAGAGATGAAAATAGTCAACATTGAGAAGCTTGTTCACTCTCACTAGTAATCAAACAAATAAAATGTAAATCACTGAGATACTGTTTCAAACTATCGAATTGCAGACATTTAAAAGAAAAGTAGCTGGGCAAATTCATAACCTCCTTTAAAAGGGGAGTAGTTAAATGAGGTATAGTAGAGTGATTAAAGTACGTTCTAAAGAATAGATGGCAGTGAGGAAATAATCACTGTAAATACATGAAAAATATCAGATATATAATTGGTGATCTGCAAGGAAATGAGGTGAAAAGTTAGTAGCATTTACTTCTGAAAGGTTGTGCAATTTTTAGATTTTTAAAATCTCAGTTTCCGAATTTTCTGCAATGATTATTACTGTTATTATCAGTAAAAATGAGAAAACAAAATTATGTGTATGTGCACTCATGCATGAATGCACACCTATAATCATCTTCTAGAGCTGCTTGTTCTTAGCTACAGCAAGAGTATAATCTACCACAAAATGACAGCAGCATGCTTTATTGAGCTGCAGCTGTGCATATGGCCTGTTTTTTCTTTTTCTTTTTTTTTTTGTAAACCTGTACTTCTTGTTTGGTTTTCTGTATTATTGGTATTTGATATTATAAATATAAATATTATAGATATTTGCAGATTACATGTTTCCAGTTGCCCAGCCACAAATATCAGTGGTGGTATATGCACCATCTACTACACTCATTTAGGACATAAATTTACATAACAGAAAGGCTACTGGTTTTGTAATTTAAATACACACAGCTATTTTATTCTATGGGAGCAAGCAGAACTTAGTTTAAACTGGTGTTTTCTCTGTAGACCTGGGAGTAGAATTTTACCCAGGAATGCACTATTTTATGATTTTATAGTGAATAGTATCTGTGACAAGCATGCATTACATTACTACTTGCTGAGTCATGAATACTACCAAGTAAATATTTCAACTTTATAAATTTTAATGCAATTTTTATTTTTGAATTGATCTTGTGTCTTTGATAGAATATACCTAAAAGGCTTAAAGTGCACAGACTGAGCAGTTTTCTTTTATGTAATGATGCAAAGTATATATGAATAGGAAGTAATCTGACTCAGCAGAGAGACAAGAGTTCATAGCCAAGAGATTTGTGCTTTGAGCTTTGGAAATAGCTCTTATTATGTATTTTTGATCTTGGGTGGGCTATTAACTATGAGTCTCGGTGTCCTCATCCATAAAATGGTATTAATAGCACCTGCCTTTTTTGATTTTCGGGTTTAGAGACTTGAAAAGTAAACAATAATACATGGAAGTTCTCTAACACCTTCTGTGCCCAGCTTGACCACATACTTGGCTTTTTGGTAATGAGCACAATTAAAATGAACCAAGGGGGAACAAGTTGCCGAATTAATTTGGGGTTAAAGTAATTGTCTTCACACTGTGTCATAGCCTAATTTAGTCCAAGCATTCTGTAAGTATGTGTGTCTATTTAAGAGATTAGCTGAGGGTGGCTGATATTGAATGTCAGTTTATCTCAGCTGTGGGAAAACAATCCCTGTATGTACCCTATCTGTGCTTGTGAGTCCACAGTGAGATTTTGTATAAAGAATAGCATGTTTATGTTTACAAGACTGAAAATGTGTGAAGTTAATAAACATCTCAAATAATTCTTTCTTCCTGAAAGCTTTCCTGCTCTTCTGGCATTCTACTTTGTAACATTCAGTTTCACATTTACTTTCCTTGTTACGTTGCAAACTCCATGGGGTCAAAGCTTATGTTAGTTTTGCATACTACTGAGTCTGTTGTGTCCATTATAGTGCTTGACACATAGCAGATGCTCAACAATTATAATAGTAATCACACACACACACAGACACATATATATATATAAAAAAATATAAATATATATATATATAAATATAAATATATGAAAACAATTGACAGACTCATTAAGTCCCACCACCCACCTCATAGTTCCTAGCATAGTGTCAGGTACTTATTACGTGAACAATAAATAGTGACTGCATCTTCTTCATATTATTTAGGATGGGTCTCTAGGAGTTCAGTAACTTACTGTTTTATAGTAAATCAAAATATTAATCCTTATATGACACTCAAATGCATGCCTACAGTATTGTACTTAAGTTGGATACTGTCCTCAATAATTTATATATATACATGTGCCTAAATTTTTTCCATGCATTGAAAATGACTAGTCAAGAGATGAATATGAAGGCAGTGATAAAAGTTTTGGAGCAATACAATCTAACTTAGGGCTTGAGGCTCATTTGAATTCCCTAATTATCCTGATCTAGATGTTCAAGCTTGTACCTTTCCCTGAGGGTCTTGGTTATTTTTCCTAATAGACTCCCCAGTCTTTTTAATCAAACAAATCTTCAACATTAAATATAAATCTCATCTTAAAATCGAAGTTGCATGTATTTGAGTAAAAGTCTAAAGCTACTTCTACTAATTACTAACTTCAGGGAATAATTTGCCCAGACATTAGCAATGTGCTGAGCCTACATCTGAGCTACAGTGTATTTACTTGCCATAATTAGTGATTTAAAGTAAGAGAATTTTCCCACTTGGAATAAAAGAACATCAAAAATAAATGCTATAATTCAGTGAAGTTTGTATGAAAAGAATTTATGCATGGTATTCATGACACCTTCTAAATTAGTGCAGCAATACATTATATTTTATCTCTGATTTAACTGTTTTTATAAAATAGCAAGATTATAAAAATTCCCAGTTAACCTACATTAAAAACAGCATTAAAATCTGTAGTAGCTAAAGGACATATTATCAATAAATTCCACGATATGTGCTTACAATTTTTTTCCAATGTTGGATGATTGATACTTCATTTTCTAATCTCTTTCAGACACGACAATCTGGATGGTAAACTGTAATTCAATATCTCCAAATTTATGTTTGGTTTTATTTGCCTCAAATTATCATCTTGTGTGTGTGTGTGTGAATGTGTGTGTATATGTGTGTGTGTAGCGGAGAGATGGAGAGATAAAAAATAAATAAATAAATAAATGAAACAAATCTTGTGAAATAATAACTATGCTTTGGAAGATAGGGCTTGTTTCCCTCTTGGTATAGTCTCTTCATAATCTTATTTTTATTTTTAAATTTTTTTGGGGGGACATAGTAGGTGTATATATTTATGGGGTACATGAGATGTTTTGATATGGGCATGCCATGTGGAACAAGTCAATCATGAAGAATGAGGTATCCTTCCCCTCAACATTTATCATTTGAGTTACAAAAAAATACAGTTATACTCTTTGATTACTTTAAAATGTATAATTAAGTTATTATTGACTATAGTCATCTTGGTTGCTATCAAATTGTAGGTCACAATCATTCTTTCTATGTTTTTTTTTAAACCATTAACTATCCCGACCTCCCTACCAGGCCCCCACTACCCTTCTCAGCCTCTGATAACCATCCTTCTTCTCTCTATGTCCATGAGTTCAATTGTTTTTATTTCTAGATCTCACAAATAAGTGAGAATATGCGATGTTTGTCTTTCTGTGTCTGGCTTATTTCACTTAACATAATGATCTCTAGTTCCATCACACTGTTGGAAATCACTGGATCTCATTCTTTTTGTATGGCTCAATAATATTCCATTGTGTATATGTATCACATTTTCTTTATCCACTTATCTGCTGATGGACACTTAGGTTGCTTCCGGACCTTTTATTTTTCCAAAAACCTCAAAACTGAGCTGCAATATGATTCAGCAATCTCACTGCTAGGTATATACACAAAAGAAAGGTGATCAGTATATTGAAGAGATATCTGCACTCCCATGTTTGTTGCAGCACTATTTACAATAGCTAAGATTTGGAAGCAACCTAAGTGTCCATCAACAGATGAATGCATAAAGAAAATGTGATACATAGACACAGTGGAGTACTATTCAGCCATAAAAAAGAATGAGATCCAGTCATTTGCAACAATGTGGATGGAACCGTAGATCATTGAATTAAGTGAAATAAGCTAGGCAACAAACATAGGAGTGCAGATACCTTTTTGATATACGGATTTCATTTCTTTTGGGTATATACCCAGCAGTGGGATTGCTGGATCACACAGTAGCTCAATTTTCAGTATTTTGAGGAACCTACAAACTGTTCTTCATATTGGTTATACTAATTTACATTAGCACCAATATCGTATAAGGATTTCGTTTTCTCCACATCCTCACTAGCATTTTTTATTGCCTGTCTTTTGGATATAAGCTATTTTAATTGGGGTCAGGTGATATTTCATTGTACTTTTGATTTGCCTTTCTCTGATAATCAGTGATATTTATGCTATTTTCATTTGCCCATTTGCCATGTGTATGTCTTCTTTTGAGAAATGTCTCTTCAAATCTTTGGTCCATTATTTGATAGGATTATTAGATTTTTTTCCTATAGAGTTGTTTAAGCTCCTTACATATTCTGGTTATTAATCCCTTGTCAAATGAGTAGTTTGAGAATATTTTACATTTCCATTTTTTTGCTGTCCTCTTCAATTCCTTTCACCGATGTTTTATTGAAGAAACTATGAAATTATGTTTTATAGTTTTCACTATAGAGCTTTTTCACTTTGTTGGTTAATTCTTAGATATTTAATTTTATTTGTGGCTATTGTAAATGGGATTACTTTTTAAATTTCTTTTTCAGATTGCTTATTCTTGGCATATAGAAATGCTACTGATTTTCGTATATTGATTTTGTATCCTGCAACTTTATTGAATTTTTTATTAGTGCTAATTGTTTTCTTGTAGAGTCTTTAGATTTTCCAAATAAAAGATCATATCATTTATACACAGGGATAATTTGACTTCTTCCTTTCCAACTTGGATACCCTTTGTATCTTTCTATTGTCTGATTGCTCTAGCTAGGATGTCTAGTAATACATTAAATAAAAGTGACAGTGGGCATCCTTGTTGTGTTCCAGGTCTTAGAGGAAAGACTTTCAGTTTTTTTCCTATTCAGTTGATACTAGCTGTGGGTCTATCGTATATGGCTTTTATTATGTTGAGGTGTGTTCCTTCTATCTCCACTTTTTCAAAGGTTTTTATCATAATGCGATGTTGAATTTTATCAAATGCTTTTTCAACATCAATTGAAATGATCATATGGATTTTATCCTTTATTCTGTTGATATGATGGATCACATTGATCAATTTGCATATGTTGAAGCATCCTTGCATCTCAGGGATAAATCCCACCTTATCACGGTGAATAATCTTTCTAATATATTGTTAAATTTGGTATGCCAGTATTTTGTTGAGGATTTTTGCATTAATATTCTCCAGAGATATTGGCCTGTAGTTTTCTGTTATTGATGTGCCTTTGCGCAGTTTTGGTATTAGGGTAATACTGGCCTTGTAGAATGAGCTGGGAAGCATTCCCTCCTCCTCTGTTTTCTTTAATAGTTTGAGTAGGATTTGGTATTGTTTCTTCTTTAAGTGATTGGCAGAATTCGGTAGTGAAGTCATCAGGTAATGGGCTATTTTTTACCGGAATAATTTTTATTATGACTTCTATCCTGTTACTTGGTCTGTTTGGGTTTTGAATTTCTTCCTGGTTCAATCTCGGTAGGTTGCATGTATGTAGAAGTTTGTCCATTTGTTCTTGATTTTACAATTTAATGGTATCTAGTTGCTCGCAGTAGTCACTAATGATCCTTTGAATTTCTGCAGTATCAGTTTTAATGTCTCCCTTTTCATTTCTGATTTTATTAACTTCATCACCCTGCATTTTAACTTTTTGTTGTTTCTATTTATATACTTTTATATTATGTGTTAAAAAGTTGTTGTAATTATTATTTTGATTGGCTCATCATTTAATCTTTCTACTTAGAGTAAGAGTAGTTACACATCACAATTACATTGTTATAATATTCTGCGTTATTCTGTGTGCTTACTATTACCAGTGAGTTTTGTACCTTCAAGTTATTATTAATTGGTGATTAATATCCTTTTCTTTCTGATTCAAGTACTTCCTTTAGTATTTCTTGTAGGACAGGTCTGGTATTGATTAAATTTCTCAGCTTTTGTGTGTCTGAGAAAGTGCTTATTTCTCCTTCATGTTTGAAGGATATTTTTGTCAGGTATGCTATTCTAGGATAAAAGCTTTTTGTCCCCTCTCTCCTAGCCTGTCAGGTTTCAACTGAAAAGTCTGCTGCCACACCTATTGGTGCTCTATTTTATGTTATTAGTTTCTTTTTTCTTGCTGCTTTTAGGATCCTTTCTTTATCTTTGACCTTTGGGAGTTTGACTATTAAATGACTTGAGGTAGTCTTTGGGTTGAGTCTGCTTGGTGATGTATAATCGTTTTTTGAACTAGGATATTGATACCTATCTTTAAGTTTGGGAAGTTTTTATTTACTTTAAATAAAGTTTCTACCCATATGTCTTTCCCTGCCTCCTCTTTAAGGCCAATAACTCTTAGATTTGCTTTTTTGAGGCTATTTTCTAGATGCTATATGCATGCTTCATTTTTTTAATTATTTTTTTTCTTTTATCTCCTCTGACTGTGTATTTTCAGATAGCCTGTCTTCAAGCTCACTAATTCGTTCTTCTGCTTGATAGATTCTGCTGGTAAAAGACTCTTATGCATACTTCAGTATGTCAGTTGCATTTTTTCAGCTCCAAAATTTCTGCTTGATTCAGTATAATTTTTTCAATCTCTTTGTTAAATTGTTCTGATAGAATTCTAAATTCTGTGTGTTATCTTGAATTTCTTTGGGTTTCCTCAACATAGCTGTATTAAATTTTCAGTCTTAAAGGTCACATATGTCTGTTTCTCCAGGATTGTTCCCTGGTGCCTTATTTAGTTCATTTGGTGAGGGCATGTTTTTCTGGATGGTGTTGATGCTAGCAGATGTTCTTCAGTGTCTTGGCATTGAATAATTAGGTTATTTATTGTAGTCTTCACTGGCTGGGCTTATTTGTAGCATCCTTCTCGGGAAGGCTTTCCTGATATTTGAAAGGACTTAGGTGTTGTGACCTAAGCTGTATATGCTTTAGGGGACATACCAGGCTCATTAATGCTGTGATTTTTGCAGACTTTTAGAGGTACTGCCTTAATGTCCTGGACAAGATCCAGAAGAATTCTCTGGATTATAAGGCAAAGACTCTTGTTCTCCTCACTTATTTTCTCCCAAGCATACACAGTCTCTCTCTCTGTTCTGCACCTGCTAAAGCTTGGGGTGGAGTGACATAAGCACCCCTGTTGCCACCACCACTATGACTGCACTGACTCAGACCTGATGCCAGCACAGCACTGAGTCTTACTCAAGGCCTGCTGGAACCAATCCACAGCTTCTGCCTATGTTTCCTCAAGGCCCTGGGGCTCTACAATTAGCAGGTCGAAAAGCCAGTTGGGCTTCTGTCCTTCCCTTCAGGGTAGCAAGGGCACCCAGGCCCTGGGTGGGTCCAGAAGTTCTGTCTGGGAGTCAGGTACTAGATTTAACTCCTTGGAAATCTACCTGATGTCCTACTGCATTGAGGCTGAGCTGGCACTTAATGAGTGGGAAGATACCATCCTCCCACTCTTTTTTCCCCTTTCCAAAGGCTGAGGAGCCTCACACCAAAGCCACCGCCTCCCGAGTCCACAAGGAGTACTGCCAGACTACAGCAGATGTTACTTAAGGCCCATGGTTTTTTAAGTCAGCTTGTGGTGAACGCTGCCTGGCCTGTTACTCATCCTTCAGGGCAGTGGGCTCCCCTCTGGGCCAGGGCAGGTCCACGAATGCCATCCAAGAGTCAAGAGCCCACTAGGTGCTTTAACTCCCTCTGGCTGTGCTGGTATCTACGGTGCAAGAAAAAGTCGCCTTAACCATTCCCTCTGCTTTTCCTAAACAGAAGGAGTTTTGCTGCTAATATGCTGAGTCTCTCCCGAAGCCAGGAATTTTGAGAGGCTCACCAAGGCCCTTGATGTAGTACCTGGGTATCACTATTCCTTATTCAGGGCCCAAAGGCTCTTCAGTTAGCAGGTGATAAATGGTGCCAGGACTGGGTCCTTTTCTTCAAGGCAGCGAGTTCTCTTCTGGCCCAGGGTATGTCTAGAAATGTCACGTGGGCGCTGGGGCCTGGAACAGGCATCTCATGGCTGAACAGTGCTCTACCCTGCTGTGGCTAAGTGTGTAACCTGGATGCATCTTTGTAATATTTTTGATCTATTATTTGGCAAAGACAACTAAACATACCCACTAGTGTATTATTTCTGGTGAGATTAAAGTTTATATATGTATGTTTATGTATATATATAAATTTATGTATAGATAAATATATATTTACATATATAAATAATATTTATATATAAACATACATTATATAATATAATTATGTATCATATATAATATAATAATATAAAGTAGACATTATATAATATATAAATATATTATATATTATATATGATATAGACACAGACACATATATTTTTATAAAATATATATTATATGTAAATTTATATAAATATATATTTATATAAATATATAAAAACATATAAACATAGATAGATATAAATAGTTTTATATATATATAAAGACTTTATATATATAAAACACTTGAATGCTTCATTCTTTAACAACCACAAAAGTACCCCAGGACATCAAAATAGTTTTTTCCAGTTTTGGCGAAAATGAGTAGTATACTTGAAGGGCTTTGCCAGCATCATGCTGCTAAATGTTTACCTGCGTGCCAGTTAAATGGTCTCAGGTGAATTTACTTCTACCCTCTCCAGAAGCAGGACAATTGTAGGAATTTTCACTGCAGGCTTCACAATATGCACCACAATATCTCAGTGCAGCAGAACTGTCACTCTGGAGTGGGTCTGAAGAGCAGTCAAAGAAAAGTTAAATTGCTTTACCTTAGGCTTGCTCAGTTAACTTTGGACAATATTTCCATATTTGTGTTTGAAATCACAACTTGTCCTCAGGATTGAATCCTGAGGAGAAAGTCATTCCTCAGTCTGTTTTTGCTGACGATATGCTGACTCATGACAGCTTCATATCTGGACAGTATTTTCATCCCATGTGACTGAATGGCAAAATATCAAGTTCAATATTTTAACTTTTAAACAAAGAAAAATTCTGGAAAGACTTTTGCTTCTGACACTTGGACTCACTTAATCCATCATGCATTCACTCATTCGTTTCCTTCAAAACACATTTGTTAAGTACCAATTATGGTTCAGATTTTACATAAGATGTTGCAGATATGACAAAGAATACAAAAAATCCTGCCTTAGTGAGCTCAGAATCTAGTGAAGAAAATGAAATATAAATAATATTAATACGAAGTTATAACTACAGCAGCATGCTTAAAAACACAACTTAAAACAACAAATAGTTATCCGAAGCTGGGTCTTCAAGATTCTTCACAGAAAAACAGAGTAAGGCCCACAGAGGTTTAAAATGCTTCCTTCCTGGAAGTGAAATCTCAGGGCTATGAACGTTTAAAGGAGGATAGATTAGTCTACCTTGGGTGTTCGGGAGATGGACCATCTATGAGGAGAAGGAGTTACACAGATGAAAAAATGACGTCTCAGTGAAGAGAAGGGTAACAAAGGCTTAAAGGTAGGAAGATGATTTTTTATCTATCTCAAGGCCATGCTGTAAAACATGCTATGAATCTTCTTCCCTTAGCGAGTATGAGCAGTAAAGCATTACCATGGTGTTTTTTGTAGATAAATGGGATACTTTTCAGAATGATTGTCATTTGCATATTCCAAGTCACTATTACCACCCAAATGTGTAGAGTTGTTGAGGCCAAGATCCCAGGTTAAGACAAACAGCTCCATTTTGTCCTGCAGTCATAGGTAGTGCCACTAACACTGCCCAAGAGCCTCAGTGGTCCCTGGCCACAGAAAATCCCATGAAAAGATGGAGCCAACATCCTCCCTGATAAATAAAATTAACCCCCTTAATCACATGGATGGGGTGAGCGGAGGGCAGTACCATACTCACATAAGGATATCACCTTTAATCCTAGGCTATGATACCTGCCAGTGGTGACACTCTATAGCTCAATTTACTTATCTTTAGCCTTCTGCAGTGGCAAAAAGGTTATAGCCATTTATTTAATTCAGCAGGAGATTGTTGAATAAATGTATTGTCTATTGTCATTAGGATTTGGTCTTGCACATAAATGCACGTTGTACAAGGTTGCTTCTCCAACCTACTTACGACAAAGTACAGTAAATTAAAATAGTTTTCTCTCCTATCTACTTTAAGTATCATTACTTTTTGACTGTCCCTCATGGAATTATAGAACTTTTAATCAAGAAAATATTTTAGTACAATATTTTTCAAAATGTGGTTGGAGAGCACCTATCTCAGGCATCCTGTTATTATGATCTAGATTTTAGGGTCATTGTTCGGTCTGACTGAATTAGCCTGTGAAGATGGGGCCAGAAACCTACATACTGAATAAGCTTCCCGGGTGATCTTATGTAAATGAAAATTTGACAACATTACTTTCAATGATAGTTTAACTCCATCATTTCACAAACCAGTAATATGCAGTTCAAAAAGGGAATGTGACTTGTCTAGGGTTACAAAGCAAATTACCCACTGACCTCAGACTTCCCCAAGCCTCTGAGATCTCAGTCCAGGGTTTTTTCTAGCAATACAGTGGTTTCCTCCCATCATATGTCTGTTGTGCAAAATGTCCAGAAAAAATGCTTTTAATGATCAACTATCAGTACATGAACTCTTTTAAAATTATCAAGAACACTTTTTAGAGTGATTAGTTAGAATACACCTATGGCAATAGTTTTAACAATCCAGAGAACTGTCTGAGAATGTAGCGTCAGCATGGAATCTTTGTACACAGAAAATATTAAGGAAATGTAACTGACAAAGTTTATCATGTGGTCTCAATATAGACCTGTCATTTGTGCCTAAACTTTGTACAGGGAAGATGGAGTTGTAGAAAATGATGCTGAGAAACCAAATACCATAAATTAACTAGCCTATTCGTAAGACTGAGACTCTTGTCCACTTTGTATGCTTTCTTCGTTAAAATCACTGGGCCTGGTGCCTTTGTTCATCTCAGTTATAGCTGGGTTAGTGAAAGTGATGTGAACATTCTCGATCCTGCCCACTGGAATGCCTGCAGAGTTCAGTGTTTAATTGCGTTGAAAATCGATGAAAATGATTTTCGTTTTGAGTATTATGGCTTAAGTGATAGCTATCAGTTAAAATGGGCAATGTTTTGAAAACCCGAATAACAGTTTTTCTATAGGCTCTAAAAAAAGTCAAGACCCAGTGGTTGAAAACTCTTAAAATGATTTTACTTCTGAACAAATGTAAACTTTGGGTACCAAAAAATTGGAGCTTTTATCCATGTTTACATGTAATGGAGTTTTCTGGGAAAAAAAAAATCACCTCACGGGTAGATTGTTTAATTTTTAAGAAAGTGTCTCTACAGAATAATGATTCCTGACCAGGTGGCTTCAGTTTTAAGTAAGACTTTCTTCTTTTCTTAAAATGACAGAGGTTTTGAACCTGAGAAGAGTGGGCTTTTATTGGTACTGCCAGGTTTTGTAACCCTGTCCATGTATTCTACAAGTCATCTGATCTGATAAAGCACTCTCACAGATTCCAAAATGAATACACAGAGATTTGGGACGTATTGTTTTGTAAATTAAACTTTTGTATTTTAAATTCTTGGACTTAAACTTTGTCAATCTTTCAACTTTATATTGAGATGGGAGAGAAGGAAAAAAAAATCACTTTGCCTCAATTGAAATATTCCCCACATGTGCTAATTATCTCAGCTGATAGTTGGAAACGGGCTTCTGTAACCATTAAAAAATCCGACTAATGGGGCCAGGTTTTGTGGAGGGACTTCTAAGCAACATCTCTTTTGATTAAAAAAACCCATCTCACTGGGAAGAAGTGGGGATGATTAATGGGTATTAAAATATCGTTACAATGAATAAGATCTAGTATTTAATAGTACAGCAGCATCACTACAGTCAACAGTAATTTATTGTACATTTTAAAATAATTAAAATAATATAATAGGAGTGTTTGTAATTCAAGTAAGTGATAAACGCTTCAGGTGATAGATACCCCATGTACTTTGATATGATCATTACACATTGTGTGCCTGTAACAGAGTATCTCATGTACTCCATATAAATACATACACCTACTATGTACCCATAAAAATTAAAAATTAAAAAAATTCCACTCCATTGTCTTTGATTTCCTGCTGTGTGTGCTTTAGGGCCCCCTATTTTATGGGCTCTTACTCAGTTTCTAATTTCATATCATTAATATAATCTAAAATGTGAGATAATCACCAAGTGCCCATGCCTTGATGATTACTCTCTTTATGTCACTTTCATTTTTGAAATAAAGAAGGTTCAAACACAGCTAAAACACTCCCTTTTATTATCTGCAAAAAAATCACTATGTAGGATTCAATGATTTGCAAAATCTTTTCCCAATTCAACATCATGTGGTTAGGCCTAGGGCACATTTAAATCTGTTTTATCTGTCTTTTTTGGCATGTATTTCTAAAAGGGAGATAGTTAATATTTTGTTGTGTTAGAAAAGAACTGCATCCCCACATTCTCAAGTGAGGAGATAGTAGATTTCAAGTTAGAACATATTGTAATAAAAAGACTATTGTAAAAGCCCTTTTTATAATAAGCACCACTAAATGTAATGCATTAGGTCGTATATTTGTATCTTTGTTTTTAATGTCCGTATATGAACAGTGTGTAAAAAGTATATAAGTGTTCTCATTTGCAATCTCATTTTGATTACCATTTTATTTTTAAGAGAGAAGCTCAGAAATATAGGTAAAATCAAACCATACACTGTTACTATGGTTATCGTCTGTTTAATGGAAGCATTTGAAGAATATTTATCCTTGACATTTTCAAATGAAGTTCAGTGAATTGTGCGCAGGGGAATACAAATGGATACATTCATCCTTACTTGAGACAAAGAATCTGGCTTTGTTAAACACTCTTAAAACTTTACATTCTCAGCCAGGCATTAAAATCATTAAAATCTAGTTTTATGATTCAAAGGTAATAATTTAAAAATATGATTAAAAATATTTTAGGCCAAAATATGACATTCATCATCAAAACAAATTTAAGACATTAGAAATATACCTAATGTTTTCATTTTTTCAAAAAGTATTGGTAAATGAAGAAGTTAGATCATGAATGGTAGCATTAGGTTAGAGTTTTAATTTGTTATGAAATATGAAGGTTATTTATCTCTTCCTCTACCATTTTATTAAGAAATCATATTAGAAGCATATGAGCAGGTTACCCTTTGCACAGTGCTCTAGATTGTTGTATAGATAAGTTGAGGACACTTCCATTTTTCACTTTCCTTTATTAGGATATCATCCTTTGGGTGCTTTCCAGTCTACCAGTGAATGACAAACACTGCTATATCGAGAGTGTGAGAAATTGAATACCATACAAGTTGTCAGACATCTAAGACAGAAGATCCCTGCAAGCAATGAGGAGAGATTGGATACATTCATTGGAATTACAGTCGTGACAAGCAATAGGGCTACCACTGAAGACAACCTTTGTCTTCTTGTTAGTGAAGTGAGTGTTCCTAATTCAACGTTATAAAAACTCTAATGAGATGCATTCTGAGTTACTCTCCTTGTAGGTTTATTGCTTATGCAGGTGTATAAAATGTTGACAGATGAAACTACTCTGAGGAATCCAAACATATATTCTTCGAATAGGTTATATCAATACCATAGCTTTCTATTAAAGAGCCCAGAAACTGCAGTGTGGCAAAAAGTCACATGCAATAGATAACTTACTGAATGATGTTTAAAATGTTCTTTATGTAACAAACCTGCACATTGTGAACATGTACCCTAGAACTTAAAGTATAATAATAATACAAAAATGTTCTTTTAAAGAAACAAAAAAGGAGGGAAGAGAATGGAGGTTGTGATGTGATAAGAAGGCAACGAAGAGCTGGAAGCAAACACCAACAACAGATAAACGACATGATTCAAAAACAAAGGGTTTAAAGACACCAGAGGTAACATTTTTCTTCTAAGCCACTGTTGCTTCTGCTGGTTGTATGGCTAATTGATATGGTTCGTTGATTGGTTGGTTGGTTTTAGCCAAGTTTATTAATGGGAAGAATTCTAAAATAGTTTTGCAACCTTGAAGAACCAGTTAAACAGATAATTATTTTTAAGCTGTAAATTGAGATGTTATATTCTTTTGGCATTTAAGCATGCTACGTTTGGACCATTCAAACAAAGCAAAATGATATTTTTAAAAGTTGGGTTTATTGAGGTATAATTTACATCAAATGAAATTCACCCTTTTAAGCTGCACAATTTTATGAGCTTTAAAAAATGTGCAATCTACTCACCTGACAAAGGGCTAATATCCAGAACCTACAAAGAACTCAAACAAATTTACGAGAAAAAAACAAACAACCCCATCAAAAAGTGGACAAAGGATATGAACAGACATTTCTCAAAAGAAGACATGCATACAGCCAACAGGCACATGAAAAAATGCTCATCATCACTGGCCATCAGAGAAATGCAAATCAAAACCACAATGAGATACCATCTCACACCAGTTAGAATGGCGATCATTAAAAAGTCAGGAAACAACAGGTGCTGGAGAGGATGTGGAGAAATAGGAACACTTTTACACTGTTGGTGGGATTGTAAACTGGTTCAGCCATTGTGGAAAACAGTATGGTGATTCCTCAAGGATCTAGAACTAGAAATACCATAGGACCCAACCATCCCATTACTGGGTATATACCCAAAGGATTATAAATCATGCTGCTATAAAGACACATGCACACATATGTTTATTGCGGCACTATTCACTATAGCAAAGACTTGGAATCAACCCAAATGTCCATCAGTGACAGACTGAATTAAGAAAATATGGCACATATACACCATGGAATACTATGCAGCCATAAAAAAGGATGAGTTCGTGTCCTTTGTAGGGACATGGATGCAGCTGGAAACCATCATTCTCAGCAGACTATCGCAGGAACAGAAAACCGAACACCGCATGTTCTCACTCATGGGTGGGAATTGAACAATGAGATCACTTGGACTCGGGAAGGGGAACATCACACACCGGGGCCTATCATGGGGAGGGGGGAGGGGGGAGGGATTGCATTGGGAGTTATACCTGATGTAAATGACGAGTTGATGGGTGCTGACGAGTTGATGGGTGCAGCACGCCAACATGGCACATGTATACATATGTAACAAACCTGCATGTTGTGCACATGTACCCTAGAACTTAAAGTATAATAAAAAAAATGTGCAATCTACTTTTAGATAATTTTTGTCACACCAAAATGTTCCTTCATATCCCTTTAGAGTCAATCCTCTCTTCCTATAGCCAGTTCTCAGCAGTTACTGGTCTGCATTCCTGTAAGTTTACTTTTTCCAGAATGTCATATCAATGAAATCTTGCAACGTGTAGCTCTTTGTAAATGAAAGGTATCCTTTGCTTGACATAATGCTTTTTAGAGTCATCCGTGTTGTTGCACACAACAACTGTTTTTTGGGATATGATAATATATATTCTTTGTAAATGAGTTTAAAACTGCAATGCAACTCTAAAGAAATATCTGGCTCACACCTGTAATCCTAGCACTTTGGGAAACCAAGGCGGGTGGATCACGAGGTCAGGAGTTCAAGACCAGCCTGGCCAATATGGTGAAACCCCATCTCTACTGCAAATACAAAAATTACTTGAGTGTGGTGGCGCATGCCTGTAATCTCAGCTACTCAGGAGGCTGAGGCAGGAGAATCGCTCTAACCCGGGAGGCAGAGGTTGCAGTGAGCCAAGATTGTGCCACTGTACTCCAGCCTGGGTGACAGAGCGAGACTCCATCTCAAAAAAAAAAAAAAAAAAAAAGAAATATAATCACTAATCCTTATGCAAGGATAATCACCACTCACTGATTTTAAACATTTCTGTTCAGGTTTCTCTTTATGCATGTACTGTTTCTGATACACATGCACATACATACACATACACACATCATTCTTAAACCTTCTACCATCTCTATATATAATGTTGTAGTTTTTCAGATAACATTGTATTAAATTATTTCTCACGTCATTACTGTCTTTGTGAGCCTCATTTTAAGGCCTGCAAATGGCACATCGTTTGTCAGTTATTTGGCCATACTGATATTTTTAGATATCTTGCAATTGTTTCCAATTTCTTACTACCATAATGGAACAGTGAACATCTTCAGACATAATGCATCAAAGAAATAGAGACTTTAGGTGTCAAATGGTCACAGATACTTTTAGTCTGAGTATAAAAGAGGGGAATCTGATGTGGATAGGTGTGATAAATGCAAAAGAAAGAGAAAAATTGGTCTGATAAGATAGATGCATTATAATAGAAGCAATAATATAGTACAAAACACAGACTCAAAAACTGCACAAACAAGCAAACAAACAGAAGAGTATACAGAAATAAATTTCCTGCACTGAATTAGGCATTAAGCATTTGACTTATTATCTCATTTAACTCTTGCAAAAATCTTACGAGGTAATATGGTAGGCACAATACCCTCCAACAAAATGTCCTCACACGATCCTCCAGAACCTGTCAATATGATACGTTACATGACCAAAGGAGTTTTGAAAATATAATTAAAGTTAGAGACCTTCAAATAGGGAGAGTACCATGGATTATGCAGGTGAGCCCACTGTAAGCAACATTAGCCCTTAAAAGCAGACAACTTTCACGGGCTGTAATGGGTTATGTCAGAAGGAGAGGTCAGAGGGATCCTAAGTATGAGAAGGACTCAATACATTGTTGCTGGATTTGAGGGTGGAGGGGCAAGGTGACAAGGAATACAGTTGGTATTAAGGATCTGAGAGAAACTCCAGGCTGATAGTAAAAAAGGAAGCGAGAACCTCAGTCATACAACCACAAGAAACTGAATTCTCTCAATGACCTGAAGGAACTTACAAATAGATTCTTGCCCACAGTCTTCAGATAAGAGTCCGGGTCACTGCTGCCTCGAATTTGGCTTTCTGAGACCCAAAGCAGAGAAACCAACCAAGCCCACATGAACTTCTGACTTGCAGAACTGTGGAAAATCAATCTGTGTTGTTTTAATATGCTACATGTGGCTATTTGTTATGGCAGCAATGGAAAACTAATATAGTGAGGCCCTATTATTATCTCTACCTAATTAAAACTGCAAATTTGTAGCAGCACAGTAACTTACTCAAGGTCACTTTGTGGTCCAGTCAGAATTTAATTCCAAGTCAAACCAACTTTGGGGACAATTTTAGTATATGTCATTTTTCATACAATCATTTCTTCTGTTGTTTTGAAGATGCATATGGTGTTCTCTGAATGATTTCTAAGTTTTTCACATTTCTTTTGTATCCACAGTTTTTAAGGATTTATTAAAATAATACTCTTTATATCTCTAATATTGTTCCAGGATTGATGATTTTATTGGTTATTTTCAAGAAACAGTCTTCAATTATTTTAATCAGCTCTACTGATTTTTCTGTATTCTATTTATTAATTTCCTCTACTTTTTAAGATTGTTTTTTAAACCTATTTTCTACATCGTCTAGTTGAAACTTTAGTTGATTTAATTTGTTCTCATTTTCCAATAGTAGCATTTAGTGCTAGGTAAGAAACTTCAGGTACTGCTTTGGCCATATTTCCCCTTTTCTGAAATAATTATCCTACTATTATTTATTTCTATTACTTAAGATATTTTTTGTTTCTCCTTCAACCAGAGGTATTTAGAAGTACATGTGCATGTGTGTAACTACATATGTTGTGGAATTGTTTATTTGACCCTTAATTTTCAAATATATTGATTTCTATTGACTGTTTTTATGATGTTATTTTATAATTACATTTAATTGTAATCAGTAAGTATAGTCTATATGACGCTGGCTTTTTGAAATTGGTAGAGAGGTACTTATGGCCTAACACATGGTCACTTTTGGTCACTCACGTTTGTTTAAAACAAATCTGTAGACTCTAAGAGGACAAAATTATTAGTATCTCTATGTTTAATATTATAAATGAGTTATTCAGTTTCTCTGTATATTTCCTCATTACTTGATTTGTTGTTTTCTGAGAATGGTGCATTAAATTTCCCAATGATTATTGTTTTCTAATTTCTCATGTTATATTTCTATTAGCCTTTGCTATATTTATTTCAAAGCGATGATGTAATGTGGATGAAGATTTATGATTCCCATCTTATTTGTGGATTTAAAATATTTAATTTGAAATAGTTTATATAAATGATTTTACCTTGAAATTTTTTGCCTAAAATTAATATCACCACACTTGCTTTATATGTGCTATAAAAATAATAGTATAATTTTAATTATACCTATATAGGTGCCTCTATATTTTATTAACAATTTAATATTAAATTATTCTGATATTAATAGACCAAAACATAGTCTTTTCAACTTTTCTGTGTTTTCTTATGTTGATTTCAATTTGCTTCATATTCCCCTTTCAAAGTATTTACTTAGTTTCATGTTTTTAATGAAATTTTTCATTTACCTTGAGGCTTGGACATTATATTTACGTTTATATTATTCAAGTGTTGTCCTTAAACTTTAATACACACATTTAAATATATTTTTCTAAGATATATATATTTAATTTGTATCCATTTCCTCTCTCTTACAATACTAATTTCCTCACATTTGGTGATACTTTATTGTGTGCTTAAACTTTGTATTGAGAATCTGTAATAGCTTGTCTTTACATTCTTTCCCTTTTAACTACTACTGACCTCAAGTGATTATTGTGGAAGGGCATGCTGTGATAGAGAGCTAATTTCCAGACTCTACCCTGTCCTTCTGGTTATTGCTATTCTTCCTACTTTTTAACTTATTTACTGTTCCATTCTCGGGCTATACATATTTGTTGCTTACTCCATGACCGAAAGGGAGAGAAGTAGGAAAGTAGAGAAAGAGCCACCTGTCTTGCTGCTTCTATTATGGTACCCTAAACATTCACAGTTAGTTCATTAGGAACCCCCTCCTCCACTTCACAATCTAGGACACCCCTGTGGTCTTTCCTACTCCTTTTCTATCTTTGTAACAGATTATTCTCATTTTGAGCTGTGGTTTCCTTTTCAATTGAATCTTATCTGCCTTTAGTACATCTGGTATTCCTTACTCCACAAAAGATGAAACTGAGACACAGAGAATTAAGTGTCTTATTCAATGTCACACAGATAGTGAGTGAGTGGCAGAACTGGGTTTTGAATCTAGGCAATCGGCTCCAGAATCCATACTTTTAACCATTGAACCATAGAGCTTTCCCTTTCTGCCTATAACCTCTTTCCGTTAAGTCTTTCATTTTTAAAATGTGCTATTCCCTTAAAAAACAGTATTAATTTTCATTAAAATAAAGATAAAATCATAGTAATACAGCTAGAGATGAATACTTAATTCTTGTCTCTCCAGGGTGTCACTGTCTATTCATAGAAATATTTTTGACTCATTGCTACTACTGTACATTGTTACCTTAGTTTTTTTTCCTTCTTATAAGCCATAATAAGGAAGAAAAGCCTCATTTTAATTAGCTGTGTATATAACAAGAGCAGCATATTTGATCATTTGGTGGTTTTAGAAATGAAAATAAAGTTGTTCCAATGAATATATAATCCATTAACTATGAATAAAACTAAAGCCAAATGCATCCAAAGAAAGAAAAGAGGTCGGTTTCTAAATGAAATATCTGTGGGTAGTGAAGCATATATGTTTAAAAAGTGTTAGATATAAAAAAATTTAGTTTGATTCTCATGATCAATTTTTCTCCCACTGAATCTTCCTCTCACAGATATGTCAGAAGTGTTCATGGCTAAAGAGAGATGTTGGAAAGCAAATGAATCCTCATAGGTGTCTCACTTCAAAACTTTTAAAAATACCTGCAAAATCACCAAGAAGTTAGTTTACTTTGGGCCTTTATTTCTGTGTGCTTCCCATACAACTCAGGATACATCACCAGCTTCTCTTCCAAAACAGTAAGACATTGAAGGCTCATATTTTTCTTCTGTGCATTATGATCCAAGTGTGTTCATAAAATAAGATATAGTAAGGCCATTCTATGAAGTATTACAGTAAAATAAAAATCCGATGTTGAACCTGATTTTCCCTGTAAGTCTCTGACCTCATTAGCTATATTCTTTCAACTCTGGAGTAGGGATTGCATTTTTGCTCAATGCTGTCACTATGGGAGATGCTCAAAAAATATTCTCCAATTCTTCACATTTTATTGAGGGTTCTTCCTTGAGTATGACAGCCAATCCACAACTTCTAACATGAAGTGATTGGGAAGCCCAGAGATACTGACTAATTCTTACAATAGGGACACAGCTTTGCAGCAATCCTATTCTAGTCCTTTTCTTGACAGTCTTGATGGAGGCAAGGGGTGATATTGGCCTATAACTTATTGCCTTAACACTACCATCCTTTTTTGTTGTGACTTTGACTACCTTCAATTAAGTCATGTAACCACTTATTCTTCAGGTTTTCTTTGTTCTCAAGTGGAACAACTATTTCAGAAGCTTAAAGGGCTTTTGGAGAGCTAGAAATTCAGAAGTCGAGCAGAATCCAGTTGTCTTTAGGACTATTTCCTTAGCACTGTGAATTTTATATCTTCATTTTTAACAGTACAAGAAAATTAAATTGATGGATAAGTTATAAATAATAGGAAACAAGAGACTAAAATAAACATGTAGAAGGACAAATCAACTGTAGTCAAGATTTGGTTAAGCTGACCAAGGCTTTCTTTTATGCAAAATATTAGGAAAATTATCCTGTGAGATAGGATTAAAAGGTGAGCTCTTTGGTCAGTGGAGTTTAATTGTCTAGGCTAGGCTGAGTGTCTTTCTATTCAAATTTGAGGCCAAAGGAGAAAGTGCTCTATTATGTAGGGTGAAAGCAGCAAGCGATTGGGTGAAGACTGTTACCCAGCTGATGATGGTGCTCCTCAAACCTTGTGTGTGTGTGTATGTGTGTTTTATTATTATACTTTAAGTTCTAGGGTACATGTGCACTACGTGCAGGTTTGTTACGTATGTATATATGTGCCATGTTGGTGTGCTGCACCCATTAACTCATCATTTACATTAGGTATATCTCCTAATGCTATCCCTCTCTACTCCCCCCACCCCACGCACAATAGGACCCGGTGTGTGATGATCCCCTTCCTGTGTCTAAGTGATCTCATTGTTCAATTCCCACCTATGAGTGAGAACATGTTTGCAGATGACATGATTGTATATTTAGAAAATCCCATTGTCTCAGCCCAAAATCTCCTTAAGCTGATAAGCAACTTCAGCAAAGTCTCAGGATACAAAATCAATGTGCAAAAATCACAAGCATTCTTATACACCAGTAACAGACAAACAGAGAGCCAAATCATGAATGAACTCCCATTCACAATAGCTTCAAAGAGAACAAACCTTGTGTTTTTAATGTGAACCTCTCTTCCTATTTCAGATTGAATACGACTGTCTCCAGACTCTCGTTTCATCAACTTTATCGATTTGTTTCCTCAAGGATACCATTAGGAGAAATATCTAATGTAAATGATGAGTTGATGGGTGCAGCACAACAACATGGTACATGTGTACCTATGTATCAAACCTGCACGTCGTGCACATGTGCCCTAGAACTTAAAGTATAAACAAAAAAAAATCCACTCCTAGGGATAGATCTAGTTGTTTGGGACCATATTCCATATACCCTAACCATGCCACTTCTGATGTCTTCTACTCAACCTACCTCTTTTTTCTGGCTCTCCAAATATTCTTCAGGTCTTACTCACATTTTTCATTTTAGCCTAATATCTGTAGCTCTGACCTATGCATTGTTTTTTAATTCAGAGTAATTTGTCTCCACAAATTGAATTTTGACTTTTGATCTCAAATCCTGCACACTGCTGAATCCAAGTTACATACCAATCTATCCTTACCCAATTGTTAGTCCTAGACATAAGTATGCATTACCCAAGTTCTCCCTCTGCCACCCTTTTGCTCGCCATATCTCATGTCTGTTGATAAACCTGCACTGACTTTGGATAATTTTTTGTTGTTATTCCTAATCCTTTTCTCTTATGACAAATAACATTATTTTATGATAAATGAAAATAGCCCTTAAAATACTTACCTGCCTGAACGGTAATTAATTGATAATATACACTTTAAAGTATTTTAAAACATAGGAAGATGAGAATATGTAGGATATTAAGATAATGTCAAATAAAAAAGGTTTTGATGTTTAAGTCATTTACATTGCTTTTCCTTTTTTATAGACATTATGGAACATGTACTTGAAATATTTTTCTCCTATATATGATAATCAAAATGTTTTAAATCTAGACTCATAATTTGAAAAACACTTTATGACCACTTATTCACTTAAGACTTGTTGGATCGTGCTTATTGTCATCTTCATTCCTTCTCTCTGTGTAATGTTTAAATGTGCTTTATACTATTAAACAAGTGAAGGATTGTGTGCTTATTTTGCAATTTGTGAAATAGCTTTGTACAATTTTTGGTGTCACTAGTGGAGGGATGAACTTTGCTTTTGTGTGGTATAATAACCTATAGTTTGAACCAAATATCTAATAATTTCTCCAGTTTGCACAGTAGAACAAATATTTTATAAATTCTGTTTAATAATTTCAGACTTGGAACAGATAAATCTGGGTTAAATAAACTAGTGTATAAATCCTGTTTTCTCCATTATAGAACTAAAATAAACTGAAACCAAAACTAAAATTTTACATCCCTTTTCATTTTAACCTTACAATTCCATCAAATAGACAAGACAGACATTCACGTGAGACTCAAATTAAGTGAATTATCCAAAGTCTCATTCTTTCTATGTAATAATCTCAGTGACTTAAACCCAGGGTTTTATTTTAAACCTCCAGATCCATTGTTTATTATCATTGTTTTGTTTATTGTGTTTTTTGTTTGCCTACAACATCTATACCCTCATTATTATTATTTTAAGGTCTCTTGTAATAAAAGTTGAAATATTCTATCTGCCCATCATCAAGAGTAATACTTTAATACCAGTGTTCACAGAAATAATTACATACATGTTCACAAAACAAAACTTGAGTAAAGACCATTTTTTTTCTTCTGTTTAGGGCATAATTAGAACAATATGTTTATGCTAAATTATAGCATCACAATTTTAATATTTTATTAGCAAACAATGAAGCATATTAATGTAAGTACTAGGGATTTTTAAAAATTATACTGAATTTAGCTGATGATATATAAGCTGTCTCTACATCTAAAAACTATAGAATATAGTCTCATTTATCTGATGATGAATTTTCATGCCTGATTGGTCAAACTGCGCAAGTTAATCTTTATTAGGAAGACAGATGACACCAGTATCCAAAGGGCCATGTCAAAGAAATGACTTCAGACTAATTATTTCATGTGCCTTAACTATTGTGCTGCTTATAAGACAAATGAGGTTTAGTGGGAGGATGTTACATATTATATCATATAAGCAGTCTTATAAATGAAATATGTTATTTAAATCAACTATTCATTATTATTTTTTGTTTTTTGAGATGGAATTTGGTTCTTGTTGCCCAGGCTGGAGTGCAATGGCACGATCTCTGCTCACCGCAACCTCCGCCTCCTAGGTTCAAGTGATTCTCCTGCCTCCACCTCCCAAGTAGCTGGGATTACAGGCATGTGCTACCACACCTGGCTCATTTTGTATTTTTAGTAGAGACAGGGTTTCTCCATGTTGGTCAGGCTGGTCTCATACTCCTGACCTCAGGTGATCCACCTGCCTCAGCCTCCCGAAGTGCTGGGAACACAGGCATGAACCACTGTGCCCGGCCAATTATTCATTATTGAATCATAAGTGAATGGTGAGTAGAAAGTCTCTAAGAAACAACAGAATGCTCCCTAAGAGGGACACGTTGTCACTGATTTTCTAATCTTGTATTTGTAGAGATTTGGTTCACTTCTCTATATAATTTTTCTGACTTAGTTTTTCCTCAGAAAAAGGCATATCACAGGTCAGATAATTTTATGAGAAATAACTGAAGACCATTTAGAGCATAATTATGAATCCAAATGACACCATAAATATGCAGAATGGAAAATGGTACATTGCTTTGGAAGAAACAAATTTACAAGTACCTGTAATTCCTGTTTCTATGTAATTGTCTATTTTATGATACTACCCTATACTTATTATTAAGTCATATCACATTTTGTAAAGTCTAACAAGCTGAAGAATGGTCTCATATAATTTAGCTGTTTTTGTATTTTATAGTAGTTGATTCTCAAGCCAATAAATATCAAGTTCAATTGCATATTAAGTATGTCATATTTTCCATTTTTCAAATAAGGTGTTGCAGAAGATACTTTGACAATTTGAAATAGGCTAGCAGTTGTGAATAATCTCATTTTAAATGTCCAATATTGTTTGTACCTAATTTAAACCTGTTAGAAACTATAAGTTGAATAATGTCATGAATTTGCTATTATTGTTATTCTTATATATAAGAATATAAAAATTATTGCAATATAATGAATAATTTTAAGGTACATAAGTATATGTGTTTGTGTGTGCATGTGTGTATGTACATATAAAAACTGGCAAGATATATTGAACAAGGTAAAAACAAGTGAAAGTAAATGGCTTCTCTGGGTATTACAGTAGGCAGGATTCTAAGATGGCCCCTAAGATTTCTGGCATCTCGTATATACATGCTTTTTCCCAGTTATTCAGTTAAACACCAACTTGGGTGTTGTTATAAAGGGATTTTGCAGATGTAATTAAAGTCCCTAATCAGTTGACCTTAAGATAGAAAATATGTGTGGGCCTTGCTTCATCAGATGAGACTTTAAATCTGGATCTAGAAGTCAAGAGATAGAAGTCAGAGACTCAGTAGATGGATTCCACGTAAAAGACGTCTATATTTCAAGCTTGGAGATGGAGGTAAAGAATATAGGTGGCTTCTAGGAGCTGAGAGTGGTCCCTAGTCACCAGCCAGCAAGAACACAGGGACTTCAGTCCTGCCACTACTAAATTCTGACAAAACCTGAGTGGATTTCAAAGAGAATCCAAAGCCACAAATAGGATTACTACCCCAGAGCACACCTTGGTTCTAACCTTAGTGAGACCCTGAGCATAATACCCAACTAAGCCATCTTTGGACTCCTGACCCAGAGGAACCATGAGGTGATAAACTTGTGTTCCTTTAAGCTAATAAGTTTGTGTTAATTTGCTACACAGAAATAGAAACAGAAAGTTAGTTTGTTTTTACATTATATTTTTGAGATGGGGTATCACTAGCCCATACCGGCCTCAAACTCCTGGGCTCAAGTGATCCTCCAGCCTCATATAGCTTATATTTTATCTGCATATATTAACCCAGGTCCTCTCAAAAGAGCAGTGGCCATAATTGGTCTTGACTCTTGAGTAAAGATCAAAGTCTTTAGTGTTTGAGAACTCACACATTTCCCTCCAAATCACTTCTTCAGTCTTACCTTCAACTATAAGCTTTTATTCACCCTCTTCTCTGAGCATGCTCTTCTCTGCATATATTTTCCTATCAATGGTTTCACTGTATCCTCTACCTAGAAGGCTTTCCAACATTCCTTCAGTATCTCCTAGTACAAATATTAACCATCATTCAAGGTTCAATTCAAATGCCACATCTTTCATAAAACTGTCTTTAATCCATTGCATCTATTATAAACTGTCCCTGTTTTGTACCTGCAGAGATGTAACCTAATCCTGTCATGAGCTTTTCATGTTTTTTATTGTATTCTACTTAGGTAGACATTTGCTCTTCTTTACAAGGATGAGGAATCACTGTAGCACCTATACTGCCTTGCATATAGAAGGTGATTTAGTATTGGATGGATAGGTGGATTCATGGATGGACAGATTAATGAGATAGTGAAATCTAAGAGTTGGCCTTTATCATTCTAATAATCCAGCTAGTCCACTTTCCCTCACTCCTTTGTATCTGATTCTTTTCCTTTTGAGGTTACTTAGTATGTCACTAAGTAAACATTCTGACTCTTCTCTCACTAGCCCTGACTATCCCACTGCTTTTCTCTATTTTTCAGAAACCTATGAGCAGTAAACTTGAAAACACATTGCATGAGAAATTATGATAATCTTGTGTTAAATATTCTAATTTAGCCTGGGGAAATTACTTGATGTGTGGGGCATAACTGTATGCTTATTCAATCGGTCTCACTTAATTCTGAAAGAACTTTCAAAAATATTTACCCCTTACTGATAGCTATCTAGCTAGCTGGATATACATATATGTACTCTACACATTTTAAAATCTTTTTAATTCTTTTGTTTCTTAAATGTCTACATTATACAAAGTAAAAGTCAAAATCCTTGGTGACTAAGCAAACAAGAGAATGAAGTTATTACTCAGTGTACAAAAAGTATGTGTCATCTGGGCTTGGAGAAGCAATTAGAATAATTTGCTTCTAGTGTCATAATTTTGCTAGAAACAAGGAAACAGATGAAAGTGCGTGAACTTGAATAATGCTGTAAGTAATTTGTCAAGACAGTTATTATTATTACAAAGCCAGCAAGAGTAAGGGGAAATTTTATACTGACTAGAGTTATAATGGATAGTATGTGAGCAACTCAAATGATAGCACTTGATATTGTTCACAATGGTGTAGTCATCACATATAACTGTTTATAGATTACCAATTGCTTCTAATACTAAATTATGTGTATCAATACATTCATGATGTTTCTGTTAACTGTGCCAGAATCCTCTGTGTGTGTGTTTTTAAAATTGTACCTATCGAATGTTGCTTATGGTGATAACTGTATGTAAGGAAATTCTTCCTCTAAACAAGGAAAAATAATTTATTACATGCCTTTTCATGTCTTTCTAGTTCTGCCTTGGTAGGTGCTCTGCCTTTCCTATGCTTACTTTAATCCAAACTGCCCATCGTTCGCTTTTCTTCTATTTGATTCCTGGATATCTTTGTAAAGATGATGATAATGATTGTGAAAGCTGCCAATTATTCGACAGTTACTATGTATGATGTAAATGATGTGCATTTAAGTGTGCATATGAGTTTCGGTGTGTGTACTTATTTATATACTTATTTAATCTCCCCAATAATGCTAAACAACAGGGTAGATAATAAATATTTTAAAATCAATGAATAATATAGCTGATAAAATCATAGGAAACACACATTCTAGAAAAATGGGAAAGAACACAAAGTGGCAGAGAACCATTAAGAAAAGTTTAAAGAATCTGAACCTTTCAAACTTTGAAATATTTAATCATTTAAGCTATGAAACAGAGCTTCAAGTCAAAACCAAATCTGGCTAGTCCCCAGAGTGTATATATTCACTCGGGGTACTAGAGTAATTGCCTCATCCACAGAAAAGTCAATGACAACTCTTCACTCTCATGTCTTCAAACTTCATGTTGGTTCTCTACCTATTTACCTTATTTTCATTTCTCCCCCAATTGATTCTTTATGGTGTAATCTGCTGTATTATTCAGCAATTCAAAAATATTTACTGAGTGTCCACTTTGTGCCATGCAAAGAAATAAGTGGAAAATAAAAACAGACACAGCCGCTCACCATCATGGATCTTATATTCTAGTAGGAGGAGACAGACAGCATATAAGTAAAACACATGGTATATCAGGTAATGATAAGCGCTAGGGATACAAAACAGAGGAAGGAGGGAGACAATGCCTTGGAGCCAAGGCCTTGGCCAAAGAAGGCCTCAGTGATAACCTGAGACCATTCAGCAGATACCTGAAGGAAAAGTTGAGTGACATAAGCCCCAAACAAGTAGATAGGAGATTTGTGCAGAACACTCACAGGTTAAGGTCCTGAAGCACATGCTCAATGGTCAGACTAGTAAGCATATGCATGTACACGGTTCGCTTCCAGATTCATGAGTGTCTAATATAATGGTAATTCTCGCTATTTTTGACTGAGTGACAAGGGGCTCAACACGTTTAAGTTGGTTCTAGAGCTCATCCTTAGGTGTTGACGGGGCACCTGAATTCTGCTAGACTGTGTTGTTTTTGAAGCACAAGCATCAGTCCACAACTAAGTGGACTCAGAGGATAGTATCAGGCAGAGGTAGGAATTCCATGGGCCCCATTTGTCGTGTTGTTCTGGTCTTTTTTGGTGTAGGTAGTAGAGAAGCCACCTTTCTTTCTTTCTTTCTTTCTTTCTTTCTTTCTTTCTTTCTTTCTTTTTTAAAATTTATTTATTATTATTATACTTTAAGTTCTAGGGTACATGTGCATAATGTGCAGGTTTGTTACATATGTATACTTGTGCCATGTTGCTGTGCTGCACTCATCAACTCGTCATTTACATCAGGTATAACTCCCAATGCAATCCCTCCCCCCTTCCCCCTCCCCACGACAGGCCCCAGTGTGTGATGTTCCCCTTCCTGAGTCCAAGTGATCTCATTGTTCAGTTCCCACCCATGAGTGAGAACATGCGGTGTTTGGTTTTCTGTTCTTGTGATAGTTTGCTAAGAATGATGGTTTCCAGCTGCATCCATGTCCCTACAAAGGACACAAACTCATCCTTTTTTATGGCTGCATAGTATTCCATGGTGTATATGTGCCACATTTTCTTAATCCAATCTGTCACTGATGGACATTTGGGCAAAAAAGAGCCCGCATCTCCAAGACAATCCTAAGTCAAAAGAACAAAGCTGGAGGCATCACGCTACCTGACTTCAAACTATACTACAAGGCTACAGTAACCAAAACAGCATGGTACTGGTACCAAAACAGAGATATAGACCAATGGAACAGAACAGAGTCCTCAGAAATAATACCACACATCTACAGCCATCTGATCTTTGACAAACCTGAGAAAAACAAGAAATGGGGAAAGGATTCCCTATTTAATAAATGGTGCTGGGAAAATTGGCTAGCCATAAGTAGAAAGCTGAAACTGGATCCTTTCCTTACTCCTTATACGAAAATTAATTCAAGATGGATTAGAGACTTAAATGTTAGACCTAATACCATAAAAATCCTAGAGGAAAACCTAGGTAGTACCATTCAGGACATAGGCATGGGCAAAGACTTCATGTCTAAAACACCAAAAGCAACGGCAGCAAAAGCCAAAATTGACAAATGGGATCTCATTAAACTAAAGAGCTTCTGCACAGCAAAAGAAACTACCATCAGAGTGAACAGGCAACCTACAGAATGGGAGAAAATTTTTGCAATCTACTCATCTGACAAAGGGCTAATATCCAGAACCTACAAAGAACTCAAACAAATTTACAAGAAAAAAACAAACAACCCCATCAAAAAGTGGGCAAAGGATATGAATAGACATTTCTCAAAAGAAGACATTCATACAGCCAACAAACACATGAAAAAATGCTCATCATCACTGGCCATCAGAGAAATGCAAATCAAAACCACAATGAGATACCATCTCACACCAGTTAGAATGGCGATCATTAAAAAGTCAGGAAACAACAGGTGCTGGAGAGGATGTGGAGAAATAGGAACACTTTTACACTGTTGGTGGGATTGTAAACTAGTTCAACCATTATGGAAAACAGTATGGCGATTCCTCAAGGATCTAGAACTAGATGTACCATATGACCCAGCCATCCCATTACTGGGTATATACCCAAAGGATTATAAATTATGCTGCTATAAAGACACATGCACACGTATGTTTATTGCAGCACTATTCACAATAGAGAAGCCACCTTTCTATTAATCACAATTATTCTTTGACCAGACAAGATTATCCTGTGCAACTTTTAAAAAAATATAATTTTTGTGGATACATAGTAAGTATATATATTTATGGGGTACATGAGATGTGTTGATACAGGCATGCAATGTGAAATAAGCACATCATGGAGAATGGGGTGTTTTTGAGTTTGTAACTCAAGCGTTTATCCTTTGAGTTACAAACAATCCAATTACATTCTTTAAGTTATTTTAAAATACAAAATTAAGTTTTTTATCAACTATAGTCACCCTATTTTGGAATAAATAGTAGGTCTTATTCATTACTCCTATTTTTTGGTAAATATTAACCATCCCTACCCTCCCCTGAATCCCCAACTACCTTTCCCAGCCTAGGGTAACCATTTCCACTGTTACCTTATTACCTAGGGTAAGTAGGCAACAACTGAGTTCGGTTGGTTTGATTTTTAGATTACCACCAATAAGTGAGAACATGCGATGTTTGTCTGTGCCTGGCTTATTTCACTTAACATAATAACTTCCAGTTCCATCTATGTCATTGCAAATGACTAGATCTCATTATTTGTTACGGCTGAGTAGTACTCCATTGTGCACATGTATCACATTTTCTTTATCCATTCATCTGTTGGTGGATATTTAGGCTGCTTCCAAATCTCAGCTATTGTGAACAGTGCAGATATCTCTTCTATATACTGATTTTTTGCGGGGATATATACCTACAAATGGGATTGCTGGATCACAAAGTAGTTCAATTTTTAGTTTTTTGAGAAACTTCCAAATGGTTCTCCATAGTGGTTGTACTAATTTGCATTCCTGTCAAAAGTGTGCAAGGATTCCCTTTTCTCCACATCCTCAACAGCATTTGTTATTGCCTGTCTTTTGGATATAAGTCATTTTAACTGGGGTGAGATAATATTTCATTGCAATTTTGATTTCCATGTCTCTGATGATCAATGATGTTGAGCAGTTTTTCATATACCTATTTGCCATGTGTATGTCTTATTTTGAGAAATGTCTATTCAAATATTTGGTAGGATTTGAATAGGATTATTAAATTTGATAGGATTATTAGATATTTTTCCTATAGAATTGATTAACCTCCTTGTATATTCTGGTTATTAAACCGTTGTCAGATGGGTAGTTTGCAAATATTTTTCTCCCATTCTGCTGTCTCTTCACTTTGTTGATTGCATCCTTTGTTGTGAAGAAGCTTTTTAACTTGATGTGATCCCGTTTGTCCATTTTTGCTTTGGTTGCCTGTGCCTGTGTGGTATTACTCAAGAAATATTTGCCCAGATCAATATCCTGAAGATTTTCCCCAAAGTTTTCTTGTAGTAGTTTCACAGCTTGAGGTCTTATATTAAAGCCCTTAATCCATTTTAATTTGATTTTTGAGTATGGTGAGAATAGGGGTCCAGTTTCATTCTTCAGCATAAGCATATTCAGTTTTCCCAGCACTATTTATTGAAGAAACTGTCTTTTTTTCCAGTGTACGTTTTTGCCACCTTTGTCAAAAACGAGTTTATTATAGGTGTGTGGATTTGTTTCTGTGTTGTTTATTCTGTTCCATTAATCTATGTGTCTGTTTTTAAGTTAGTATCAAGCCGTTTTGATTACTATAGCTCTATAGCATAATTTAAAGTCAGGTAATATGATTCATCCAGTCTTGTTCTTTTTGCTTAGGATAGCTTTGGCTATTCTGGGTCTTTCGTTGTTCCATACAAATTTTAGGATTATTTTTCTATTTCTGTTAAGAATGTATTGATATTTTGAGGAATCGCCATACTGTTTTCCATAATGGTTGAACTAGTTTACAATCCCACCAACAGTGTAAAAGCGTTCCTATTTCTCCACATCCTCTCCAGCACCTGTTGTTTCCTGACTTTTTAATGATTGCCATTCTAACTGGTGTGAGATGGTATCTCATTGTGGTTTTGATTTGCATTTCTCTGATGGCCAGTGATGATGAGCATTTTTTCATGTGTTTGTTGGCTGTATGAATGTCTTCTTTTGAGAAATGTCTGTTCATATCCTTTGCCCACTTTTTGATGGGGTTGTTTGTTTTTTTCTTGTAAATTTGTTTGAGTTCTTTGTAGGTTCTGGATATTAGCCCTTTGTCAGATGAGTAGATTGCAAAAATTTTCTCCCATTCTGTAGGCGACAACAGTATGGCGATTCCTCAAGGATCTAGAACTAGATGTACCATATGACCCAGCCATCCCATTACTGGGTATATACCCAAAGGATTATAAATTATGCTGCTATAAAGTCACATGCACACGTATGTTTATTGCAGCACTATTCACAATAGCAAAGACTTGGAATCAACCCAAATGTCCATCAGTGACCGATTGGATTAAGAAAATGTGGCACATATACACCATGGAATACTATGCAGCCATAAAAAAGGATGAGTTTGTGTCCTTTGTAGGGACATGGATGCAGCTGGAATCCATCATTCTTAGCAAACTATCACAAGAACAGAAAACCAAACACCGCATGTTCTCACTCATAGGTGGGAACTGAACAATGAGATCACTTGGACTCAGGAAGGGGAACATCACACACCGGGGCCTATCATGGGGAGGGGGGAGGGGGGAGGGATTGCATTGGGAGTTATACCTGATGTAAATGACGAGTTGATGGGTGCAGCACACCAACAAGGCACAAGTATACATATGTAACAAACCTGCACGTTATGCACATGTACCCTACAACTTACAGTATAATAATAATAAATAAATTTAAAAATATATATATCAAAAAGAAGAGATGATCCAACAACAATAACAAAAAAAGAATGTATTGATATTTTGATAGGAATTTCATCAAATCTGTATATTGCTTTGGGGTAGACATTTTAACAATATTCATTCTTCCAATCAATAAACTTGGAATGCTTTTTCATTTTTTGGTTTCTTCTGCAATTTCTTTCATCAGTGTTTTAGAGTTTCTATTATAGAGATTTTTTACTTTGTTGGTTAAGTTCATTCTTAGGTATTTAATTTTATTTGTGGCTATTATAAATTGAATTACTTTTTAATTTCATTTTCAGATACTCTGGCATATAGAAATGCTGCTGATTTTTATATGTTGAGTTTGTGTTCTGCAACTTTATTGAATTTGTTTACCTGTTCTGATAGTTTTTTTTGGTAGAGTCTTTGGATTTTCCAAATATAAGATTATACCATCTACAAACAAGAATTATTTGACTTTATCAGTTCTAATTTGGATGTCCTTCATATATTTCTCTTATCTGATTGCTCTAGCTAGGACTTCTAGTGCTATGTTGATTAACAGTGGTGAAAGTGGGCATCCTTGTTTTCCAGGTGTTAGAGGAAGGCTTTCTGTTTTTCCTGGTTCAATATGATACTAGCTGTGGGTTTGCCATACATGGCTTTTATTAGTTGAAGTATATTCCTTCTTTCCCCACTTTTTTGAGAGTTTTTATCATGAAGATATGTTGAATTTTATCAAATGCTTTTTCAGCATTATTTGAGATTATTATATGGTTTCTAACTTTAATTCTGTTGGTATGATGTTTGATTTGCATATGGTTAAGCATCGTTGCATTCCAGGGATAAACCCCAGTGGGCCATGATGAATGATACTTTAAATATATTGTTGAATTTGGTATGCCAGTATTTTTTTGAGAATTTTTGCATCAATATGCATCAGAGATATTGGCTTGTAGTTTTCTATTATTGATGTGTCTTTGCCTGATCTTGGTATCAGGGTATTACTGGCCTTGTAGAATGAGTTTGCAAACAATCTATACACCTCTAGTTTTTGGAATTGATTAAGATTTTGATTACTTCTTTACGTCTTTCATAGAATTAAGCAGTCAAGCCATCAGGTCCTGGGCTTTTCATTATTGGGAGATGTTTTATTACAGCTTCTATCTCTTTACTTGTTGTTGATTTGTTCAGGTTTTTTATTTCTTCCTGGTTCAACCATGATATATTGTAGGTGTCTAGAAATTTGTCCATTTCTTCTAGATTTTCCAATTTATTTGCATGTAGTCGCTCATAGTAGCAACTAATTATGTTTTGAATTTGCACAGTATCAGCTGTTGCAATGTCTTCTTTTTAATTTCTGATTTTATTTATATTTTCTCTCTTTTTCTTAGTCTGACTAAAGGTTTGTCAGTCTTACATAACTTTTCAAAAAAACAACTTTTTTGTTTCATTTATCCTTTCTATTATTTGTTTAAATTTTAATTTTTTTATTTCTGCTCTGATCTTTACTATTTATCTTCTACTAATTTTGGGTTTGTTTTGCTCTTGTTTTTCTAGTTCTTTAGAATTCATCATTAGATTGTTTATTTGAGGGTTTTTCTCTCATTTTATGTAGGAACTTATAGCTATACTTTCCTCTTATTACTGCTTTTGCTGTATCCCATAGGTTTTGGTATGTTGTGTTTCCATTATCATTCTTTTCCTAAAAATTTTTCAATTTCCTTCTTTATTTCTTTATTCACTCAGTGGTCATTCAGGAGTATATTGTTTAATTTCCATGTATCTGCATAGTTTCCAAAAATTCTCTTGTTTTAATTTCTAGTTTTATTCCACATGGCCAGAGAAGGTGCTTGATAATATTTTAATTTTGTTGTATGTTTTAAGATTTACTTTTTGACTTAACATATAGTATATCCTTGAGTATAATCCATGCACTGAGGAAAAAAATGTGTATTTTGCAGCCATTGAATGAGATGTTCTGCAAATAGCTATTAGATTCATTTGTCTATAGTATAGCTTAAATCTGATGTTTCTTGATTTTCTGTCTGGAAGACCTGTCCAATGCTGAAAGTGAGGTATTGAAGTTTCCAGCTATTATGGTACTGGGGCCTATCTTTATCCTTAGTTCTAATAATATTTGCTTTATATATCTGTGGGCTCCAAAGTTGGATGCATATATATTTAAAATTGTTATATCCTCTTGCTAAAATTGACCAGTTTGTCATTATATAGTGATGTTTTTGTCTCTTCTTATAGTTTTTGTCTTGAAATTTAATTTGTCTAGTATAAGTATAGGTACTTTTGTTCTTTTTTGGTTTCCAGCGGCATGAAATAACCTTTTTGAATCTTTATTTTCAGATTCTATGTGTCTTTATAGGTGAAGCATGTTTCTTGTACGCAACAAACAGATCATTGGGCTTTTTTTTTTTGGATGGAGTCTTGCTCTGTCACCAGGATGGAGTGCAGTGGTACAATCTCAGCTCACTGCAACCTCTGCCTCCTGTGTTCAAGTGATTCCCCTGCCTCAGCCTCCTGAGTAGCTGGGACTACAGGCGTGCACCACCACGCCCAGCTAATTGTTGTATTTTTAGTAGAGACAGAGTTTCACCATGTTGGCCAGGATGGTCTCGATCTGTTGACTGCGTGATCTGCCCACCTCGGCCTCCCAAAGTGCTGGGATTACAGGCATGAGCCACTGCACCCGGCGGGCCTTGTTTTTAATCCACTCAGTCACTCTATATCTTTTGATTTTAGAGTTTATTTAGTCCATTTACATTTAATTATTATTCTTTACTTATGTTTTTAATATTTAATTTTTGTGGGTACAGAGTGGATGTGCATATTTATGAGGTATATGAGATGTTTTGATACAGGCATGCAATATGAAATAAGTAAAGACATATTTCTGGCATTTTGTTATTTGTTTTCTGGTTGTTTTGTGGTCTTCTCATCCTTCTTTCTTCCCTTCCTGTTTTCTTTCAGTGTAGGTGGTTTTCTGTGGTGGTATGATTTAGTTTTATGCTTTTCATTTTTGGTCTTTTGGTTTGAGGTTACCATTAAGCTTGCAAATACTATCTTATAACGCACTATTTTACCTTGATAGCAGCTTAACACTGTTTGTGTAAATAAACAAACAAGCAAAAAGAAAACTAATAAAAACTCTGCTTTAACTTCGTTCCCGCACTTTGTGACTTCTTGTTATTTCTTCTTATATCTTATTTTACTATGTTTAAAAAGTTGTTACAGTTATTATTTTTTATTAGTTCTTCATTTAGTCTTTCTACTTAGGATAGGAGTAGTTTACACATCAGAATTACAGTGTTTTAATATGTGTTTTTGTACTTACTATTACCAGTGAGTTTTGTACCTTCACATGATAGTTACTGCTCATTAATGTCCTTCTTTTTCTGATTGATGTACTCTGTTTAGTATTTCTTGTAGGACAGTTCTGGTGTTGATTTAATCTCTGTTTTTATTTGTTTGAAGAGTGTTTATTCCTCCTTCGTGTTTGAGCGATATTTTCAATGGATATACTATTCCAGCATAAAAGTTTTTTTCTTTCCTCAGTCATGTCATTGTCTCCCGGCCTGTAAGGTTTCACTGAAAACTCTACTGCCAGACATATTGGAGCTTCATTGTGTCATTTGTTTCTTTTCTCTTGCTGCTTTTAGGATCCTTTATTTATCACTGATCTTTGGGAGTTTGATCACTAAACGCCTTGAGGTAGGCTTCTTTGGTTTAAATATGCCTGGGGTTCTACAACCTTCTTGTCCTTAGATATTGATATCTTTCTCTAGCTTTCAGAAATTCTCTGTTATTATCCATTTGAATAAACTTTCTACCCCATTTCTTTCTCTATCTCCTCTTGAGGCCAATTATGCTTAGGTTTGCCCTTTTGAGTCTATTTTCTAGATCCTGTAGGCATGCTTCATTGTTTTTTATTCTTTTTTCTTTTGTCTCCTCTGACTGTGTATTTTCAAATAGCCTGTCTTTAAGCTCACGAATTCATTCTTCTGCTGGATAAATTCTGCCAGTAAGAGACCCTTACATATCCTTCTGTATGCCAGTTGCATTTTTTTAGCTCCGTAATTTCTGTTTGATTCTTTATAATTATTTCAATCTCTTTGTCAAATTTATCTGATATAATTCTAAATTCCTTCTGTGCATTATCATGAATTTATTTGAATTTCTTCAACATAACTATTTTGAATTTCTGTGTGAAAGTTCGCATATGTTTGTTTCTCCAGGATTGTTCCCTGATGCCTTATTTAGTTCATTTGGTGAGGTCATGTTTTTCTGGATGGTGTTGATGCTAGTAGATGTTCTTCAGTGTCTTGACATTGAAGAGTTAGGTATTTATTGAAGTCTTCACTGGCTGGCTTATTTGTAGTTGTCCCTTTTTGAGAAGGTTTTCCAGATATTTAAAAGGACTTGGGTTTTGTGATCTAAGCTGTATCTGCTTTACAGGACACACATGACCATTAATGCTATGATTTTTGCAGACTTCTAGAGGTGCCACTGTACTGTCTTGGACAAGATCCAATAGAATTCTCTAGATTATTAGGCAGAGGCCCTGGTTCTCTTCCCTTATTTTCTCTCAAACATACACAGTATTTTTTTTTTCTCTCTCTCTCTGTTCTGAGCCCCTTACAGCTTAGGTGGAGTGACACAAGCACCCTTGTGGCCACAATTCTCCTGGTTGAGACCTGAAACCAGCATAGCACTGGGTCTCTTCCAAGGCCTATTTTTATCACTTCCTAGCTACTGCCTATGTTTGCCCAAGGCCCTGGGCCTCTACAATCAGCAGGTGACAAAGCTAGCCAGGCCTGTTTTCTTCCCTTCAGGAGAGTGAGCTCCCCCAGGCCCTGGGTAGGTCCAGAGGTGCTGTCTGGGAGTCAGGGAATAGCATCTGAAAACATTAAGTCTACCTGGTGTTTTATTGTACAGCAGCTGAGCTGGCACTCAAACCATGAGATGCAGTCCTTCTCATTCCTCCCTCCGCTTTCCAAAGGCAGAGGAGTCCCACTCCTTAGCCACTGCCAACGCAAGCCATGAGGAGTACTGCCAGACTACTGCTTATGTTCCCTTAAGGCCCAAGGGCTCTTATGTTAGTTTGTGGTGAAAGATACCTAGTCTGGGACTCACTCTTCAGGGAAATGGGTTTTTCTGCGGCCCAGGCAGCTCCAGAAATGCCATCCAAGAGTCAAGTGCTGGAATTAGGGACCCCAAGAGCCTGCTTGTTGCTCTGCCTCACTCTGGCTCTCCTGGTACCTCGGTGTAAGACAAAGTCCCCTTACTTTTCCCTCTGCTTTCCTCAAGCAAAAGGAGCTTTGCCCCATAGCCACCATAGCTGGGAATGTGTTGAACCTCACCTGACGCCAGCAAACTTCAGAGGCTCACCCAAGGCCCTCGATGTAGTACCTGGGTATAGCTGCTTGTTATTCGGGATCCAAGAGCTCTTCAGTTAGCAGGTAAGGAATGCTGCCAAGACAGTCATTTCTTTCAAGGCAGTGGGTTCCCTTCTGGCCCTAGGTGTGTCTAGGAATGTGGCCTGGGTCCTAGGGCCTGAAACAGGGGCCTCACGACACTGACTGGTGCCTTATTCTGTGGCTGAGCTGATATTCTATAGGCAAGACAAAGCTCCTCGCACTCTTTCCTGTCCTCTCCTCAAGTGGGAGGAAGGGGTCACTTTCAGAGCCAGAAGCTTTGCAGCTTGGTGTTAAGGGAATGGTGATGCCAGCACTCCCTTAGCCACCCCAGCTGGTTTGTCAGTAGGCTGCATGTTCCTGAAGTCCACTATCTCTGAGCCTAGTTAATCACTAGGACTCACCTAAGAGTTGCGGTCTTTAGGACCTAGACTGCCTTTCAAGTTTACTCAGAAACTCAGAGCAGTTTAGGCCTCGATGGCCAGGTTTGCAGGAGCACAATTTCCATCCAGTAGGATCAGTGCCTTCCCTCTGGCTAGGTCTGGTTTAAATGCCCTCTCTGTGGGTGGGTGTCAGCTGAGTTTGTTCAGGTTTTCCTTTTTGCTGTAACGAGAGAAAATTGAGTTCAATACCTCACAATTGCTGTGCCATTCCTCCCACAGCTCCCGGAGACGTTCTATACACCATGCCACCACTGCTGGGGTAGGGAAGGGGTAGTGTTAGAAATTTCAGACTGTTTTTTCTCTCTCTTCAGTGCCACTTCATCTCAGGATTTTGATATTGAAGGATAGGTAGATCTCATATGATGTGCCAAATAATTCATTAAGGGATTTAAGGTAGAAGTCAAGTAGGATTGCAAGTTTTCTGGTCCAAGTGACTGAGTGAATAGTACATAGTGGTGTCAGGAGTTGCAGTTGTTTGGGTGAGGTTTGGTGATAGTGTTGGAAGTTGACAGGGACTTGATGAATCCAGCTTTTGAGAACATAAGTTACTGTACAATGTCTATATAATACATTCTACTTTGCTCTCCGGTCTGATACTTGATCTACTTTTTCCATTCATTCATTCAGCAAATATTTGAGTTTCAGCTATGTGCCAGGAAGTGTAATAAATGCTAGAGGTGAAGAAACAAGATAGAAAAGGTCCCACCTGTAGAGAGGTTATAAGCTAGTCTATTGGGGAAGATGAGCATTAAATATCATATGATGAATTGCAGCTTCGATAGGAGCTAAACATACAGGGATTTTTGAAAGCCTTTAAGAAGGCGATCTCATTCAATCCAGAAATATGATGGTCCTACCTGAAGTGGTATTTTGTTGTTCTCCAAGACACTCAGGTTTGTGGGTTTTTTTTTTTTTTTTTTGGCCACAATCCTGAAGCTCCTCCTTAGATACAGCAGAATCTCACATATATTGAGAGCCTCAATTCTCTTATCTGGAAAATGGGGATGATTACATTCCTCACATAATACTAAATGAAATTAATTCATGTACAAAACATAGCATGATGCGTGACAATATAGACCCTTTCTCTTCCTGTTCTCCTAGTCTGGTACTTGCAGCTGTCTATTTTTCAGCAGCAGAGATTGGCAGAGGTTAGCACACCTGTGGCAACTGGCATTTAAGATAGTACAGCCTTGGAACATATCAACCAATCTAAATCTGCCTTACTCTCTCCTGTTTTTGACATTTCATCATCTTCATCATCATTATGATGAAGAGTGCTTTCAGGTGACTTATTAGATAAAAATTATTAATCTAGATGAATTGTCCAAACCTTCATACTCTGCTTTATATATTTTTTCATTCACATAGGCAATAGTATTACACAGCTTAGATTTTGCAAGATCCATGTAGATTTTTTCTTGCTGATTTTATATCTGGACTTGTTAGACAACATGTCTGAACTTTTAATTGAGAAAGAAAGGTCATCATACTTAAGACAAAAAGGTATACATACAGTGTAATTCACAGTTTTGGACTTTGCTATCTCAATTTGCTCCAAGTGGTTTAAAGCAAGCGCAAGGGCAAACTTGTATTTTCTCTGTTAAAAATTACAGGAAACCCAGTTCATCCAAAGCCTATTTCTTTTCCCTTGATATGTACCCCGTTATTTGCATGTTTCTTTTTAAGTGTTTCCTGTTTATCCTCTCTTTGTTTTAGAGAAAAGAATTTCCCTTGATATCCCACATTTGCAGTTTATCTTTTTTTAAAAAAAATAAATGAAAAGGGAAAACATAGATACACAAAGACATAATAGAGCATAGTGTGGAAAAAAGAGTGATGCTCTTAAGACAGGCTGCCTGGGTTCGTATTCCTGTTAAGCCAGTTATCAACTATGATCTGGGTGAACTTGAGGGATTGTGTCTAAATCTTTCTATATATTACTCTACTCACTTATAAAATGATGATAATAATAGAACCTACTGCAAAGAGCTAAATACCTGTATGCCTCACTTAAGATAATTTCAAGGCAATAGTGGCCTCTATTCAGAGGAATGTAATGGTTATTCTCATTGCTATCAAAACTCTTTGAAAGGTAGGCACAATCAGGCTTCTCTACACCATTCCTCATTTGTACATAGACCTGTAATGTCCTTTGGTATTTTCAGGTGATAGCTCTCCAGGAAGTAGTTGTGTCACCTGAGCAATCATTATTCAACATCATACCCACATTTTGTTTTAATAATAGATAAGCAGTATGTATGTACGAGGTAGAGGGGGCAACTTACCTGAATCTATCTGTCTATCTATATTTCATATAAATATGTATGTACTGATGAAGAATTAAAATAATCCTACACAAATTTGTTTTTATTCAATCTTAGAAAAAAACAAATGCTTTTTTCTCCAAGGCACTCATCAATAAATCCAGGAGTAAGTAACATAGGTCTGGTTGTCAGGAATGTATAAGATTGCATTTTAAATTTCCTGTGGGTTATCCACTTAAGCTGCTATGTGACTTATAAAGTTGATTTCTGTTTCAATTTCTACCCCTACAACCACCTATGTACCAAGTACCTGGAGAATTTGTTGGGATGACTACTCATCATGAATCAGAGTAGTCCAAAGTATGGGCTTGGAGCCAGAAAAGCATCCCTCTGTCACTTACCAACTATGTCACTCTGAACAAATGACTTAAATCTCTCAGGTCACTGATTTTCTTATATATAAAACTGAGATTAAAAACGCCTGTCTCTTAAGATTGAGATGAGCATTAAATGAGATGGCTGTAAACTTCTTAGTACAGTGCTGACATGTAGTATAACACTCATTAAATGATACCCAGGCTTACTATTACCTGTAACTGGATGCCAATCATTTAAAAATCAAACCTGTAACTGTTCATCTAGCATCTAGTATTGAAACAGTGAGTTCTTTAGATACTGAATACTAATAAAAAATTTACACAGAATATAGTACTCAAGGCTTGGTAAGAACACTTTTTTACTTAACTTCTGGTGCTCATATACAATTTTTTTGTCTAAAAAGAAACATGATTGTAAATAGTGGATCATAGTCCTTATTACTACTGAATTGATTTATTTATCTGGGAAATTTTATAGTGCTAATAATGATAATGACAATAGTGTTCAAAAGGGGAAATCTTATATAGATAGATTGAAATGAGATTTACAAAATAAAAATGGAGGAGCAAATTGGAAGAGAAAGTGCCTATAAGGCTGTTTTTCTGAATTTTAAAAAAAGTCAAATGAAGTCAGTTTTCCTGTCTTCTCTGTACCCTATTACCATTTTATGTAGAACTAGCGGCAACTGTGTAGTAAAGAAAAAAACTGATGAATATGTGTTCAGTACAAGCATACCGTTCATTCAACCACCCCCCAAGAAGACAAGAGTAGAAAGCATTCACCAACAAGAGATCAATTTTTTCAAATATCTTTCATTTGCTGGTAATCTTTTTATGAGATATTCTTGATCTAACGTAGTCATACACAAATTTTTCCTACTCTGTTTCTTTGCCTATTTTGAACTGTCATTGGTTAATGTTGTTTGAAATTGTTTCCAATGAACTCCAAGAGCAGTCAGAAAAATCTGCTATCAATTTAACATCATGGCAGTCCAAATTATTTCAAAGGCAGAAAAAATTTGCAAATAGTCTTTGAATTGCTTTCTACACACCAGACAATATTTTGGATTCACTTTTCCTATATGAAGGCTTTCCAAGATTAAATTGACCAAATTAGTATCTACTGAAGGACTTAAGAAAATGATATGACAGTCCTGCAGGGTAAAAAAAGCTAAATAAAAGATAGTCACTGCCTCTCAGACATCTTATACATCTCTCCAAATCATAATTCAAATTCAAGGTCTAGACATATGGCAAAGCTCAGTTTGTTCATAGGAGGCTTCAAAATGCAAAAACTCACAGGAGCTGATAAAATAAAGTTAAAGAGGAGAGTTATATGAATCTGAGAAGTTTTTAAAAGAAATAGATTACAGGATTGAAAAGCAAAAATTCTGGCAATTTAGCAAATTAATACCTTAAGAAAATTTGATTTTAACATTTAGACAATTCTTTATACAGTCTATTATTAACAATTTCCTTTTAATTATATCTAAAGTAATCACACAAAAAATGCTTTTATAGATTTTCCTTTATGAGCCTTAACACAACTTACACAGATCATTTACAATGTGCTTGAACTTTCTGACTTCTATAAGACCTCTTTCTTAAATAACCAGTTATTTTAATCTAGGACAAAAATTTACTGCACAGGATCCCTCCTCATACAACATTGTTTTTTAAATACACTTCCTTGAAAAAGAAATAAGAGAAATGTTAAGAATGTTATGGTCAGTCCTCTGGGATGCTCATCATTGTCCCATGACTAACAAGGATTTTTGCTAGATGTAGTTTTTCTAAGTCTAGTAAGAGGGGGAGCAACTTGCCCCTTATTGCTTTTCCCTTTTTTTTTTTTTTGCTTGTGAATATCTTTTATTTTTTATTTTATTTTTATTATTATTATACTTTAAGTTCTAGGGTACATGTGCACAACGTGCAGGTTTGTTACATATGTATGCATGTGCCATGTTGGTGTGCTGCACCCATTAACTCGTCATTTATATTAGGTATATCTCCTAATGCTATCCCTCCCACCTCCCCCCTCCCCGGTGTGTGATGTTCCCTTTCCTGTATCCAAGTGATCTCATTGTTCAATTCCCACCTATGAGTGAGAACATGTTGTGTTTCGTTTTCTGTTCTTGTGATAATTTGCTGAGAATGATGGTTTCCAGCTGCATCCATGTCCCTACAAGGGACACGAACTCATCCTTTCTTATGGCTGCATAGTATTCCATGGCGTATATGTGCCACATTTTCTTTTTTTTTTTTTTTTTTTTTTGAGACGGAGTCTCCCTCTATCGCCCAGGCTGGAGTGCAGTGGCCAGATCTCAGCTCACTACAAGCTCTGCCTCCCGGGTTCACGCCATTCTCCTGCCTCAGCCTCCCAAGTAGCTGGGACTACAGGCGCCCGCCACCTTGCCCGGCTAGTTTTTTTTTTGTACTTTTTAGTAGAGATGGGGTTTCACCATATTAACCAGGATGGTCTCGATCTCCTGACCTCGTGATCCGCCCGTCTCGGCCTCCCAAAGTGCTGGGATTACAGGCTTGAGCCACTGCGCCCAGCCTGTGCCACATTTTCTTAATCCAGTCTGTCACTGATGGACATTTGGGTTGATTCCAAGTCTTTACTATTGTGAATAGTGTCGCAATAAACATACATGTGCATGTGTCTTTATAGCAGCATGATTTATAATCCTTTGGGTATATCCCCAGTAATGGGATGGCTGGATCAAATGGTATTTCTAGTTCTAGATCCTTGAGAAATTGCCACACTGTTTTCCACAGTGGTTGAACTAGTTTACACTCCCACCAACAGTGTAAAAGTGTTCCTATTTCTCCACATCCTGTCCAGCACCTGTTGTTTCCTGACTTTTTAATGATCGCCATTCTAACTGGTGTGAGATGGTATCTCATTGTGGTTTTGATTTGCATTTCTCTGATGGCAAGTGATGATGAGCATTTTTTCATGTGTCTGTTGGCTGTATGAATGTCTTCTTTTGAGAAGTGTCTGTTCATATCCTTTGCCCACTTTTTGATGGGGTTGTTTTTTTCTTTTAAATTTGTTTGAGTTCTTTGTAGGTTCTAGATATTAGCCCTTTCCCTTTTAGACTTTCACTTCCTGAAGGGAAGGTTTAAATATAGGTATCAAGGTGTTACAAAGGCAAATTATTAGCTACAAATGGGCAGTAGAATGTTGAGCTTAAATTCCACAGAGAGTGAGAATTAAGCAGAGAAGAGGGATAAACACATGGTGACTGTGGATGGGAAGAAGAGAAAGGGGTAAACAGTGTTGCCTAAGCAGAGACCTTAAAGTCCTTAACTTGCAAGAGAATTCCCCTCAGCAGTGGAGACACTTTAAAAAAAAATGTTCGCCTGGCCACTTGCCTACCTCTGTAGATGGTCATCCATCAAGCCAGGGATCTGGAAACTTCCGGTCTCTTTGACCAAGGGGGACTTGAGCAAGGTAGTTGTAAGACAGCACACAGGAAGGGGCTTGAAACTGGCTATTAGGAAAATAGTAACTTCTAACTTCAGGGCAAAAAAAAAAAAAAAGTGAGACCAATATTCCCCTAGGAGGAGGGGCTATAATTCACATCATAGAAGGAATGTTAATGCTGAAAACGCCAGAGCATTGGGTGGGGGCGACCTATAATACCAATGATGAAAACCTGGAGTACCCAAGTTTCAGCTAACAAGGGTCCCCTCACCAAATGCTGAAAATCCCAGGACACCCAGGAAGAAGCCAACACTTAACCCAACACCAAGCCGAGGTCATAAAACAACGTAACTCTGGCATCCCAGAGTCAACACAGTGGAGGACCTCTCCCAAACAAGCATCCTGCCTTAAACAGTTGTCCAAATACAGTTAACAGAAATTCAAAAGCAAATATAAGACTGCAAACAAAACGTACATTTTAGCACTGAAAATCAAATGACTAGTGAAACAATAAAATGGAGTCAGAAGAGAAGAGACCAGGGGAAGAAGTGACCAGGATGTGCTTCAGGGCATTCAAACAACAGGGGACTTTTAACTGACCACTTAATCAAAGGCTTTTATTTTATTCCCTAGTTCTTCTGATATTGGAGAGGGGTACAATGGACACTCACCCATCTGTAGGAGCCAAAATGGTGCTGATTGATCTTCCAAATGGGACTCGGGTAAAGGTCTTTCTAGGTTTTCTCAGCTTGGGTGAGCTTGGCTGTCACATGGGGAGTGGGCACAAGGAGCAGTAACCTACTGGCCTACTGGTCAGAGTATGAGTTTCACATGAGGCAGTGGCACTGCAACCACTTGCCTGTCTGCTCAACTCTGACACCTGCCAGAGAAAATGATGGCTTTGAGAAGAGTCTTTGACTAGTGTTACAGTTCTGTTGTGTTAGCAGCTTTTTATTGTCATAGCCTCAGTGTTGTATCTCTTGCAGGCTAGATCACAGACTGCCTCACCATCTTTCTGCTCATCGTCCTTCTGCCTATCATCTTGCCAGCTGTTGTCTCTCACCCTCTCACCATTCTCTTGCCATTCTTTTGCTGTCGTGTAACTGCTGTCTCTCGTTGTCTCTCACCATTCTTTCACTTGCTGTCTTTGTCCTTTCATTGGTCACCAGATGATGCAGGGCAAGGAAGCCCCACAATTGGGGCTTAGCCTGCAAGGATTCTTGGCTTCTCTCAGGAAAGAATTCAAGGGCAAGCCGGTGGTGTTAGACAGTAACTTTCATTGAAGCAACAGTGTACAGCAGTAGCAGTGGTACTGTTCTTTGGGGAGCAGAGCCACACCATAGGCGGTGTGCCCAGAATAGCAGCTCAGAGGCAGTTCTGCAGTTCTGTTTATACCTGTTTTAATTATATGCAAACTAAGAGGTGGATTATGCAAAAATTTCTAGAAAAAGTCTGGTAACTTCCAGGTTGTTGGGTTGTTGCCATAGAGAGAGGCAGTAACTTCTGGGTGTTGCCATGGCAATGGTAAACTGACATGGAACACTGATGGGCATGTCTTATGGAAAGGTGATTCCACCCCATCCCTGTTTCAGCTAGTCCTCAATTTGGTTCGGTGTCCGTGACCCACCTCTGGAGTTGAGTCTTGCCTTCTAACTCAGATGAACTGTATTTATTGCTACAATCAACATCTTCTATTTGTGCATAGAATCCCATTCTTTCTTCTTTGTGTAAGAGATTTGCTATTAAAAATAACCCCCTTCTTCAGCATTATTATTTTCTCCCTCTCTACAGTTCATCTGTCTCAGTACAGAAACATGTAATTTCTTCCATCTTCAAACAAGCTTCTCATGAACCTACATTATCTTCCATGCATAATCCCATTTCTCTGCACTCTGTGTCCACTTCTTCCACTTTCATTTTCCTTTGAAGTCACTCAACAACTCTCATACCCATCACCCATCAAATTTACTATTATCGGTGACACTTAGTGATCCTAACATTGCTGAATTAAATAGCTGATTTTTACTTCCCGTCTTATTTGAGCTAGAAGCAGCATTTTGTAAAGTTTGCCCCTCTCTGTTCTTTAAAATGCCCTCTTTACGTGGCTTCCAGTATACTTCATCATCCTGGCTGGTTTTCCTCTTACCCTGCTGGCTATTCCTCCATCTCCTTTTGGTCTCCTTCTTCTCTGCCTAGACTTTAAATGTTAGAGAAAGCCAACGCTCAATCATTAGACATTTTCTCCATCTATATTCACTCCTTTGGTGATCTCATTCACCCTCCCAGCTTTAACTATCGCCAATATACTGATGACTTTCTAATTTATAAATCTATTCTAGATGTAGCCCCTTAAATCTACACATCTATATTGAACTGCATGTTAGACATAACCACTTGGATGTCTGAAAGGTTTCTTATAATTCTGTAAGATAGCACCCCACCAATGCCTCTCCCATACAGCCACACACAGAACTACTCTTCCTCCATTTTTCCCATTGCTTCCATTAACTGACTAAAGTCAACAATATGTTAATTGTATATTTTTAAATAATTGACCGAGTGAAATGGGATAGTTTGTAACATGAAGGGTAAATGTTCGAGGGGATAGATACCCCATTCTCCATGATGTGATTACTTCACACTCCAGCCTGTGTCAAAACATCTCATGCACTCCATAAATAAATACACCTACTACATACCCCAAAAAGTTAAAAGTAAAAAAATTTAAAAATAAAATTAAAAATTAAAAAATGAAACAATTATTAACTCAGTTGCTCAAACCAGAAGCTAGAATTGATCTTTGATTATTCTTTTTCACTTACCTACTGTATCCAGTTCATCAGCAATTCCCGTTGTTACTATCTTTAAAAGTTATCCAGAATGTTGTTATTTATTGTGATCTTTCACCACTGCCATCTCTATCTAAACCAGCTTCACCAATTGACTATAGTATGCAATATCCAGTACTAGTCTCCCTGCTTCTTTTCTTGCTACCATTTTGTTTTGTTTTGTTTTGTTTTTTTGTTTTTTATTATACTTTAAGTCCTAGGGTACATGTGCACAACGTGCAGGTTTGTTACATATGTATACCTGTGCCATGTTGGTGTGCTGCACCCATTAACTCGTCATTTACATTAGGTATATCTCCTAATGCTATCCCTCCCTCTTCCCCCCTCCCCACAATAGGACCCGGTGTGTGATGTTCCCCTTCCTGTGTCCAAGTGATCTCATTGTTCAATTCCCACCTATGAGTGAGAACATGCGGTGTTTGGTTTTCTGTTCTTGCGATAGTTTGCTGAGAATGATGGTTTCCAGCTGCATCCATGTCCCTACAAAGGACACGAACTCATCCTTTTTTATGGCTGCATAGTATTCCATGGTGTATGTGTGCCACATTTTCTTAATCTAGTCTGTCACTGATGGACATTTGGGTTGGTTCTAAGTCTTTGCTATTGTGAATAGTGCTGCAATAAACATACATGTGCATGTGTCTTTATAGCAGCATGACTTATAATCCTTTAGGTATATCCCCAGTAATGAGATGGCTGGGTCAAATGGTATTTTTTAATTCAACCCAGGTGTCAGAGTTATCCTTTAAATCATGAGATAAATAATTTCTCTGTTATGTACAAAGTTCTCCATTGGATAGCCATTACAACGAAGTGAAACCCAAATCTCTCTATCATAGTTTACGAAGTTTTGCCTTATCTGAACTCTGCCTAACTTTCCACTTTATTTCTTACCGTTTTCTACCTTGATCTCTCTGCTCTAGCTACAGAGGCATTCTTGTGTCTCTTTGAACATGCCAAGCTCGTTTTTCACACCAGAGTCTTTGCACTTGCTGGTCCCATAGCTTGGATTTCTCTTCTTCTAGGAGTTCGTATCACACTCCCTGAGTTTATTTTGGTCATTACTCAAATATCAACTTCTGAAAGAGAGTTTCTCTGACCATCATATCTGAAATAGCACCTTCTTCATTCTCTACCCATAGAGGCTACCTTATTTTCTTTATAGCTCTTACCATACCTCTCTACCCTTAAAATCTACTTAGCTTTCTTCACAGCACTTACAATACCTGATATTATATCATATTTTATTGACTTTTAATTCACACTAAAATATAAGATCCATAATAGCAGGATATTTTGTCTGTTGCATTCACTGTCGTATCTCCAGCACCTACAGTGAGGTACCAAATAAATAATTTTTGAGTTAATAAATGCATTTAGGAACCACTGGAACTAGCTCATTTTTTAAATTTAATATGTTAATTAGGAAGGAATGTTTACTATTTTAATATTTTCATTTTCATTAAGAGTTTAAGAAGATATTCATGTTGTTATATTATTAAAGGCTCAAAATAAAATAATTTTAGTGGCTATATGTAATTTCATATATTTACTTAGCATTTACCTATATTAGACATTTGTTTTCACATTTTCTTAACTGTGCTGTAAACATTTCTATACAAATCCTTTTTTTGCAGTTCATATTATCTCTTTAGAATTTTTCCTAAGAAGTAGAAATTTTTGATCAAAGTATAGAAAATGTAAGGTTTTTACTTTATATAAACATATGATTTCCAGCCAGTTATATCAATTTGCAAAGCAAATTCATTCATTTATTTACTTCAATAATATTTATTAAGTGACCAAAGTAGATAAGATTTCTTGCTCTCTTGGAATCTTGAAGCTTAAAGTCTAATGGTATATGGCAGATAACAAACAGCCCTAATAATAAGAAGTAAGTGATGTATAGAACATGACAGAGGATGACAAACGCTATGAAAAAAAAAAAAAAAAAAAAAAAGAAGAAGAAGAAAACTAGAGCAAGGTGGGTGGTTGGGACTCCTGCAGGTGGGCAAAATGTTGACATAATAAAGGGAGTGTTCTCATAGTCCTCATTTAGGCGATGAGGCCTGAGCTAAGGCTTAAAGGGTGAGGTAGATGTGTATGGTGCTAAGAATGAAAGCAGAGGGTAGGTGGATGTGCCCATTCACTGCATCTTTGCCAGTATGGAGTCATTATTATTGTGATGTATGAATTTTTCTGTTGAATTTATGCTAAAGTTTAAAATAAGCCAGAATATTCTAAAAGGTATGTAAAATTATGTATCTCATGAGTTCATCTCTAACTTCATCTGCTTTCAGACACTCCTGTGCTTACTCTCTTATCACACTAACATTTTAATTATTTGAATGTGCTGGTGGTCTCTGGCTAATTTGGGACAGTCACACTTGTTACTTACTAGCTGGTATATTATTTCTCTTTCTCACTCCCTCATTTTCTCTCACTCTGTATCTTTCTCACGCACACACACACACCCACACCCACACACACACACCCCACTGCCTTACTAGGTCCCAACTGAAGAATGTTCTCAGTTTGTGTGTTTTTCCTTCTGGGAAATTATCACGGAGACTCCTAACTTGGTTAGGTTCTATTATTGTTTACTATTACAGCACACTGTAGGGTTATTTGTGGTCTTGGTAGTGATAGTAAATAAAGATAAAATATTGTAAAAGCCTGATCGATGTGATAGTAACACTTCTTAATATAACAACACAATTTAAAATCTTATTTTTATACAATGAATTGCATTACCCAAGAATATATTGAAGTTTTAACCCTCAGTACCTGTGAATGTGATCTTACTGGAAAATAGGTTATTTGCACATGTAATCAAGTTAAGATGATGTCATTAGGGTGAGACCTAATCTAATATGACTTATGTCTGTATAAGAAGAAGAAAAGAGACACAGACACTTAGGCACACCGGGAGAATGCCATGTGATGACAGAGGTAGAAATTGAGGTAATGAACCTATAAGGCAATTAAGTTTTCCAGAAACACTAGAAGCTGTGAAAATGACATGGAACATATTCTCCTTTAGAACCTCCAGAAGAAACCAACCCTGCCAACATCTAGATTTTGGTTTCTTGTCTCCAAAAATGTGAGCTTAAACGTTTCTGTTGTTGGCTGGGTGTGGTGGCTCACGCCTGTAATCCCAGCACTTTGGGAGGCCAAGGCAGGCAGATCATGCTATCAGGAGATCGAGACCATCCTGGTCAACGTGGTGAAACCCCGTCTCCACTAAAATACAAAAAATTAGCCGGGCAGGGTGGTGTGCACCTGTAGTCCCAGCTACTTGGGAGGCTGAGGCAGGAGAATCACTTGAACCCGGGAGGTGGAGATTGCAGTGAGCCGAGATCACTCCACTGCACTCCAGCCTGGTGACAGAGCGAGACTCTACCTTGAAAAAAAAAAGTTTCTGTTGTTTTAAGATAGCCAGCTCATGGTACTTTGTTATGGCAGGCCTAGAAATCTAACACACATATTTTAAATTTTATATATATATATATATATATATATATATATATATATATATATATATTTCGCATATCACATATTTTGGTAAAATGTTTTGTAATTTTATAAAATTATATTTATAAATCATATTTATTATATTGTAAAATAAACTATACATTTTGTTATGTTATTCTTTGACATAATACAAATTACTTATGCAAACTTATGATAAACAGAGATTTATTTGGCTCACATAGAACCAGATAAATAGAATGTGGGAAATCAAAGATGGAGGGGCCACATATGGCTAAAGTCATTTTGCTTGCACTATAACATGGTAGAAGGCATGATGTGGGCATATGGGTGAGAGAGCAAGATATCATAATCAACATAAATCTATTCGTGAAAGTGGAGCCCTCATGATCTAAATGCCTCCCATTAGGTCCCACCTCCCAACGCTGTTGCAGTGGGGATTATTTTTCAACACATGCTTTTGGGAGGACACTTTTAAACTACAGAAACAATAAACATGGAAATAAATGATTTCAGTGGTGATAGTTGCTATGAAAAAGATGACAAGTGAATAGCATAGAGTAGTACTTTAAGGTGATCAAATAAAGCCTCTCTGAGGGGGTGACATTGAGGCAGAGATTTGAATCATGAAATTATTTCTTTCCATGTTTATTGTTTCTATAGCTTTAATGTGTTGTTTTAAGCCACTGAATTTGTGGAAATTTTTATAACTGCAATAGGAAACAAATACAGTTTCTTTATTTGTAAAATAAGCATTAGTGACCTTGTAGAATTGATGTGAGATTTTAAAGGAAAAAAAATAAGTGATTTGAATGCATACAAAAGAGTTAGCAAATAAAGGAATAATATGTGAGATATTCTCTGAAAGCGCAGAGAACATTCATGTGAGCATGATTCAGCCCTCCCACCCTACGCCTCCGTATGAGGCCCCAGGAGGAGCTAAATCTGATTCTCTTCTCCTTCCCCATCCTCATCTCCAAGGCCTTTTAGTATCTGGCCCTGCTTTTCTCTCCATCCTCATCTCTGTTTGATCCCCCACTCATTCTCTTCACTCCAACCACACTTTCCATGCAGGTTTTTTGTCTTTGCTGTTTATTCTCCTTGGAACTTGCCTATATCATTACAGAGCTGTCTTGTCATTTAAACCTCAACTGAAATGATACCTCTTTTTGAAAGGACTTTAGAGATCACTCAGACCAAAGCAAACTTCACTGCAACTCTCTGCCATATTTCCTTAATTTTGCTTTTTTGTAATGCCTAGCAGAAACTGAAATTTATCCAAATATATTGAACATATTTATTTCTAGATTTATTTTCTCTCTAATTCTCCAGAATGTGAGTGAAATGAGGACACAGTTTTTCTCACTGTTACATTTCAGAAACAGAAAGGCACATAATTATGTAGTTAATACATTTCTATTGCCTTCCTACATGACTAAAGACAGCACTGCTCTTAGGAATTTTGAGAAAGTGAGGTAATAATGTCCTTTCCATTTAAGCCGGCTAGAGAGTTTTCTGTACTTGTATCTTAACTAATTGAACTTTTCCCTCCTGAGTGTGTCTATTAATTCATCTATCTATCTATCTATTAAAAATCAGATAACAGAGCAAAGTATGAAAGACAAATTAACAATTATCTAAGCCTGTCACCAGGTTACTATTTTGTTGAATATATTGTGTAAAGATACAATACAATGAGATATTTTCTATTTTCTAATGTATTCATATAACTCTATCAATGTCATATACTGCACTACTCATATAATCTATTTTTATGCATGATAATATGAATATACACTATTATACAAATATAATTTTATAATTCAATCATTATGTAGTAATGACATTCTAATTATCTAATAGTGACATTCAATGTACTCTTATGATTCTATCTAGTATCTACATATCTAATACTTAAATCTAATATCTAACACATAAATATCAAATATGACATTCTAATTATCTAATAGTGACATTCAATGTACTCTTGGGAATATTCTAATTATACTCTGTGATATGGTATAATTTAGTGTTTTTCATCTGATATTGTCATATAACAGTGTAATAGACAATGACTTCATAGCAGAGGGTGTGTTTATTGTTGACAAAGAGTGGTCAGAGATATTTTTCAAATTATGTGACTTTTAAGCTAGAACATGAATTGATAGAAAGGAGCCTGACACAAGAAAATCTGGGGGAAGAGCCTTCCAGGAAGAGGAAATAGCTACTACAAGTGTCTTAAGGCAAGAAATAGGTTGGTATATTCAGAAACTAAAGGGGCGCTGATATGGCTGAATTTCCTGCCTAGAAGAGGCAAGTTGAAGCAAAGGAAGAAGTTATCGGACATGAAGTCAGAGTTGCCTAAGCCATGGAAAGAAACTTGAATTTTTTCTTACTTCAGTGGACAGAGCTTTAAGCAACAGAGGTGATAGAATTGCTTTGCATTTTTGAAGTATCACTTTGGCTTCACTGTGGAGACTTCATAACCACTTCACATTACTTCTGTCCAATTCACATCAGGTTTATTTCTAATAATTAAATTTAGTGTTACTGTTGTTACTGTGTTGCTGCTGCTGTTTCTTGTATAAATGTGACTTTTTTCTCATTGTAGTTACTAAGTAGTTATTGTTTACATGAAATTATAGTTATTAAAATAATTTTTCATTTTACTCTGTTCTTTTATTGATTCTGAGACATCTTCAGGTGGTATATTTAGGCTTCTGCAGGTATAATTTTGCATTATCTGCAAATGGTAATTATTTTTCCTTCTACTTTCTGACATCTGTGGTTATTATTCTGTCCCTTGATTGAATGCATTGTCTGACACTTCTACAGGAACGTGAAGTACTAGCTCTCACAAACTTCCTTGCTTTGTTCCCTACTTAAAAGCAATACTCTTTGTCACAGACTGCTAGTTTTTCCACAAACCCTCCTTCAGTACTGGAACACTTGATGTTTAGCTGGGTGCATAAATGACCAGACTACATTTCCCAGCTTCTTTTGCAACTCCACTTGGCCATGTGACTGAGTTCTAATGAGTTGTGAGTTGAGATGTGCCATTTCCAAATTTTGCCTTTTAAAGGAATAGGTGTCTGTTCCCATTTTTGTTTATATCATCTGGTAAATTTCAGTAAAAAATTTTTACTTTCAACTTTTCTGAGTCACATTGTTTTGGAAGTTTTGTGTTTGTTTGTATAAATATAATGCTATTGGTTATTATCATTAATTTGTCCATGAGTCTTCTCATTAAATGGGGAGCTGATTGGACTTACATATTTGTTCTCGTTCATCATCACATTATGTTTTTTTTCTCTGATTTTATTTAGCCTGTTTTGTTTCATTTCCTATCTGAGGAGTACCAAAGATACCAACTAATTTTTATTCTGCTAAGTTTTTGTTTCATATTTTTAAAATGCACATTCAATTTAAAATTTTCAAATGTTACTTTTAGAGCCACAAGAGTTTCTTTAAATTCTTCTCTATGAAATATTAATAGCCACATCTGATGCTTGAAATCTTTCTTGTATTTTCTCCGGGATTTATAAAACTCCCACAACCACCTTGTGAGACAGGAACACATTTTGTCTCCAATTTTCAGGGCACAAAGCTGAAGTTGAGAAAAGTCAAACATTGAGCCAGGGTCACATAAATATTTCTTGTTAAAGCTACATTCAAAATAAGTTTTGGCTGATTCTGAAGGCCAAAGTTACAATAAGCTAAAGTGAATAAATGATTACTTCTTCCCAAATTCAGTCCCACAGTGAGTAAGCCTAATTCCAAAACAGTGATCCTAACTTCGGATGTTTTCATATTTTTATGAAAATATGTTTTTATGAATACATCTACATATTTATAAAATCTCTTCATTTCCTGTGTTGTTTTAATGTTTCCCAAGACTATACTTTAAATTACTGACTAAATTTTTTATAGGGTTGATTATGTTCCTTATTTTTTCCTATTGATTTTAGAGTTATTTTTTAGTTTCTCCAATTGTTAAATATCTGTGGTCATTTTTGTTCTTCAGCCACTACTGCAGAACGTGGCAAAAAATACTACTTAGCTAGCTGTTTTTGCTTGCTGTATTCCTGTTCTCTTCCCTTCCACGTTACAGAGCATTTTACATATTGGTCCTATCTTGTTATTATTTGTTTTTCTTCTCATTTATTTTGAATTGGGGCCATGGATTATCCCCACTGCCAAAAATAGATGAATACATTTTCGTTGATATCTCTGTTCTAGGAAAATTTTTGACTTCACCCTCTCTCCACTTTGAACAGTGGTTCTCAAACATGGATGTGAAAAAGTGCAGAGCATCAATCACCCCTCCAGACCTACTAAAGAAATCTTCCGGCCGGGCGCGGTGGCTCAAGCCTGTAATCCCAGCACTTTGGGAGGCCGAGACGGGCGGATCACGAGGTCAGGAGATCGAGACCATCCTGGCTAACATGGTGAACCCCTGTCTCTACTAAAAATACAAAAAACTAGCCGGGTGTGGTGGCAGGCGCCTGTAGTCCCAGCTACTCGGAGGCTGAGGCGGGAGAATGGCGTGAACCCGGGAGGTGGAGCTTGCAGTGAGCCGAGATCAGGCCACTGACCTCCAACCTGGGTGACAGAGTGAGACTCCGTCTCAAAAAAAAAAAAAAAAAAAAATCTTCCAGTTGCAGTTTCAGAATCTGTCTGTTTTAGCCCAACTTCCAGAACTGGTCTGCATATTTTTTTTGAACCAATGCCTTGAAACATGCACTGAACAATTTGCACATTTATTATTTCTATTCTTTGTTCAGACATTTAGCTCCTTTATGGGAACAGGGGGCTTGGGGGACAGTGAGGAGATATCTGGGGCTGTGAGTAGTTGCAGTCAGGAAGTTTTTTTCTTTAGTTGTTGGTCTGTTTCTTAGTTGCTTAGTTTGATACTCTCATCTGTTGGTGAAGAACAGCCTTTTTGTGTTTCAGTTTACTCCCTCTCAAAGTGAGAAATTCATTTTCATAAAAAGTCCAAGGTTGTTGAGGTTTTTGTTCTGTTTGAATCTATGTATTTTTCTGTGCAGAAGGCTGTGGCTCTGATTCTCAAGAGATTGCTTCTACTTCTCTCTGACATTCTGTCTGGTTACAAGGAGGGTAAACTTCAGGTTGGCAGGTAGTTAGGTGGGCAATCACATAGGTTGTGTGGCTTTGCATCTCGTCCAGCATTTAGTTTCTCAGGAATGCTCATCTGTAGTGGAGAAACAAGCTCCACACAGTGCAGCCTACACTTCCTCCAGATCTGCTGAAGTCTAATTTCCTTGCTTCTTCAAATTGGAAGATCTGGACCAAGGTAATGATAGGGGTTACATAAAGATTTTTGAGTCTTCTTTAAATCTGGGCCAAATTATACTGGATCTGAATCATACCTCAAGAATTATATTGAGTAAGAGTCAGTTTTGTTTCAAGTTTCAGCATTGATGAATTATTTCTGTTCATTTTGGTTAGTCACAGGGTGAGAGGTTTTATAAGCCCACACTATTTCCGCTTGCTTTCCCATAGCTTATTCAGTATATTGAAAAATTTTCAGGAAACAACAGCAAAACCCTACATAATATTCCTTGTTGAATATCAAATTTCTGTGTTTGACTTTCCATTGGAATAATTCAGGAATCTCTACATAAGACAATGCTTGAGGGTAAAAGATGAGTGAATGAGGAGATCTTTGTGAAATTGAGATGACTGACATCAGCTCTGAAGCCATACAGTCATTAATAGTAAGTTTCTGCTCTGCCATTTACAGGTGCTGTAATCTGAATTGATCTTTCAACTTGTTCAAAATTCAGTTTTCTTTTAACTTTGTAAAATAAAAATAACCCTTGTTACTACATGTTGTGACATTTTTAATGCAGATTAAATGTGATAAATTTGAAGTATTGAACACTGTACCTGGCATAGAATGAGCTCATTATAATATCAGTCTCCTTATTCTTTCCCTTGTTTAACCATCAGTGGTGAGAAACAGCTGTTGATTTGCCAAAATATATGCATAATTTTATAAATGAAAACATCCGAAATCTCTTTGGGTGGCCTATTAAGGAATGAGCTACAGGGTTTTTCACCTTTATTACTACTGACATTTTGAGACAGATAGTTCTTTGGGTTTTTTGAGGGAGTGCCATCTTGCTGAATTTAGAACGGTTAGCAGCATTCCTAGTTTCTATTCAATAGATGCCGATAGCACCAAGAGCCACCCCAGTTGTGACAACCAAAAATATTTCCAGACTGCAAAATGTCTTCTTGGGATGGGGTGCAAAATCACCCCCAATTTGAGCACTACTGAGCTAGAGAAATGAAAAGGACATTGTGTTGGAAGAGGGTAGGGACTTAAACTTTGAAATGTTGTTCATAGCCTGTAAGAGGCCCACCTTAGCTGTTTCTCCCATTGGGTGAACTAGGCTTTTTGTGCCTAGGTGTCAGTGAATGGATGTCAGAGCAGAAGGTAGGAGACAGGAGAAGAGTTTTCTCTATTCAGAGGGAATGGAAAAGATGCAGGGCAGTGTCAGAAGGTTTCAGATCTCTCGTGAACAAAGGCAAAACTTCTGTGTTCAAGACCGGAAACACATTTCTCAGCCAAGGGAAGAGGCTAATTGAGAGGAGTGATCGTGGCTCTTCTTCATTTTCTTAGTAAGCTCCTGAAGGTGGCAAGACTGCAGAAAAGCAATGCATTTAATACCTCAGGGACTTGGTGGTGCCTGAAATTGAACATGGAGGCACTGGGATGATTTCACTGGGCCTCAGAAGTTATTAAACTGGGTCAGGCAAGTCTGCACTCTGGCTTCCCACGTGCAGGTGCAAGCAGTGGCCCCAGTGGGGATCCGAGGGCAGTTCCCTGGCTGGTGGGGTAATGTTCCAGGCAGGAATACAGCTGCCTCTGCTGCATAAAAAAATCTGCCTGAAAAGTGGGAGACAGCAGGTTGCAATAAGCCCCACTCAGCTCCCACACGCTTGGCAAGTCAGTTTTCATACTCACAGTGTTCAGCTAACTGGGTTTCAAGTGGCCTGTGCTCAGCATTTAAAACTGTCCCAGGCCGTAAGCTTTTCCTATGGACACAGAAACCATATCTTTCAGGCCGCATCCTTTCCAGTCCACCTGTAAAGCAGGGCCATGAAGCTCATGTGCCTGTTGCCATAGCACACTTCTCACTTGCCCCTCGGTTCTGCCCAATCAGCTTTGTCCTTACTAAGGATTATATCACAAATCCCAATTGGGCACTTTTCTCAACCTGTGACTGCAGCCTGAGTTAGACTTCTGCAATGTTCCCTGTGAGGTGGGATCAGGAATGGCTTCCCTCCATTCCTGCTGGAATCTGGGAGTGCACACAAAGCATGTCCTGATGTTACTCCTTCTTATATGTTCCTTACTTTTCACTGAATCACGTCTAGAGCTGAGTAGGTTTGAAGTCTTCCCTCATGACTTGTATTACCTGGCTCCCCTGTGGGAGTATATGTCATGACAGCAATCTGTCCCTCTCTCATGCTCTGGGGACTAACGGTTTTCCGTCTGTTTTATGATGTAGTCCGTTGCCTGCCACTTCATTCAAAGGGTCTGTGGTTTCTTTCAATTCTTATGTTAAGTTCTTATGTTGTTTCTTAGGAATAAATTTTACAGCATGAATCTCTACACGCAATTTTGTCTTACTAAGCGGGATAAGTATGCTTATAATGCTTCCAATCTGTCATCTTGGAAAAAAAAGAAGAAAATCTATAAATATTTTGACTATAATGTGCTATGGAGGAGACCTTTTCCCATTGTATCTGTTTAGGAATTGATGGGCCTCCTGTATCTCAATGTCCAAGTGTCTTGCTCAACTTAGGAAGTGTCATCTATTATTTCAATAAATAGGTCTTTGAAAACATGTTTTCTCTCTTTGCCTTCTGGGCTCTCAGTGATTTTTATATTTGTCACTTTATGTTGTTAGATGTATTCCAAAGGTTTCTTTTATTATTTCCTTTTTTTTCTTTATTTTTGTCTGACAGTGTTATTTCAAAAAAAAAAAAAACTGTCTTCAAGCAAAATGTGATCTTAAAATAAGTCAGTTATGATTGAGTATATTGTTGAAGTTTTCATTTGTATTTTCAGTTTATTCACTGCATTATTTGGCTCCAGAATTTTTGTTTGTTTCTTTTTTATGATATCTATCTCTTTGGTAAAGACAGGGTGGCAGTGGCCAGGCTGCTGCCCTGCCACTGGGTGTTGGATGCCACTTTCAGTGATGGCAGTCTAGGCCAGTGGGTGAAAAACACATGTGCCACATGTGCCTTAGCCCCAGTGGTGCTCACACCTCAGCCTCAGGTGTGGTAGCCTATGAATGCTCACGTCTAAGCTCAGGTTAGCAGCCAGCTCTTCTTTTGCATCTCATCCTCCGTGTTGCTTGGCTCCGAGACAGTGTGCAGTCTGTTGGGGGTGAGGCTCTAAAGTGCTATCTTGCCCAGCCCCAATGTTCATGTCTTTCCCTCGGTTGCAGTAGCCTGTGGTCACTGGTGTCTGAATCTCCAGGGAAACATCAGACACTTAGTTTGCACCTAGGCGTCAATGCCATTGGGCTCCAGGACAGTATGTAGTTCATCAGGGGTGAGGCTCTGCAGTGGTGCCTCACTTGTGCCTCAGTCCTAAAAGCAGCAGCCCACGCCTTGCCCCCACCTCTGCACCAGATGCCGTAGTCTATAGTCACTGGTGCCTATGTCCCTGGGTCAGCAGTTTGTGCTTCTCTTGCACCTCAGCCCTGGACTACTGGGCTCCAGGGCAGTGCTCAGTCTGTTGAGGGCAGGGCTCTAAAATGGTACTTTGTTGTAGTTGCTTAAGTCTCAAGAAGGGTGAGGGACCCAGCTTGAGCACTCACCCTGAGGCAGTGCCATCATACAATCTCCTGGCAGCTTTCTATGTTAGTTTCAGGGCCCATGACGGTTGAGGGGATATCCTGTGGTTGGGATTGTAGGAGTCTATGGTGAGAATATGGACCACTGAGGCTCTCTCACCTTTCCTTTCCCTGTATTTTGGAGTCTCTCTCAGCTCACAGCTGATCCTGGATGAGCAGGCTGCGTTGCTTCCCTCTCCATCTCTGCTCTGAGTATTGCCTATCACTTTTCTAATGAATTCCAGTGATTTCCTTTGAATTATGTATTCAAAGTGTGATTATTGACTCACTGTTTGGTTCTTTTTAATGGAGAAAGTGAGTACAAAATGCCTCCAGTCTGCCACATTCATGATTTCCAAGAAATAATTTTTAAAGGTTTTTAAATACTTTATGTAATTATAATGATTATGGGCATAAGAAGAAGAATTATGGAGAAGAATGGAGCGAAATAAAAGCTTCATTCCCCCTGCTATGATATTTGATTATATCTTGAGGTCAAATTGATCTTTGCTGCCTTGGCTGCCTGCTCTGGCTACAGCTAATCCTGGGCAGGCTTTGCAGCTCCTACCACTTCCAGGCCTACAGCTGCAATCCCAAGCTTGCTCACCAAAACAAGTGTTTATTCATTGTATCTTCAGTAGATTTTATCTTATAAATATGAATTGTTTATATGCATTTCTAATATATCAAATGCTTTACTAGCTTTTATATCCATTTTCCCTGGATCATTAATTACTGTTCTTAACTCAGTTGTTCTTAACTGGAAGAGATTTTGCCACCTAGGGGATACTTGGCAATATCTAGAGATATCGTCGGTTATCATAATTGGTGGCAGCAGGGAATGCTACTGGCATTTAATAAGCAGAGACAGAGATGCTTCTAAGCATCTTATTGGACAAAGGACGACCTCACACAAGAAAGAATTATACTGCCTAAAATGTGATGGTGCTGACAGTGAGAAACCCTGAGTTTAACATAATGTGCTCAGAACTCTAAAAATGATTCACTTTCTCAAATATTTGCTGCATTTTTTTCTTCTGGTCAGAATGTGCACATTGGAAATTCTTCCTGAAGCATTTGTGTGAACAGAACCTATTCTATAGCTGTTAAACGATTGGCAGGGAGGTTGATAGATGGAGGTGAAGTCAGCCAAAACTTAACTGATGTTTAACAGCCAGGAAATACCCAACCTGGAAAGTATTCATTCATAGCATCAGAAACCACTAAAGAAAAATGATATTTTACCTCTGAGAAAGTTAACAGCAAAAGTATAGTCTTTCTAATTAGTTTTTAGCTTGCAATCTAAATAAATGATAAGTACAGAATAACAATCAGGTCACAAACTATCATTTAATTTTAAGAACTATTTTCATAAGACTATTGACATAAAAGTGATTTAAGAAAGTGAAAGTTACATTTAGCACAGGATTTTGCATTTTTCAAAAGTATATGATATTGGAAAAACATATAACTACATATTTTTTGAATTTGTTCTATGTAGCAAACTTTGCCCAGATCTCTTTAAGAACATTTCATAAATTTGGCATCATTACTAACTTCCCCATGTGAAGAAGATTTTCATAGAAGCAATATTTTCTTGTGTCTCTAAATGGGAGAGAGTGCTTCTCCCCACTAAATTACCATATTAAAGTGGACTGTTCAGCATTTATTTTCTTCAACCATTCTGTCTAAAATTCAGCCTGATGTAATAGCAGGAGTCCTCCTGCGAAGTTGGTCAATGGGTAGTTATGCTTTTGTGTGTTTTTCACATCAAAAAACCCCACAAGAACAAAAACAAAACAAACACAAAAGTACTCAGTAAATATTTAATAAATAAATCGTTTTATTCAAGGGGATTGAGAATGGACCTTGTTCCACTGCTTATTTTTTTCTGTATTTTCAACATCTGCCTTTCTACTGGCTAATTAACCAGTAGAAAATTTAATGCTGTGCAGCTATTAAAATTATATTACAAATTATAATTATTAAGATAAACTTAACAGTTACACTATTATAACTGTTAAGTTATAAACTTAACAGTTATACTATTAACCATGGTTTATAAATATGTTTAATATTAAATAAAAATTTAAGAAAGAGGAGGCATCAGGAACCACTTTAAAGGTGAACTGTAAAAAATAATGTGATAATAAGTTCACTCTGCTTTTCCTTCTCACTTCTTTTCTTGTCTCTCCTTTTCTTTCCACTTAAGCCTCACAAGAGTGAAGCTTCTTGTCTTTCTCTTCTTACTTACCAATCACTCTTCCTTCAACCTGGTGCCCTATAGACACCTATCTCTACAACTCAACTAAAGCTGTACTTTGCAAGACCATCAAAGACATTTTAATTATCAAATCCAAAGGTTCCTTTTGGATCTTTCAGGTCTCCAAACAAATTGCATCTTCTTGAAGAGGAATTTCCTGACCACCTGAGTTAAATCTCATGACATTCTCAAATATATTACCATATTTTACATTCTTGATAGCCCCTAGTACTTGATGAAAAAACTGCCTATCAGTTATTATACATATTACCCGGGTGATGAAATAATCTGTACACCAAACCCCCATGACACAGAGTTTACCTAGATAACAAACCTGCACATGTACCCTTGAACCTAAAAGTCAAAAAATAAGAAATCAACTGTAGATATTTGTTTATGTGTTTATTTTCTTTCTGCTCCCACTAGAACGAAAGGTTATTGAGGGAAGGGACTCAGCCTTGTCCACCAGATCCTAAATGATACTTAGTAGACACATATTAAGCATTCAAGTAATATCTGTTTACTGACTGGGACTGATCAATTTACCTCTTACATGACCTCTCTGGAACATTTGTCAGTGACAACAGTTTGCTTCTAGATGCCCCCTTCATGGCTTTTGAAATAGTACCCTTCCTTTTCAGTCTCTTTTGCTAACTTTCCAATATGATGTGATCTGTTTGAGAAAAGGGACTGCTATTAGCATATTTGCTGGCACGTGAAGGACTCTCAAAACACTCATAAAACATCCTTCTATTTGGGCTTCAGTATGAAAGATCTTAACTGACCTGTGTGTTTAAAATGACGTGTATTGAAAGAAGTATTATTTTTGGGCCACGAAGATGCGTAAATATTTCTAGTGTGATAATTAGGTATTGAGAAACTTGGAAGTGTATGAATAGATAAATTGCTTAGTACTATGAACTGTAGTGTTTTGGTACTTGGTCGGTACCATTACTTGATTGAATGCTGTGCAGCTGTTAAAATTATATTACAAATTATAATTATTAAGATAAACTTAAATTATTTGTTATAAGTTAACAAGGCATGACATAATATTGTGCATAGAATATAAGTACAACTTTATAAAACGTATGCAACAATGAAAACTAGCAAGGAATGAAACTTGCTAAGTTTTTGTTTCAATGATTTTGTTTCATTGTTTCAATGAAACAATGAAAACTATAACAGAGACTGTAATAGTAGCTGAGTCATTTTATGGAATTTCAGATGTTTGTTCTTTTCCAAATTCTCTGTAGCCTTTTGATTTTCGTATGTTTTAAAAACAATTCAAAGCTGAATACACTTTAAGCATCCTGTAAAACTTGGAATGAACTTGTGTTGAAATGTCAGAAGAGGTTAGTGGTAGGTGTTGTCATGTTTGTTCAAGAAAGAGAGGTTAGTGATGGTGGTGGCATCTTTGTTCAAGAAAGAAATATGTCCCCTATTATTCATGGCCTTTGTGATTTCCTTTGTGTTTAGTGTATTCCACAAGTAGATTCTCCTCTCAAGGTATCGCACCCTGGAAATATAAATAAAGACTTAAATTACTCCCATGAAAGTGACTTCTTCTAGCTTACACAATGAATCACTGGCAGACCTGGGAATGAAACCCCTCAATTTACACTCTTAGACTTCATAAACATCCCTAAAACACTTCATCTCTCCTACATTGTTAGCTATATAATGAAGAGTTCTACATTTATTAGACTATAAGTCTTATGTTTTCCCTTTGATTGCTATTGCTCTAGGTGGCAACAAAAGTCATTCTAACTTCATTTATAAGAGCCAGGTTTGTTTGACACACACATTGTGGAGTTTACTAAATTATTGCTTCTTCTCTCTCATTTATAATTTTGAGAATAATCTATGTTCTTGAAATTTATTGCTCCTGCATTTGCAGAGGCATAGAGAAATGTGGCAATTTATTCATAAAAAGCTTTATCATGGAAATGAATGACAGTAAGTCTCTGGTTCACAAGATGATTAGAGTAACAGAAAACACACAAATTCCAGCTTTATCCATACAACAGTTTTCAAGGCTATGTAGTTAGAAAAATATGATTGGAGGGTTGATCTGAGTTTAATGTATGAATTCACAGCCTCTGCAGGCTGTCCCTTACTCTACAGGAGTGAGGCCATCAACCTGCGATGTAGAAGCTACTAGGCCGGAGTACTTTTGTCTCTGCACACAAGAATGACTTGCTCTCCGCTAATTTAGACAACCCATATACTTCCTTATTAGTGACTAGCTACATATTTTTGTATTGTTTCTGATTTGAATAAGTTTATTGTGCATACATTGTCCAATTATAGCAACCTTGACCTGGAGAGAAAGCTCATCTTCTCTAAAGAATACCTGTGAGGGAAAAATGAACTTCCTTCAAAATATATATCACCCCATGAACAGAATGCTCCTCAAGCAGACATACAACTCCAGAAGAAAAATCAGACATTCTCTTAAGAAATCAAATGGCTCGAGAGCAAAAACTTTGATACCATTTAGATGACTGCCAGCATACTCCCTACCCAGATAATCAAAGGCAGATCTCTCTGATTAGTAAGCCTTGACCACATACAAAGAGTGCCCCCATCAGGTTTTTGATGTTAGTTTGTTTTCATCTTAAATACATGTTCAAAAGAGTATATACAAGTGCAATGTAAACAAGCAGACAGCTTCAGAAGTCTTAAGAAATATAATATTACCATTACATTAAAAAGCTTCTATGTGCTCTCTCCAAGCATATCCCTTATCTAGGGATTGCCACCACGTTGAACTTTGCAGTACTCATTCCCTTGCTCTTCTCTCTGGAGTGTATGATGTTAATATCTCTCAACAATATATTTTACAGTTGTCCCTGATTTTGAAGCTTGTACATACCGTGTCATATGTATAAGTTATTCTGACTCTTTTCCATCTGATATCATGTTTTTGAAATTCAATCCTGTGGATATATGCAATTATAGTTGATTTAGTTTTACTGATGTACAGCATACAATTTTATGAATACACTAAAATCTATGTATTAATATTCTTCCAGTGGGCATTTACCTTGCTTGGTGGCAAATTTTCAAACTTTCTATTGTCTGAATATGTCATTATTTCACCCTCACATTTGAAAAATATTTAAATTTGGCATATGAGTCTAGCTTGGTGGGCTTAATCCCTTCTTATTCCCTTGTTAAAAAGTCAGCTCTCAGTGTAATTGCAATATGTGAATTATCTTTTCTCTCTGAATTCTTTTAATATCTTCTGTGTGCCTTTGGTATTCTGGTGTTTCACTGTTATGTGTTTAGGTGTGCATTTATTTTCATTTATTTCACTTAAAACGTGTTGGTCTTTCTGTATTTGAAGTTTAATGTCTTCAAAAATTGTGGAAAAACATTATTATCTCTTTGACTATTTCCTTGACTCCTATTTTCTACTGTCTGTTGAGATTTTAATTACATATATATGAGGCCTTCACTCAATACACCACGTCTTCTAATTTATTTTTTATATTTTAATCTCTGTTTTTATTAGGCAGTATTCTAGATAATTTCTTCAAATTATTTTCCTTTCCAATTTAAAAAACACCAAAAGCAACGGCAGCAAAAGCTAAAATTGACAAATGGGATCTAATTAAACTAAAGAGCTTCTGCACAGCAAAGGAAACTACCATCAGAGTGAACAGGCAACCTACAGAATGGGAGAAAATTTTTGCAATCTACTCATCTGACAAAGGGCTAATATCCAGAACCTACAAAGAACTCAAACAAATTTACAAGAAAAAAACAAACAACCCCATCAAAAAGTGGGCAAAGGATATGAACAGACATTTCTCAAAAGAAGACATTCATACAGCCAACAGACATATGAAAAAATGCTCATCATCACTGGCCATCAGAGAAATGCAAATCAAAACCACAATGAGATACCATCTCACACCAGTTAGAATGGCGATCATTAAAAAGTCAGGAAACAACAGGTGCTGGAGAGGATGTGGAGAAATAGGAACACTTTTACACTGTTGGTGGGATTGTAAACTAGTTCAACCATTATGGAAAACAGTATGGCGATTCCTCAAGGATCTAGAAGTAGATGTACCATATGACCCAGCCATCCCATTACTGGGGATATACCCAAAGGATTATAAATTATGCTGCTATAAAGACACATGCACACGTATGTTTATTGCAGCACTATTCACAATAGCAAAGACTTGGAATCAACCCAAATGTCCATCAGTGACAGATTGGATTAAGAAAATGTGGCACATATACACCATGGAAAACTATGCAGCCATAAAAAAGGATGAGTTTGCGTCCTTTGTAGGGACATGGATGCAGCTGGAAACCATCATTCTTAGCAAACTATCACAAGAACAGAAAACCAAACACCGCATGTTCTCACTCATAGGTGGGAACTGAACAATGAGATCACTTGGACTCAGGAAGGGGAACATCACACACCGGGGCCTATCATGGGGAGGGGGGAGGGGGGAGGGATTGCAATGGGAGTTATACCTGATGTAAATGACGAGTTGATGGGTGCAGCAGACCAATATGGCACAAGTATACATATGTAACAAACCTGCACGTTATGCACATGTACCCTACAACTTAAAGTATAATAATAATAAATAAATTTAAAAAAAAATAAATAAATAAAATAAAATATCTGTATAGTGTTTGCATTAACTAGACATTTTTATCTAGAAGTAACAAAAACCAATGCCAACATTACCAAGCATATGATTCAGTCTTCTAGGAAAGTTTTGGAAATACCCTCTAGTATAATTGAACATTTTTTTCTCATTAGCTCACAAGATATTTTATTTCTCAAAAGTAATTGGCAATTTTTTTAAAGTGCTAACATTTTCAGCCATTCTAGGACATAGTATATGTTTACTGATACAATATTTTCTTCATTGATATTTCCTTTGCTAGTTCTTCTGCATCAGCATTTTGAGTAATATAAAAAGGTAGTCTGAGGCACTTTTTCATACTGGTTTAATTTAGATATGAATAATGTAAAGCGATGAATTGTAGGAAATCTCAAAAATAATTTCCCAAGTTTTGCAGTTAGTGCCAAGGACATTTTGCAAATGTACTTATAATTTCATATAGATACAAATAAAGAACTAAATTAAAAGAGAGCTAAAAGCTTATTTTCTTTGGAGTGCAAAACTTGCATACAGATTTTGGTTGTGTACAACTCTGTTTGTAGTGGTAAATGAGAAGAGTCTTTATGATGGTAGAAAAAAATTTCCACACATAAAAGCAAAACCTTTCATAAGGCTTTGGTAAGAAATATATGATAAATTATCTTTAAAGTCTTATATGCCAATATTAAGCTTTAAGTTTTGCAGAATAAAAGTCATAAATATCATCATTTCAGTTCCAGTCATATTTTTAATGAACAGATTTATATGGCGACAAAACAGAAGTTATGCTTGAGGTGTAAATGTATTAAGTGAATATATCTCTACTGACATTCAACTTCTATGAGCTAGCTAACCTTTAAATACTAACAAATTTGCCAGTAGACACCTGACTCCCATTTATTTAATGTTTTATTATAGTTGTTATGTTGTATGTTATTATCTTTGAGTAACTAATGGAATTAGTTACTGTGCAAGAGTTACTTATTTTGTTTTGGTTGTATTAAGCTCTAATAGGGAAAGAAAAAGCTCTGTAAAGTAGAATTGTTTAGTTGAAAAAGGATTTATGGTCAACCCTGTTTATGACCAAATCCTGGCACTTGCATTCATTAGCTGTATGGCTAGGAATCTTTTCTGCACTTAAGTGCCCTCATTTGTAAAGTGGATATTATAATACATATGTCATAGATGTATAGTGAGAGTAAGTTAAATAATGAATTTTAAACATCTAAAACAGTGTCTGATATCATACATTGAAAATTTACTATGTTTCAGTTGTGATACCAGATGCTAAGATACAGAGAGGACAGACAGCTCCTAGCACGTAATAGGTAAGTTTGTTTCCACCTATTTAGTGGTTCTTGGTCTTTATTCCATTTCAGATTCAGATCTGCACTGCTTACTCAATAGCCAGTTCCCAGGTATTTTTAAATTCTTGCTGCTTCCTCACCAGTGTTTTGTTTTGTTTTGTTTTGTTTTGTAAATGTGTTCCAGTTACTTTCCACTCCTTTTCCAACTGATGGGATAATGTACTTATGCATTCAGAAATCTATAGTTGCTTTCTCTTACGATGATTACACATGTAAACTTGCTGACCTAAGAGGGGGAGTGGGTGATGAGATTTAACAACAGACGAGTTGCTACAATATGCAAATCTCTATGATTGGCAGTTTGCTGTGACTACTGAGACTCCCGCCTTTTTTAATAGTCTTGCCTCCTTAAGGGATCCTAACAGTACAATGAGATGAAAATATTTAATACTATAGACAAAGAAGCTACCTATGTTCTCAGAACGCTTGTAATTCTCTCTTAACTCACAAACTCATTTTAATTATTTATTATGCCTTCTCTTTCTCAATTTCCCCCAAGATGGTAACACAACTAATTACATCTCATCAGTTACTTTTGTAGTATATTAATTCTACTCCGCTTCAACAATATCTCAACAACACAAAAATGAGTGTATTACCTAGAAGAGTAAGAATGTAACTCTGTGCACCCAAGTTTTTGCACTGACTTTATATATAATTTGAAAGTTGTTGTCATTTAATGAGCTCCATTGTTAAATTATGATAAACTACTGTTGTTGCTAACTTTAATTCTTCTGGAATAGGTCATATTACTCTCATTTTATGGGAAGCTGTAGTTTACTTCCACTGGAAAAATTCTTGAGTCTCATTTTTCTCATTCATAAGATAATGATAATGGTACCTGATTCATTGGGCTTATAGAATTAAGTACAATAAAATAAAAGCAATTACCCTAGTGCATTATTTACTATACACTAAATAGATGGTAATTTCACATGAATGAGAATATCTGAATAAAATCCCATTTACCTAAATTATATATTAGATGAACTTTAGAATCATGGAATTTAGAAATAGGGCAGTGTGTTGGGAATTCTGTACTCTAGTGATTTCCAACTGTGTTGTAGGACACATTGGGTTTATGAGGCTCTTGCATGAGAGGAGAACAAGCACTTGCTACCCTCTTTCACGTTATTCAACCAAAAGAGTTGTAGATTTCATTCACATCATAATTTCATTACCTTATAGAGCACTTATTGGGCAGATTTGCCACATTCAATTCATGATACACCACATAATCTGAAACAACTAACCATCCCAACATAGCACCTTCTGAAGATGTTCATAGGTCATTGTGGATGGATTTCTTAGTCACTGCCACAGTCCAGTCACAGTTATAGATATCGAATGCTTCAGAGAAGACTGAATATTCCAAAAGAAAGTATGTATAATATTGATAAGTATGTTGCCCAAAACAATGAAATTAAATTAGAAATCAACAAAGAAATAAATTTGTGAAATACACAAACAATTGGAAATTAAACTACACATTTAAAATAACCCATAGGATAAAAGATAAATCATAGAGATAATCAGAAGAATGTCTTTAGCTGAATAAAAATAAAACCAAATATCAGAATTTATGGGGTCTGGCTGAAGCAGTGTTTAGAGGGAAATTTATAGCTATGATGCTTATATTAGAAAAGAAGAAAGATCTTAAGTAAATTAATCTCAACTTCTACCTTAAGAAATAGAAAAAGAAGAGCAAATTAAATCCAAAGCATACAGAAAAAGTAAATATAAAGATTAAAGCAGAAATTAATAAAAGAAAAAACAAAGTAAATACAGAAAATCAATGAAGCTAAATGTTGACTCTTTGAAAATGAAAACAAAATTGGCAGCCTTGTAGCTAGACTGAACAAGAAATTAGGAGAGAGGATATAGCATAGTCAGGATTATCCAGAGAAACAGGACCACCAACAGGATATGCATGTGTGTGTGTATATATACATATGTGTGTGTAGTATGTATGTATAAATATATATACACACATCTATATGCATATGTATACACATATGTATCTACAGGGGCAGCTGTATAGAGAGGTATTTATTTTAATGAATGGTTCACTTATTATTCTCAGAACTGGAATAAGACAAGGATACCCATTCTCACAACTCCTATTCAACATATTACTGAAAGTCTTAGCCAGAACAGACATTGATTTTGGCAAATAATTTATGGCTAAGTCCCCAAAAGCAATGCCAATCAGAAAGGAGAAAAAAAAGTGAAAGATGTGCAAATAGAAAAATAAGAAGTCAACCTATCTATCTTCACTGACAATATGATTCTATAAACAGGAATCCCTGAAGACTCCACCAAAAAACTCCTAGAACTAATAAATGACTTTAGTAAAGTTTCAGGATACAAAATCAATGTACAAAAATTAGTAGCATTTCTATACACAAATAACATCCAGGCTGAGAGTCAAGTGAAGAACACCATTTCATTTAAAATGGCCAAAAGAAAGTGAAATACCTAGAAATATATCTAAGCAAGTAGGTGAAAGAGCTCTACAAGGAGAACTACAAAGCATAGAGAAATGAAATCAGTGACAACACAAATAAATGAAAAAAAAATTACTTATTTATGGATTGAAAGAATTAATATTGTTAAGATGGCCATACTGCCCAAAGCAATTTACAGATTCAATGCTATCCCTATCAAACTGCCAACGTCATTTTTTACAGAAGTAGAAGAAACTGTTCTAAAATTCATATGGAATCCAAAAAGAGCCTGAATAGCCAAAGCAATACTAAACAAAGGACAAATACCTGAGGTGATGTAAACCCCATTTACTTTGATGTGATTATTATGCATTGCATGTCTGTATCAAAATATCTCATGTACCTCATAAATATATACACCTACTATGTACCCACAAAGATTAAAATAAATACATTTATGGAAAGAACAAAGTCAGAGACCTCACATTACCCAGTATCAAACTATACTATAAGGCTACAGTAACCAAAAAAGCATGGCACTGGTATAAAACAGACACACAGACCAATGTGTCTCTTACAGAAGAGAAAACTCAGAAATAAAGTCACACACCTCCAATCATCTGATATTTGACGAGGCCAACAAAAACAAGCATGGAGAAAGGACCCTTTGTTCAATAAATACTGCTGGGATACCTGGCTAGTTATATGCAGAAGAAGAATGAAACTGAACCACTACCATTCACTAAATATATAGAAATTAACTCAAGATGAATTAAAAATTTAAATGGAAGACCTCATACTATAAAAATCCTAAAAGAAAACCTAGGAAACACACTTTTTGACATTGACTTTGGCAAATAATTTATGGCTAAGTCCCCAAAAGCAACGCCAATGAAACAAAAAATTGACAAGTGGGAACTAATTAAACTAAAGAGCCAAACAGAGTAAACAGCCTACAGAATGGGACAACATATTTGTAAATTATGCATCTAACAAAGGTCTAATATCCAGAATCTTTAAGGAACTTAATAAGAAAAATCAAATAACCCTATTAAAATGAGTAAAGGACATAAACAGACACTTCTCAAAAGGAGACATGAAAGTGGCCAACAAACTTGAAAAATTGCTCAGCATCAAAAATGATCAGAGAAATACAAATCAAAACCACAATGAGATACCATCTCACCAGTCAGAATGGCTACTATTAAAAGGTCAAAAAGTAACACATGCTGGCAATGCTGCAGAGAAAAAGGAATGCTTATACACCGTTGTTGGGAATGAAAATTTCTTCAGCCACTGTGGAAAGCAGTTTGGAGATTTAACAAAGAACTTAAGAGAGGGCAGTCCCATTACTGGATATATACCCAAAGGAATATAAATTATTCTACCAAAAAGACACATGCTCTCATATATTCATCACAGTGCTATTCACAATAGCAAAGACATGCAATCAACCAAAGTGCCCATCAATGGTGGATTGGATTTTTTAAAATGTGGTACATATACATCATGGAATACTATGCAGTTATAAAAATGATAATATCATGTCCTTTATGGCAACATGAATGTAGCTGGAAGCCATTATGCTAAGCGAGTTAATGTAGAAACATAAAACTAAATAACATATGTTCTCACTTATAAGTGGGTGATAAACACCGTGCGCACATGGACATAAACATAGGAACAACAGAAACAGCAAGCTACTAGAGTAAGGAGGGAGGAAGGGAGGCATGGGTGGGAAAACCACCTATTGGGTACTATGCTCGCTACTTGGGTGATAGGATCCATACCCCAACCTCAGCACTGTGCAATACCTATATAATAAGTCTGCACATGTACCCCCTATATCTAGAATAAAAGTTGAATTTTTTTTAAAAAAGCTTCACTTGAATGTGGAGGTATAAGTTCAAAATCTGCCGGATAGGCAAATAGGCTGGAGATGCAGGAAAGTGTTATAGTCCGAGTTCAAAGACAATCGTCTGGCAAAGTTCCTTCTTACTCAGAGGAAGTCAATGTTTATTCTATTAAGGCCCTTCTCTGGTTAAATAATACCCACACACATTATGGAGGATAATCTGTTTCACTCAAAGTTCACCAATTTAAGTATTAATCTCTTCCAAAAATCAATTTCACAAAATATCCAGAATAATGTTTAACCAAATATCTGGGTAGCATGGCCCAGACAAATTGACATATAAAATCAACCATCACAGACAAATTGCCAAAGCCAGTGATAAAAAGAAGACATCACTATAGACTTCAAAGACGATAAAAAGATTGTAAGAGAATACTATGAAAATTTTATGCCCAAAATTAGAACATTTAGATGAAATTTATTAATTCCCTAGAAAGACTCAAAATTGTTGAATCAGACTCAAGAAGAGATAGGAAATCTGAATATAACTACCACAAAAGATAGAATTGCTAATGAAAAAGCCCCACACACAAAGACCAAGCTCAGGTTACTTCAGTAATAAATTTTGCCAAGCTTTTAAAGAAAAATTAACATTAATTCACCACAAGCTCATCCAACAAATAGAAGAGAAGAAGGATTAGTGACTACAAATTGAGACTTGACATACTAACTAAAAAAGAGTTTGTTTTGGTTCCAATCCATGTGATTCTTCAGTTTTTTCATTTTATTTCTCCATCACTTCCAATTTAACCATTGTCCCTGTGACAGTTGGTCTGTTGGATGTTGGGGGTAGTCTTGGTCTGCCTAGATCATTGAAGCATCTTGTCAACATGGTAGGTAAATTGATAATGAAAATGATTGTCTTTAGAGCTTGAATTCTCACTATGTGCTACACTCCTTGTTTGGCACTTTTAATGTATTATATTGAATATTATTATTTTAAGTACTATTAATTGCACCAGATTGTGAGGGCTGTGTTTCTGTTAATGCCAAGATTGAAAAAGAAGTTTGTCTTATGTGGGCTGTGCTTAATATTTTAAAAAATTAGGCTGATGTTCTTATTAAGATTTTATTTATGTATCATAAAATTAGTTATTAAAAGTATACAGTTCACTGGTTGTGGGTATATTCACAAGATTTTTCAACTGTCACCACTATTTCAAGAACATTTTAATAACCTGAAAGGAAATGTTATACCCGTTAGCAACCAGTCTCCATTTTTTCCTTGTCCCAGACTCTGACAATCACTAATCTATTTTTTAATCCCTATGAATTGCCTATTGTGAACTACCTTAGGACCCTTGTTGACAATGAATTGACCACAAATGTGTGAATTTACTTCTGAATTCTTACGACTATTCCATTGATCTGTATGTCTATACTTATGTCAGTATCATACAGTTTTAATTACTGTAGCATTGAAGTAAATTTCAAAATCAGAAAGTATGACAATTCCAACTTTGTTCTTTTTTATTAAGATTGTCATGGGTATTCTGGGCCCCTTGCATTTCCATATGAAATTATGATCAGCTTATTCATTTCTGCAAAAATTGACAGTTGGAATTTTGGTAGGGCTTGCATTGTTTCTACAGATCAGTATGAACAGTATTGCCATCTTAACAATATTAAGTCTTCCAATCCATGAACATAGAATGCCTTTCCATGTATTTAGGTCTTTTTTTTTCAAATCAGTATTATAGTTTTCATTGTATAAGCATTTTACTTAGTTAAATTTAATCCTAAGTATTTATTCTACTGTTGCTATTGTAAATGGAAGTGTTATCTTAATTTCATTTTCAATTTTTTTACTAGTTCATAGAAATACAACTGAGTTTTTGTATATTGAACTTGTATTCTGAAACCTTGCTGAGCTCATTTATTATATCTAATAGTATTTTTGTGTGTATGTGTGGATTATTTAAGATTTTCTATATAGCAGATGATGCAGTCTGCAATAGAGAGAGTTTTATTTCTGTCTTTCCAATTTGGATGCCTTTTCCTCCTTTTGCTTGCCTAACTGCACTAAGTTATACTTTCAGCTCTATGTTGAATAGAAATGGTCATTGTCTTGTTTCTGATATTAGGAGAACAGATTTCAGTCTTTCATATTTGACTATCATGTTAGCTGCAGGGGTTTTTTATGCACTCTTTGTCAAGTTGAGGAAGTTTCTCTCTATTCCTAGTTTGTTGAGTTTTTTTTTTTTTTTCAATCATGAAAAGGTGTTAGACTTGGTGAAATTTCTTTCCACATCTGTTAAGATGATTGTTCTTTATTCTATTTGTTTGGTGTATTACATCAATTTCTTTTTGAATCTTAAACCAATCTTGATTTCCTGGGATATATACCATTTGGTCTTGTCATATTATTATTTTTGTATTGCTAGATTTTGTTAGTATTTTTTGAGGATTTTTGAATACATAGTCACATGAGATATTGGTCTGTAGTTTTCTTTTCCTGTAATTTTTAAAATCTGGTTTAGTATTATAGAATGAGACAGTTAGCACTTCATCTGTTTCTACTTTACAAACTATTTTTTAAAAGATTCATGGTAATTCTGTTTTTAAATCTTTAGTGAAATTCACCAGTGAAGTCTCTGAACCTGGGGTTTTCCTTGAGGGATTTCTTTATGACTAAATAAATCTCTTTATTTATTACAGGTCTATTCAGATTTCCATGTGTTATTTGTAATTCTAAAGGCAACCCTTGTGGTATGTGGCATGCTGACTATATCCTCCTTTTAAAAAGAGGGAAACAAAGGTTAAATTTCTTGCCCAAGGTTTTGGAGGTAATAAGTGACAAAGCTAGGTCTCTGGTCAATCTACCTCCAAGATGCATGTCAGCTTTTGAATCACACACACTTCCACAGACACTGATTAAAATTATATATTCCCTTTGATATAGCATTGGCACAGACTTATATGACACTAAAGCCTTGAGAGAAATCTGGGTGCTTTGAAGTAAATGTCTACTGGAAAACCAAACTCCAGGGAGTATCTTGGTGCAGATTGTGGACATCTTGTTAAAAGATTTAATTTAAGCCATTTTTGTTTATCTCTCCTCCATCTGGAAGTAATATTTTGGTAATGTTTTTATTTGCATGTTATCTAATGATTTATTTTTACTTTATATGGAATGGACAAACTTTGAATTCCTCCTGCTAAAGAAAATTATATTTTTCTGCTAAATTTATTTCTCTTTCTGAGACACTTGTTTTTATAAGACAGATTTCTGGACTTTCACTATGAAGAATCCAGAGATTAGGTGGCACACAAGAAAAGTGTTACAGAGAAAAAGAGAAAAGTAATTTTAAAAAATCATGCAGGGTAAGGTTTGTGGGTGTTTTAAGGTGATGGTTTGAGAGGTAAGAGCTGAGGAAAGGTAAATTGATGAGGAAAAGTGGTTATGATTATTTGAACCCCCTCTTATGTTTCCTGATAAACAGAAGTTAATGATTCTTTTTTTGCCAATAGACTAAGTGTATTTAGTTACAAGGCTAGTCCATGTTTGAACCATGAGGGTCCCAACTTATATTAGTATCACACTCTTATCCCACAATAAGGATGTATGTGACTTTGCTTTTGAACATGTGCCAACCTTATATAAAAGGTGATAGTGGGCCGGGCGCGGTGGCTCAAGCCTGTAATCCCAGCACTCTGGGAGGCCGAGACGGGCGGATCACAAGGTCAGGAGATCGAGACCATCCTGGCTAACACGGTGAAACCCCGTCTCTACTAAAAAATACAAAAAAAAAAACTAGCCGGGCACGGTGGCGGGCGCCTGTAGTCCCAGCTACTCGGGAGGCTGAGGCAGGAGAATGGCGTGAACCCGGGAGGCGGAGCTTGCAGTGAGCCGAGATCTGGTCACTGCACTCCAGCCTGGGCGACAAAGCGAGACTCCGTCTCAAAAAAAAAAAAAAAAAAAAGGTGATAGTGGACTTGAATCTAGTTTGCATGGGACTAGATTGATTTAATCACTCATTAAGTTGACAGATTATTTTGAGCCAATTTTGTTCGAAGCCCTGCGGTAGATTATGGGTGAGTAAGATAGTCATTATCTCTGTCTTTATGTAATTTATAGAAGGGAGACTGATATTTAATGGTTATTATATATGATATATATTTAGTGGTTGCACACACACAGATGCTTACAATTTATGGTAAGTCCTATGAAGAGAAAGAAAAAAGGAATTATGGGAGATAAGCATACTAGATGCAAGTTAAGTGGATGGGAGTGGTCAAGAAAACTACCTGTGAGGTAGTGATTTCAAGCTAAGACCTGAAATCTGAGTAGGAGTAACTAAGATGATTGAAATGGTTTGGTTCTGTTTCCCCACCCAAATCTCATCTTGAAGTGTACTCTCATAATTCCCACATATTGTTGGAGGGACCCGGTGGGAGATAATTGAATCGTGGGGGCGGTTTCCCCCATACTGTTCTCATGGTAATGAAAAACTCTCGGGAGATTTGATGGTTTGATCAGGGGTTTCTGTGTTTTCATTTTCCTCGTTCTCTCTTTGGCTGCTGCCATCCATATAAGATGGCACTTGCTCCTCCTTGCCTTCTGCCATGATTGTGAGGCTTCCCCAGCCACGTGGAACTGTAAGTCCAATTAAACCTTATCTTTTGTAAATTGTCCAGTCTCGAGTATGTCTTTATCAGCAGCCAGAAAACAGATTAATATGGTGATGGATGTTGCAGTCAAAAGATTCTGCATGTGGACAAGTCTAAAATTGGGAAAGAGTTGGGCTCTTTTGAGTAATTAAAATCACCATGTAAAAATATACAACTGAAGAGGTAGGCAAGGGTGAGATCACACAGATAGTGTTAATAACTTTAAAAATATGTTATCTTGCATTCACATGGGAGTTAGTCATAGGTACATTTGGGAACTAATTTCTTCATCTTTCTCTAACTGGAATTTTCAGACATTCAAGAGCAAAATATAAGTATTTCAGAAGACCGAGTTTAAGAAACATCTAGATTTTGAGAGTGCTCACTCTCAGGAGCATATGTACAGATTTGCTAAGTGGTAAGACAGGTAACACTGAAAAGTTTACATTGTGTAGTTGGCTGTCCACTAATCCAACAGTGTGCAACTGAGACTAGCTAGACAAGGCTACAGGTCTTTGGCTAGAAGATAGTTGTTTTTTGTTTTTTTTGGTTTTTTTTTTGTTTGTTTGTTTTTTCCTGGATCAGTATATCATCTACTGCAGTGCTCTATGCATTTTCCTCATTCAATTAGACACAGTGTTCTCAGCTTCAAGATATAGAAGGTGAGGTTCATGTAGATGGAGTGGTCTTCTTATGGTTGATGGGAGGGTTGATACAATACCTTATTGTATCAACAATTGTAAGGTATTGTAAAGATACAATACCTTATTGTATTGTATCAACAATAAGGTATTGTATCAATACCTTATTAAAGCTCTTATATCTAGAAAATTAAAAGCTCTTGTATCTAGAAAATCCTATTCAATCAATGTTTAAAAACTACTAATTATTTATTCACTAAAACTAATAATGTATTAATAACTAATAGTCATTACCTTATTAATTTTCCCCTAAACATTAAATATTCAATCAATTAGAAATACTTGTGAAATGAGACTATACTCAAGAACATCTAGACATTTTCACGCATCTTTCACAGCTATAATATATATATTATATAACATAACATGTGTAGAAAGAAAAAATGAAAAGCATATTTTATTTTGGCGAAAGTTTAAAAAATCAGTACCTAACTGAAAGCTAGCAAAATGCCCAGTTCCTAATATATTCTGTGACTCATAATCTTAAGAAGGTCCCATTTTTAACCACATGCAGGTTCAAAGCATAAGTAGCAACATAAAACTTACGCTTTTGCATTTCACGAACCATGTATAAAACAGTTAGCTAAGTTGAAAATAGTTAATTTTAGGTTTTATTGTATCATCTAACATCCATGCATGGGAAAAATAAGGCTTTGGAGTATTATATTTCTTTATATTCTCTTGTTTATGGATTACATATTTTTCAATAAGCATATTTGAAATAAAACTACAGGATAAATTGAAAGAAACAAAAACAGTGTATCCAAGTTGGCAACTAGAACATCAATGGATGGCTTTTAAACTTCTAAGAAACCATCTGGAGCAATAAGAGTATTGATCAGTATTCATCATAGTACTCAAGAAAAGCTAAAGGTGTCCAGGTTGTGATATAGATAGACATCAGACCTGACCCTTGATCTAATATTTCTGAGACATGTACCCATCGCCTTGTGAACATGTGGCTGGATGAATCCATCTTTGTTAGTTGGCTTTGGTTTTTCATAACTTAGAAAGTGAAAGACAAGCCTAAGTAATATGCACACCGTGATGCTAGACAATGGAGCACATCCTTGTGAGGGAGTTGCATTGCCTGAAGAGAGGTGACCATGACCACATGTGAGGCGAATTTAGTGCTACATAATTTAGGAGTCCTTCTTAAAACATCTGGAAGTGTTTCTACCAGAGCTTTAAAAAGTTTCTTAATAGAGGAAAATTTGCTGTATTTGCAAAAAAGGATGGCCCTTTTCTATGCTTTAATTTTGGATCCACTGAATACTACCAACTGAGAGAGTCGGTGTTTTAAAATATTTAATGATTATTTTTAACTGACACACAATTATACATATTTATTGGGTACAGGTTGATATTTCAATACATGTGTACAATGCGCAATAATCAAATAAAGGTATATATCCAAAAAAACTATATCAATATGTTGAAAAGATGCTTATGTTCATTGCAGCATTATTCACAATAGCCAACATGTGGAATCAACCTAAATGTTCATCAATAGGTGAATAGATAAAGAAAATGTGCTACTGACGCATAATGGAATACTATTCAGCCATAAAAAGAATGAAGTCCTGTTATTCACAGCAACAGGGATGAGCCTGGAGGAGATTATGTTAAGTGAAATAAATCAGATACAGAAAGATAAATACTGCATGTTCTCACACATATGTGGAAGAGAGCAGTTTTAAAGGAAAAGTTATACTACAATTTGGCTTTCATTACTGATATGTCTGTGCCAGGGAGAGAGAAAACAAGTAATTGCAAATGCAAACACCCTGACCAAGAGAAAACTGCAGTGGATCTTTCCAGCACCCCTGAACATTTTGGATGAGAAGTTCTTTGGAGAATTTCATGAGAGCCATGGACTCACTTGCCAGAAAAATTCATGCTCTAGGGGCAACTATTAGTTTATTCGGTAAAATCTGCATGTAATTTCAGGGGATCATCGACCCTTTTATGTGTTTAAATAAGCCCTTGTCTCCCAAGTTAAGAACTCTCGGACTAAGTAATTATCACATTAGAATGTAATTGTGAAAAAAAAAAAAAAACAAAACAGGCTTTCAGAACTCAGCATTGATAAGGAAACTGGGCTCCAGAAATAGATCTGCTTACCTGTAAGTAGTGGCCCAAATCCACTGATTTTTGCCTACAGATGCAAATTGGTTAGCTAATCAAAGCTGCCTTTTTCCTCTAGATTACCTTTAGAATTCTTTCCCAGCTTCCAGGCTAACTGGGTCCCTTCAGTTCTCCACAAACCTCCATATTTTCCACATTTTCACAACAGGTTTCTGTAGCACCCTATCATGTTTGGAATATAAACCAAACTCCTTCCATGTCCTAGTAGTGTCTGCTTCTTCTAGTTCTTGTCTGTTTCCCATATCCCCTGCTGTAACTCCCTCCTTCCTGCATGATGCTTTAGTTATAGAAACACTGCACACCTTCTTGAACATGTCAGGCTTGTTCCTGCCTAAGAACTTCGATCCTTGCTGATCTTAATGCCTGGAATGTTCTTCTCCTAGACTCAAGATGACTCCACCCCATTTTACTCAAGTCTCTGCTCCAATGTTAACTACTCACAGGGCCTTTCCTTGACACCTGAAACAGGCATCACCCTCACTCCGTCAATATTTTCCTCACCTTGGTTTTTCTTTATAATACTTATAACTCTCTGGTAACTATCTGGCTCATTTTCTAATTGTATTGCATTCCAGTATAATATGCAATTCAAAAGAGTGAGAGGTATTAACTGCTGTATTTTGAGCATCTCAAACAGAGTCTATCACATTGGAGGTTCTTAATGTATATATCTTGAAAAAATAAACGTATGATGAATGAATACATCCATAGTAACTACTGTGATGGCCAATATTAATTTACATAAATTAATTTGAGGGAGGATACTAATTTCCCATTTGGAGTGATAGTTACACTTTGAGTTATAAGTATAACTTTATGTACTTATAACTTATACATATAAGTTATTCTGGATATTTCATTGAATTATTACTCAGTAGAGAACAAAGAACAATATCGTTAAAGTTTGTTGTTACCAGAAAATGTCAGAATGCATGCAGCTTTTTTTGGTAAGATTAAAGAATCCACATTTACAACTCAGATGGATTATCTGATACTTCTTCAGCAAAGGAAGGATCAAGTTTGTCTTAGGCTGAAAAATATTAATTTACATAATTCCAAATATCAATTGTTTGCTCAAATCCACATGGAATTTAATGATTGAAGGTCATAGGGAAGCTCATTTTGTTACACTTCCAATTTAAGTGAGGGAATTATCTTATATGGGTGCCTTTCTCATATAATCAACAATCTCTAAAACCTCATTTCTTACAAGTAATCCATTTTGTTTTATTTTTATGAATTTATTTTATTTACGTATATAATTTTACATAAATGCATTATCTGTGCTCATATTCACATATTCATTTTTTTTAAATTATTCTTTCTGTTGTTTGATTTACAATTCTTCCAACTTAGTACCTGCCTGGTAACCCAAATCACTAAATATGTGTGTATGTATTTGTGAGATACACACACACACACACCATGGAAGCCCTTGTTAAAAACCTAATACATATTCTTCCATATTTATTTGTGCCCCCCACACATATATAAAACTATATATATAGTGTGTGTATGTTTGTGCGTGTGTGTATGTATATATATATAACAACACACAACTTACATACATTCATTCACAAATAATGAATGTGGCTGGGTTTTTTTGGGGGGTTATTTTTTAAAAATGAAATATTATCCTATACATTTTCCTGCATTTGTAGTTTCTCAGATTAGATTACCTTGTGGAAATTCTTCCAGTCACCTTGTGTAACTCTAATTCGTTATTTTAATATCTACATAATATTCTATAGTATGGTATATCACCAGTCATATGACTGCCTCCAAATGAATGACCATTCACTTTGTTTCTTTTTTTTTTTTTTTTTCTTCAAATTGACATCCTCGGGAATTCTAGAGCATTTTGTACCTATGAGATAGATTCCTCTGAATTAGTGTGCTAATAAGTGAGGGTTCTATCTTTCTATATTAGTAAGTATCATCAGATAGCTTTCCAAAAAGATTTTAGTGAATTGTATATCTATTCTATTTTGAAAGTTTCCTTTTGATTTGTATTTCCACCAAGAGCTGGCATTACTGATTATTTAATTGTTTGATGAATGTAAAGTGATATCCTTATTGCTTTAACTTGCATATTCCTGACTACTAATGAGTCTGAACATGCTTGTAGACATTTTAGATTTACTTTTATGTGAATATCCTATATATATCCTCTCAATACATTTTTATCTATTGAATTGGTTTTTATTAGCATCAGTAGGAGACCTTGGACGTTACAGATATTAATCTTAATATTACGTTACAGATATTAATATTAATCTTTTGTCTGTTATCTGTATTTTAAAAATATATATTCCAAAACACTTCTGATGCTACCAAAATGGCATAGCCCCATTTATCTCATATCCTCCACCTTACAACTTAAAAACCTTGCCCAAAACATTTCAAACAAGCATCAAGTGACTCTGAAAGGTGGAATAAAGAAGGTAAACTACAGAGGGATTTGGGACTCAAGGAACAACACGACAGTGAGTTTTGGGGGTTTTCTTATTGCCTCCCCTATATCCCAGATAGGGCACTGCAAACATTTCCAATCCAGAACTGTCAACAAAAAAGACAAAAATCTTCCAAGGAAAACCTATTGCCCAAAGCCAAAAGAGAAGGAACAGCTTGGCCTAATGACAGAAAAGCTTTTTGCAATACGTGTCTTATTCTAGCCAAACATGAAAAGACAAAGGCCAATAACCTCTTCTCCCCTTCCCTCCTACCACTTAGTTTTATCAGGGAGGACTGGGGATATGATCTCACATCCCCTGTGTTGCTGAAGCTGCTGGTATTCAGATTCCCTTGTCAAGGTAATGTTGTCAAGGCTTAGCAGGGAGTTAGCCTTCCTTCTCTACCTGGCAGAAGCAGGCAACAATTTTCCCAAAGGATGGTGTAGATGAGCCTAGCAGACAGCTGATCCCCCAGTTGGCAGAGGTGGGATGTGCTCTGATTCCCCTACCAGGGTAGTGTCAGCAGGATCCAAAGGCAAGCCAATCCAGTTCCACCACAGTGAAGACACTAATCTAAACAGTTCAAAACAAGTATAGTTGGCACTTTGCTTCCCCTTGATTCAAATAAATGGAAAGACAGCTTATGTTTATAAACATAAAACGATATTGTTTATGTGAAATAAAGTTCAATGGTGCCACAAAAAATTAATCATAAAATTGCCATGTGATCTAGTAATTCTACTTCTGAGTATATATCTAAAAGAAGTGAAAATGGCAACCCTAACAGGTATGTGTACACCCACATACATAGCAACATTATTCCCCAAAGCAAAAATGTGGAAACAACCCAAATGTCTGCTGAAAGATGAATGAATAAACAAAATGTGGTACAGACAACCCACAGAATATTGTTCAGACTTAAATATGAAGGAAATTCTGACACACACTACAACATAAATGAACCTGGAAGACATGCTAAATTAAATAAACTAATCAAAAAAGGGCAAATACTTTATAATCCCACTTATGTGAGGTATCTAGCATAGACAAATTAAGGCAGACAGAAAGTAGAATGGCAAATGCCAAGTTGTAGGAGTGGTGGTGGGGAATGTGGAGTTATTTAATGGATAAAGAGTGTCAGTTTGGAATGGCAAAATAGTTCTGGAAATGGATGTTGGTGATGGTTGCATAACAATGTGAATGTACTTAATGCCACGGAACTGTATGCTTAGAAAGCATAACATTCACAGCAACCTGGATTGAGTTGGAGACCATTTATAATAGTAAAATTGTTATTATATATATTTCACCATAGTTAAAATGTCTTTATTTGTAAAAGTACAAAGATAGTTTTGAAACTTTACATTTAAAGAAGGAATGTATGGATCTGATCTGGCCAGGTGGATTTGATGCCCTGGACAGACATGATGAGCAAAGATGTCTGTTGATTCTGGTATGTCTAAGACCATCCTAGGATGCTAGATACACTGAATTGAAAGGGTATTAAAATTATATCATTAAAATGGAGGTAAAAGATCTTTACAAGAAAAAAGATCTCTACAAAACATGTCGAAAATAATTGTGAAGGACACAAACAAATTGAAAGACATCCCATGCTCATGTACCAGAAGAATTAATATAATTAAAATAACCATACCTTCCAAAGAAATCTACAGAGTCAGTGCAATTTCCATCAAAATATCAATGCCATTTTTCACAGATTTAGAAAAAAAAATGAAAATTTGTATGGAACCAAAAAAGAGTCACAATAACCAAAGCAATCCTCAGCAAAAAGAGAAAAGCTGGAGGCATAACACTACCTGACTTCAAAATATTGTATAAGCTCTGGTAACAAAAACAGCATGGCATTGACATAAAAAGTAGACACGATGGAATGAAATGAAAAACCCAAAAACAAATCAATGTATTTACAACCATCTGATCTTCAGAAAAACCATCAAGAACATACACTGGGGAAAGGGCAGCCTCTTCAATAATGGTGCTGGAATATGTGGATAAACAGATGCAGAAGAATGAAACTGGACTCCTACTTTTTACCATATACAAAAATCAACTTGAGATAAGACAACTCAAGATTTTACTTAAAAGTAAAACTGGAAAATATAAAACTACTGGAAGAGTATAAGGAAAGCTCTTCAGAACTTTGGTGCAGGCAAAGATTGTATGGCTAAGATTTCAAAAGCAAATGCAACAAAAACAAAAATAGGCAAATGGGACTATATTACACTAAAAAGTTTCTGCTCAGCAAAGGAACCAATAAACAAAGTGAAGAGACAACATCTTGAAAGGAAGAAAATATTTGTAAATGATTTATCCAACAAGGGACTATGTATCAGGAACTCGAACAATGCAACAATTTTTTAAAATCCCGTGAAAAAATAGACAAATGACAAGAATACACATTTCTCCAAAAAAGACATACTAATGGCCAACAAGTATGGGAAAATGCTTAATATCTCTAAGCATCAGGTAAATATAAATCAAAACCACAATGAGATATTATCTTACCATAGGTAGAATGCCTATTATTAAAAGACAAAAAAATAACAGATGCTGGTGAGGATGTGGGAAAAAGGAAACTCTTATACACTGTTGTGAGAATGTGAATCAGAACAAATGCAATGGAAAACAGTATTGATATTTCTCAGAAAACTGAAAAAAGAGCTATCATATGATCCAGCAAATCCACTACTGGCTATTTATCCAAAGGGAAAGAAATCAATATGTCAAAGGAATATCTGCATATTCATGTTTATTGAAGCACCATTCACAATAGCAAAGTTATAGATTCTACCCAAATGTCCACCAAGGGATGAATGGATAAGGAAAATGTGGTATATATCCACAATGGAATATTATTCAGCCATAAAAAGAAAGAAGTTTTATTTGCAGCAACATGGATGGAACTCCAGATCTTTATGTTAAATGACGTAAACCAGGCACAGAAAGACAAATATCACATGTTTGTACTCATATGTGTGAGACAAAGTGTTGATGACATGGAGGTAAAAAGTGGAATGATGGATATGATGGATACCAGAGACTAGGGAGTGTGAATGAACGGTTTCAGCAGGGGTTGGGGTGGTGAAGAGAGGTTGGTTAATGGGCACAAACATACAGTTAGGTAGAATTAAGAGTTTCTAATGTTGATTGCAGAGTAGAGTGATTGTAGTAACAGCAATGTATTATAATTTTCAAAATAGCTAGAAGAGAAAGCAGGCAATGCACCAGCACATAGAAATGATAAAAACTTGGGTGATAGATATCCCAAATACCCATACTTGTTTATTACACATTCTCTACATGTAACCAAATTTCACATGTACCCCATAAATATGTACATATATTTTTATAGTAAAAAAATTAAAAATGAATTTTAAAAATCTTGAAATTGCAGTATCTGAGTAATGGATATATGGGGTTTCACTACTACCTTATCTATTTTGTTTATTTTAAAAAATTATTTATAAAGGTTTTTAAAGTGTGAAAAAAATCCTATAGAGTATATCATACCAAATCTATGATATTCTAGAACAAGCAAGACTATAGAGACAATGCAAGGATAAGTTGTTGTTGGAGGTTCATTGGAACGAGGAAGAGGGATGACTAGATGGGACACAGGGGCATTTTGGGAGGGTGAAACTATTCTATGTGATACTGTAAGAGTGGATACATGACATTATGTATTTGTCAATATCTACAGAATGTGAAACAAAGAATGAACCCTAGCTAAATTGTAAATTTTAGTTAATAATAATATATTAACATACATTCATCAGTTGCAGCACGTGTACCACATTACAAGATGTAAACAATACGGAAAACTTTGGGGAGGTTAGTGGATATGTGAGAACTCTGTGTTTTCTTATCAATTATTTTTGGTAAAACATAATAATATTCTAAAACATAAAGCCTATTAATTTAAAAATATGCAAGCTATTTGAAAATACACTTCAATAAAAAAGATATACAGATCACAAAAATATATGAAAAGATGCTCAGCATAATTTATCATTGGGGAAGTGCAAATTAAACCACAATAAGACTCTACTACAAACTAATTAGAGTGGCTAAAAAATCCTAAAATATCAGATATAAGAGATAATGTGAAACAAAAGGAACTACTCTCATTTATTGCTGGTTGGAAAAATATATAGAGAGCTCGTTCGATGAAAGCATTGTATTATCTGATTTATAGATATTCTGAAAAAGGTAAAAAGATACAAAAAATAGATCACCATTACTACGGACTTGGAGGAGGCTGTTAGTTGACTACAAAGGTGAGGCATAGGGGATTCAACCCAACTTGCTGTGCATGTCAGTAGTTTATTCCTCCTTGTTGGTCTATAGAATTCCATTGTGTGCATGCACCTCAATTTGTTAATCCTTTCACTTACAGAAAGACATTTCATATTTTTCAGCTTTTGGAAGTATGAATGGAGCTACTAGAAACATTCACATATAGGTTTTTGGCCCGGGCACGGTGACTCATGCTTATAATCGCAGTACTCTGGGAAGCTGAAGCAGGAGGATCTCTTGAGCCCAGGAGTTCAAGCCAAGCCTAGGCAACATAGTGAGCCCTCATCTCTACAAAATAAATAAATACATAAATAAGATAATAAAAATTAATGTACAGATTTTTGTGTGAACATAAGGTTTCTAAATTTATTTCACCCAGTAATGGTATTTCTGAGTCATATGGTAAGTGTATGTTTATAATGAGATCATGTTCTTTGCAGGAACATGGATGGAACTATAGGCGATTATTCTTAGGAAACTAATGCAGGAACAGAAAACAAAATACTGCATGTTCTCGCTTATAAGTAGGAGCTAAATTATGAGAACACATGGATGCACAGAGGGGAACAACGCACACTGAAGCCTATCGGAGGTTGGAGGGTGGGAGCAAGGAGAGGATCAGGAAAAATAACTAATGGGTACTAGGTTTAATACCTGGGTGATGAAATAATCTGTACAGCAAACCCCCATGACACAAGTTTACCCATGTAACAAACCTGCATATGTACTCCTGAACTTAAAATAAATGTTTTTTTTTTTTTTAAAGAAGTCTGGGGGAAATAAAAGAAATTTTCAGATAGTGACTGCACAATTTTACACTCACACAGGAAACGCAATAATGTTCAAGATGCTCTTCATCCTTGCTAGCAGTTAGTAATGTCAGTATATTTTTCAGCAGTCCTCAAAAATATAATGCATCTACCTTGATTTTACTTTGTTTTTCTCTAAAATCTAATGATATAGGATAATTTTTCATGTGCTTATTTAATATTTGTATGTCAATTCTAGAAAAGAGTCTATTGATGTATTTTGCCCATTTTAAAAATGTTTTCTAATTTTTGGATTTTTTTAAAATTATACTTTAAGTTCTAGGGTACATGTGCACAACATGCAGGTTTGTTACATATATATGCATGTGCCATGTTGGTGTGCTGAACCCATTAACTTGTCATTTACATTAGGTATATCTCCTAATGCTATCTCTCCCCCCTCCCCTCCCCACAATAGGACCCGGTGTGTGATGTTCCCCTTCCTGTGTCCAAGTGATCTCATTGTTCAATTCCCACCTATGAGTGAGAACATGCGGTATTTGGTTTTCTGTTCTTGTGATAGTTTGCTGAGAATGATGGTTTCCAGCTACATCCATGTCCCTACAAAGGACACAAACTCATCCTTTTTTATGGCTGCATAGTATTCCATGGTGTATATGTGCTACATTTTCTTAATCCAGTCTGTCACTGATGGACATTTGGGTTGATTCTAAGTCTTTGCTATTGTGAATAGTGCCACAATAAACATATGTGTGCATGTGTCTTTATAGCAGCATGATTTATAATCCTTTGGGTATATCCCCAGCAATGGGATGGCTGTGTCAAATGGTATTTCTACTTCTAGATCCTTGAGGAATCGCCACACTCTTTTCCACAATGGTTGAACTAGTTTACAGTCCCACCAACAGTGTAAAAGTGTTCCTATTTCTCCACATCCTCTCTAGCACCTGTTGTTTCCCGATTTTTAAATGATTGCCATTCTAACTGGTGTGAGATGGTATCTCATCGTGGTTTTGTTTTGCATTTCTCTGATGGAGAGTGATGATGAGCATTTTTTCATGTGTCTGTTGGCTGCATGAATCTCTTCTTTTGAGAAGTGTCTGTTCATATTCTTTGCCCAGTTTTTGATGGGGTTGTTTGTTTTTTTCTTGTAAATTTGATTGAGTTCTTGGTAGGTTCTGAATATTAGCCCTTTGTCAGATGAGTAGATTGCAAAAATGTTCTCCCATTCTGTAGGTTGCCTGTTCACTCTGATGGTAGTTTCTTTTGCTGTGCAGAAGCTCTTTAGTTTAATTAGATCCCATTTGTCAATTTTGGCTTTTGTTGCTGTTGCTTTTGGTGTTTTAGACATGAAGTCCTTGCCCATGCCTATGTCCTGAATGGTATTACCTGGGTTTTCTTCTGGGGTTTTTATGGTTTTAGGTCTAACATTTAAGTCTCTAATCTATCTTGAATTAATTTTTGTATAAGGAGTAAGGAAAGGATCCAGTTTCAGCTTTCTACTTATGGCTAGCCAATTTTCCCAGCACCATTTATTAAATTGGGAATCCTTTCCCCATTTCTTGTTTTTGTCAGGTTTGTCAAAGATCAGATGGCTGTAGATGTGTGGTATTATTTCTGAGGGCTCTGTTTTGTTCCATTGGTCTATATCTCTGTTTTGGTACCAGTACCATGCTGTTTTGGTTACTGTAGCCTTGTAGTATACTTTGAAGTCAGGTAGCATGATGCCTCCAGCTTTGTTCTTTTGGCTTAGGATTGTCTTGGCAATGCGGGGTCTTTTTTGGTTCCATATGAACTTTAAAGCAGTTTTTTCCAATTCTGTGAAGAAAGTCATTGGTAGCTTAATGGGGATGACATTGAATCTATAAATTACCTTGGGCAGTATGGCCATTTTCGCAATATTGATTGTTCCTACCCATGAGCATGGTATGTTCTTCCATTTGTTTGTGTCCTCTTTTATTTCACTGAGCAGTGGTTTGTAGTTCTCCTTGAAGAGGTCCTTTACATCCATTGTAAGTTGGATTCCTAGGTATTTTACTCTCTTTGAAGCTATTGTGAATGGGAGTTCATTCATGATTTGGTTCTCTGTTTGTCTGTTACTGGTGTATGAGAATGCTTGTGATTTTTGCACATTGATTTTGTATCCTGAGACTTTGCTGAAGTTGCTTATCAGCTTAAGGAGATTTTGGGCTGAGACGATGGGGTTTTCTAAATATACAATCATGTCATCTGCAAACAGGGACAATTTGACTTCTTCTTTTCCTAATTGAATACCCTTTATTTCTTTCTCCTGCCTGATTGTCCTGGCCAGAAATTCCAACACTATGTTGAATAGGAGTGGTGAGAGAGGGCATCCCTGTCTTGTGCCAGTTTTCAAAGGGAATGCTTCCAGTTTTTGCCCATTCAGTATGATATTGGCTGTGTGTTTGTCGTAAATAGCTCCTATTATTTTGAGATACGTTCCATCAATACCGAATTTATTGAGAGTTTTTAGCATGAAGAGCTGTTGAATTTTGTCAAAGGCCTTTTCTACATCTATTGAGATAATCATGTGGTTTTTGTCTTTGGTTCTGTTTATATGTTGGATTACGTTTATTGATTTGCGTATGTTGAACCAGCCTTGCATCCCAGGGATGAAGCCCACTTGATCATGGTGGATAAGTTTTTTGATGTACTGCTGGATTCGGTTTGCCAGTATTTTATTGAGGATTTTTGCATCGATGTTCATCAGGGATATTGGTCTAAAATTCTCTTTTTTTGTTGTATCTTAAATTTTTGGATTTTGATAGCCTTTTCTATACTCTGGATACAGGTGCTTTTTGGATACATAACTTGTAAAGATTTTTTCCAACCTGTCATTTGACTTCTTCTGCTCTCAACATTGTCATTCTCAAAACTAATTTTTTAAATTATTGAGGACGTCTGATATATTGTTTCTTTTTGAATTTTGGTTTTATTTTTGAGACTTCTTTTCCTAATTCCTGGTCTTAAGATTTACCCTATGTTTTCTTATAAAATTTTATACTTTTTAATTTGACTTTTTTTTTTTTTTTTTTTTTTTTCTGATTGCATTCACTCATCAAGGGGGAAAGACAGTAAAGAAGGATAGAGTAGACCTTCCATCACAGGTAGAGGTTGCCCCAGCCTAGTCCTGCCCCTGCTATTTGACCTGAGTAGCCCCAGAAAAAGTACACAGATAAGGACTTTTCTGACTTTCCTCTTGGGCATCTGAGGGAGGTGAGGCTTTTTCTGAGGGGTGGAACTTCAGATCAGCGAATGGATAGTCTTGTCCTCTACCCCACATACTTCAAGGTAAGGACTCTAAGGAAAGACTGAGGGGACCTCCTGCCACAGATATAGGGAGCTTTAGCCCTGCCCTCCCTGTACTGTTAGCCCTGTGTGGCCCAAGGCAGGTTTCCCCAGTTGTGATGTCCGTAGACTTTATTTCTGGGACCTGAGGGAGGTGAGGCTTCCTCACCTTAGACTCAAGTCAGCAGAGAGAGGATTTCCAGCTCCAGCATGCATTAAGGTGAGAATCCGGAGAAGGGACAAAGGTAGCCTTCCTCTATAGATAGACTGAGCCTCAAAGAACCTGCCCCTTGTGTGAATCCTGAGAGGTCCCATGCATGGATATCAGGTAGCAAAAACCTTCTCCATCCCCTGATATCCTTTTAGAGCCTTTCATGGAGATGATGTCTTTGGCCTGAGGAAGACAGCCTCAAGTCAGCAGAAGGGCGGGGGTGAAGACCCTGATCAAGAGTAAATATGATTACCTTGAGGAATTGAGAAGTACACAGGGGACCTCGCAAAATCCAGTCTGTCTCCACTCTTAGCCCTGGGAAGAAAAGATTTTTAAAATTGAGGAAGTCTAATATATCATTTTCTTCAATGAATCATGATTTAGTTTCAGGTATTACATCTCTTTGCCTAAGTCCAGTTCAATAGATTTCCTCCTATGTTTTCTCATAAGTTTTGTAGCTTTTAATTTAATTATAATCCATGGAGCTATAATCCATGTTAAAATAATTTTTATATTAAGTGTGTGATTCAGGTAAATTTTATTTTATATTTTTGCATATGGATGTCCAGTTGTAGTCATAGCATTGATTAAAATACCACTTTACACACATTTAATTGGCAAAAAGTACAAAAACAAACAATATCAAGTGCTGATGACAATGTACAAAAATGAAAACACTCTTACACTGCTAATAGAAATGCAAGCTAGTGCAGCCTCTTTGGAAAGCAATCAAGCCTACAGCGCTTGTACTCTACAACTTTGTAATTTCCTTTCTAGATATAGGCCCGCAGAAACTCATATAAATGCACAATGAAACATGTAATTGAATATTAATTGAGCATAATTTCAAAATAAAAAGTAACCACTAGGAGATTTCATAAGTAAAATACAGTATACACATAAAAAAGGAGTTTATCCATGCATCTGATAAACCAAATCTACATGCTGCAATGAAAATAAAGCTCAAATAATTCTTACCTTCAAAAAAAGAAATGAAGCAAGATTTGTGACCAAATACTACTACTTCTGTAAATTTAACACACACACACACACAATAATATTACACACTTTCACATATGTGGAAATAAATATACGAATAGTGAAATAGACATTCACAAAACAAGCAAGAGTGGGTGCCTTTGAGTGAAGGACAATAGCCAAGGGAGGTTTGATGAAGAAGAGAGAAAGTAATGAAGTAAAATATAAACAAAAGAAAGGTTTTCAGAAAAAAAAAAAAAAAAAACACCACTAATATTTCTCAATTCAGTTGTCTTGAGACATTTGTAAACACTCCATGGACCTTTTTGGGGCCTTCTTCTGGATTATCTCTTCTGTTCCATTAAAAAAAAATCTCTCCTTTAACCAATGCCATACTTTCTTTTTTTTATTTATTTTTTATTATTATTATACTTTAAGTTCTAGGGTACATGTGCATAACGTGCAGGTTTGTTACGTATGTATAGTTGTGCCATGTTGCTGTGCTGCACCCATCAACTCGTCAGCACCCATCAACTCGTCATTTACATCAGGTATAACTCCCAATGCAATTCCTCCCCCCTCCCCCCTCCCCATGATAGGCCCCGGTGTGTGATGTTCCCCTTCCCGAGTCCAAGTGATCTCATTGTTCAGTTCCCACATTCTTTGTTATTACTGTAGCCTTATAGTTGTAAGAATCAAAGAAAGAGGAAAGAAACAGGAAAGGTGGCTTGACAGCTAAAGACACGTTTATTAACTTCACCCTCATACAATGAGCCCCAGTAAAACGGTGGGCCTTAATTTCAGGTGCACTAAGATAGGGAAGTTAAAAGCAGACTTAGGGAGTATGCCTGCAGCAGCAGGAAGATGTATGGGAACAGACCCAAAACTCTCCCTCCCAGATAAGCACAACAAAGAAACGCAGAGGCAGTCCAAACCGCTGATGAACTCTCCCGCCTTAAATCCTTAAAAACTCTTAGTCTGTAACAAAATAAATAAATAAGTAAGTAAATAAATAAAGATTTTTTTTTTTAAAAAAAAGGGCCTCTAAGCTAACTCGGCCAAAAGCCCCTCTCAGGTGTATTTCTCTAAAATAAACCTGGAAAGGCCTATGCATTATTTTTTGTTAGTAACTATTACTGCTGCTGTGAGGATAATAATTGAGCAAAATGTTACAGTAACTGAGATTTTCTGTCTGATATTTTACCTTGAGGGTGTTGTAATAGATAGTCCTACTGCAAATAGTAGAGTGAGTAAAGCAATTCCTGAAAGGGTGGCATAGTAAATAATTTTTATTAAAAACATTTTAATATTTGGCTTAAAAGGAGAGGTAGAAATGAAAAAAAAGTATTTGGTGAGCTAGGGGTGAGGTTGAATAAAATGAGTAATTTTTACTCCATTACTTACTCTTTATGATTTTCAGCTTAAGATTTTTTATTTATTTACATTAATATTTAGGATGTTTTTCTGGACTGTTAGGGATGGCTTCCTTAACTTTTTAGGCTTTGATTTGAGTGTGATGTAAGCAGGAGTTAATTTCTGTAATGGATATAAGTTCAACTGTAGCAAATAATAAAAATCCAAAAACATTAGGCCAGACTAGAATTTAACAATAGGTGAGCTACAGTTTTTGAAACATAATTTTCTTTCTTCAGTTTCCCATTTTTATTAAAAGACAAATTATGGTAGGATTGGTTTGCTTTATTATACTTGGTTTAATTATTTATATACAGTGCAGCAAGAATTTGCTACTAGGCCTTTTAAATTGGCTTTGATGGAACTTTGTTTCTTAGAAGGAATTTGAGATAAGACTTTTTAAAGTCAAGCCCAGCCATGGATGGATTTGTACCATTAAATACCTATGAGTTGAGCTTTTTTTTTTCTGGAGGTTCTAAGATCACTTGGGGTTCCTGGCCTGTTAGAAAGTGACATTTTTTGCTTACCATAGATTAGAAACCCTGTACAGGGACTGTGTACACAAAACACGAGGTCAGTTTTTCAAGGGTTTTGTTGACTTTATAAGTTGTTTGATTTTTTTAAAGGAGAGCATACCATTCCAGTTAAAGCCTTGGTAAAATAACCAGTTTTTTTTTTTTTTTTTTAATTGTGTTCTGTTACAAAATAAAACAGGTTCTTATTGTGCTTCTGCAAACAACTATGTTGTTGTAATTTAAGAATACTTATAACTGGTTTTTAAATTTTAGAGGAACTGGCCAGAAAGAAAGAAAGACACTTTAAATTCAGTTTACAGGAGTATACTTTGCCTAGCTGTTAAAGGCTTTAGCTAGCTTAAGACAAGTTTTCTTGACTTTGAAAAATAAAATAAGGATTAGCAGTGTTTTCAGCAAAAGGTAAAAACTTGTTTTTGTGTTTTATTAGTTTAGTCCATTTTATTAACTTTTGTTTTGCTTGATATGTATAAATATTTTGCTTTTCATGAGTTCTGTATATTTTGTTGTTGTTGTGAGAAACCTGCATTTGAGAGCACTTGTTAAAGTGATACAGCTTGATTATAAATCATGTTTTGAAGAGAATTAAAACAAAATAACAATTGTCTGTAAATAACAAAATGTCTAGTTTGGGTACAATTAGAAACACAGTTGACAAAGAAATTTGGTTATTTCTGTGGTTTACAATAACCTAACATAACAGCTTTCATTGTGATTAATAGCATATATTTGGACATGAGAACTTTAGACATACCATACAGTTTTGGAACATATATTAATATAATAATATTATTCCCTAAAATATAACCTATTAGACATCATTTTTGCCATTTTATGTACCTGAGCATGTTAAATAATTATGTTTACCTGTTTTCCAGATGCTTCAGAGGCCCTGTGCCGCACCCAAAAGTCAGGGGTTAGGAAAGACAACCTTGACACTAAGGTTTGATTTTGGGAAGTGTATTAAATACGTTTGAAATTTAAAACACTTGATATTATGAAATAGAATTTTAGGTTACCCTAAGTTGGTTTTTGAGGATTTGTTTGTTTTGTTTTGTTTTGCCAAAATAATGAGCTAAAAATTTGGGAAAGCAAAACCCATTTATTAGCCTTTTCTATTACATGAAAATCCTGTTTAAGAAAGTTAAATTTTACCCTTGCATTAGTTTGCTAGTAATGTTAACCCGAATTTTAATGAAATCTTATAGACAATCCCATTTAATTTTAACCAGTTTGATCATGAAGTAAGGTTTTTATATACCTTTTAAAACCCTTGACAAGTTTTGCTAAAGAGTAGATTGGCATTTTAAGAAAACTTTGGTGCTTTAATTTTAGTGTTTAATTTATAGAAAAAAAAACCCATATAATACCCTTTTGAGTTTAACTAATATTTTTACACAGTTTTGTTTTTTTTGCAGGATTAATTTCTACAATGTTTTTATAATTTGCTGAAACCATTCACTTTATTTTATTTAATTTTAAGACAATTTTTTATTCTTAAGAAAAATGTATATTTTTATGCCTTCTTATAATTTTTAACTAAAAACACTTTTTTACTGTTTTTATATACCTTAAATGCAAATACATGTTTAGTAGCTTTAATTACATGTTATGATGGTAACTTTTAGCAATTTTAACTTTAATGTATAACCTGTGAAGGTTTTAAAATTATGTGCTAGATGCAGATGAAGTTGGACTTTTTCCAGCATAGTTGGGGCATGGTTACTTCCATACCTTTCTGGCCTTACCAATTGTGACACAGGCAAGTTGACAGCTTTTAAAGGCTAAAGAAGCAGGTTATAACCTTAAAACATTTAACAACCCTAGTATCTGACCGGCATAATGTACAGCACATTTTTACACCTTGAAGACATTAGTATTTTACCAATAATTCCTAAGACTGTTTTTATTTTTAAATATGAAAGTTAGATGAACTGAAAGATACCACAACTTTTATTTTTGCCTTAAAGATGTTTGATTTAGGCCGGGCGCGGTGGCTCAAGCCTGTAATCCCAGCACTTTGGGAGGCCGAGACGGGCGGATCACAAGGTCAGGAGATCGAGACCATCCTGGCTAACACGGCGAAACCCCGTCTCTACTAAAAATACAAAAAACTAGCCGGGTGAGGTGGCGGGTGCCTGTAGTCCCAGCTACTCGGGAGGCTGAGGCAGGAGAATGGCGTGAACCCGGGAGGCGGAGCTTGCAGTGAGCTGAGATCCGGCCACTGCACTCCAGCCTGGGCGACAGAGCGAGACTCCGTCTCAAAAAAAAAAAAAAAAAAAAAAAGATGTTTGATTTAAGCACTTATTTTTCTTAGGCCAATTAATTAGAGCTTTTTTTAAATAGACCTTGCACATATAACACATATATAACCATACAGACAACAGAACAAGATCCAGTAGTTATAAGATTTTTTTATCTGGTAATTTCCCAATTGGATTATTGGCCTTCAGATGAGGCCCTTTAAGAACAGAGCTAGGAATACAGTTTCCAGGGCCTAATAAACAAACATAGATGGAAGACAAAGACAGATTTCGAGAGGTACTTATTTACGTCTAATTCCAGAGATTCCATAAGGAAAACAAATTTTTTCCAAAACGAGATTTTTGGTGCCTTTTCTGTTTTCTCAAGGAGTCCCAGGTCACCAGAAGTCATTTTAGGGTTTCTTATGCATGCACCAGGAGTGAGGCAAGACAGAGTGGAGAAAAGTAGTTCAGATGACTGAGGGAAAACCTTTTCCAGGAAAACAAGATTTGTGAAGAGAAAAAAATAAAGATCTTTTGAATATAATTGTAGCTTGGATATCCATTTTAATCAAGCTGAGCACTCTTTTTTAACAGGCAGAGGTTAGAATTATATAAATGTTATGCCAAGTTAAATTAAAGGATTAGGTTATGTGCAGGAATTCCCTGTGAAAAGGAGAGGGATTTTCAGAGAAAGAATCCAGATGCTGTTTGATTTGTGACAGATTAGACATGGAGAAAGGGACATGAACGTGAGCAATGCCTCTAACTCTAGCCACTCCCCAGAGAGGGAGAATGACAGAGGTTGTTTGACTGGTGAGAGTAGTTTTTGAACGGGTAACAGGTGGAGAAGTAGGAGGGGCAAGGTTAGGGGCTAAAGTCTTGGAGATAGGATGGGCTGCTGGGGCAGAGGGTTCGCACGGGCAATGAGTGGTGCAGGGGATTGAGAATACAGAAGGAGTTCATCTGCAGGGTTGAAAGGAATTTTGGAGGAAGGGGTTTCAGAGGAAGGAGAGACCTGGGGAGGGTTTTTATTAAGAAGAAGGATTTCATGAGGGGTGAAAGCTTAACATAGTGAGGGTCGGGATTTAAGGTAGAAAAATGCCTGAAAATAGACAACCTCTTGCCATTTGCCATTCCTCGTTATAAAGTTGGTAAGATCCCTGAGAGTTTGAAAGTTAAAAGTTTCATTTTTGGGCCATCGATTGTCATTATCTAATCTGTACTGGGGCCAAGCCGTGTTACAGTAGAAAATTAAATGCTTGGACTGTAGGGTCCTGTAAGCCAAGTTTGGTGAGGTTGCCAAGACGACAGGCCAGAGGGGAGGACATAGGAATGTGGGGTTGTTTGTGACCCATGTGGACTGGTAAGAGGAGGCCGAGGGTATCTGTTTTGTTCGAGGCATCCCCAGACAGAAGACAGAGACTCAGAATCCTCTTTCCAAAAGAGGACAGTTAATCTGAGAAGAAACTGCACATCCCCAAGATTTCCTCTAGCTTAGTCCCACTGGTCCTCTGAGGACCAGGATGGCAGGCCAGACTTTCTCCAAAACCAGAAGAAAGCCAGGAGAAGGCAAATTTTGTCAGCTGGCTGAATTAGTGTCGGATGTTGGATGTTCGGGTTGGAATTGGTAAAGGGCCTCCCAGACTGGAGCCACATGAGAGAGAGAGAAAAAAAAAAAGAAAGAGGGAGGAAGAAGGAAGAGGGAGCAAGGGTTAGGGAGTGAAATACCCATTGCAGGTGGTTGGTAGTGGATTCTTGAGACCTGAGAGTTTTGAGGGTCCACTGGGGAGTAGCCCCAGCCTAAGTCTCACAGTCCCTTTCAGGTTAATTGTCCTCCTCATGCAAATCACCTGAAAAGTGAAGTGACAGAAAAGATGGAGTGGGTGGCTAGAGACCCTCAGGATCCAGGAGTTAACTCAGGATGAGCTGCCATTGCCCACTACTTCTTGGGTTGCAAGAGAGCCTTTGCCCCCAACACCCATCCCAGGTTTTGGGACCAAATGTAAGAATTAAAGAAAAAGGAAAGAAACAAAAGGTGGCTTGACAGACAAGGCACGTTTATTTTAGGGAAAACAAACCTGAGAGGAGCTTCTAGCCAAGTTAGGTGAGAGGCACTCTTTCTTACAGACTAAGAATTTTTAAGGATTTAGGGCAGGAGAGTTTATCAGAGGCTTGGACTGCTTTTGTGTTTCTTTGTTGTGCTTATCTGGGAGGGACAGTTTTGTATCTCTTCCCATACCTCTTCCTGCAGCTACAGGCATACTCCCTGAGTCTGCTTTTAGCTTCCCAGTCTTAGTGCACCTGAAGGGAAAGGAATGTGCTTATTAAGGCCCACTGTTTTACTGGGGCCCATTGTATGAGGGTGAAGTTTGGCAGTTACCTAAGATACTCCCACCACCTCCACCACCACCCCAACACCCATACCCAAGCTGTTTTATCTGTGTTTTACTGTCTGCTCTTTCTGGCTGCTTGTTGTTAAAAGAGAAGTGATTTCCTTGAAATGCATGAGGCTAGAAAGGGAGCTGGAACTTAAAGTGGTGGTGTTTGTCCCAGATGACAGTGCTCCTGCTCTATCAATAGTAAATAACATAATTGGGTTGTGTGATTCCTCCAACGTCATTATCTTTTAAAAATGTTTTACAAACCTAACACAGTAGGCACAAGGTCTGTATAAAGAAAACTATAAGACTCTGATGAATATAATGAAGGGATATTCAATTTTCAAGGATAGAAAAACTCATTATTGTCAAGATGTCAATTCTAACTTGATCTATTGCCTACAATCCCAATCAAAATCCTAGCAAGTTATTTTGTGGATATCACCAAACTTATTTTAAGGACTAAAATATGTTTTATGTGGAAATGTAGAAGACTAAGATTAGCCAACACAATATTAAAGAAGAAGAAAGTTGGAAGACTAACACTTCCCAACTTCAGGTCTTACTATAAAGTTACAGTAATTGAGACAGTGTGATATTAAAGAAACAATAGACAAAAAGGTCAAGAAAATACAATACACAGCCCAGAAATAGACCTACAGAAATATAGTCAACCAACTTTTGACAAGGAATCAGAGAAATTTCAATTAAGAATAATCTTTTCAGTCAATTATACCAGAACAAATAGACATCCACATGGAGAAAATGAAGCTAGGCACAGACCTTAAACTCTTTATAAAAGCTAACATAAATTCAATCACAGACCTAAATATGAAAATAAAATTTTAAAAACCTATGAAACACATAGAAGATACCATAGGAGAAAACCTAAGTGACTATGGTTTGAGAAAACTTTTTAGATACAACCCAAAAGGAGCATCCATGAAAGAAAAAATTGGTAAGTTTGGCTTCATAAAAATGAAAAAATTCTGTTAAGAGAACGAAAGGAAAAATGAGAAACAAGGATAAAAGTTTTGCAAAAAAATCTGACTAAAGATGTGTATCAAAAATATATTCAGAACCTTCAACTCAATAATAAGAAAGCAATCTAATAAAAATGGACAAAAGATCTGAATAGATATACACTACACCAAAGAATATATACACATTGCAAATAATAATGTAAAAAGATGATTAGCATCATATGTCACTAGGGAATTACAAAGTAAAACAAGATACCACTACACATCTTTTAGAGTGGCTAAAATGAAAACAACTGAAAATTTCAAACACTCAACAGGAGGCTGAAGAACAGGTACTCTTAGTCATTGCTGATTTTAATTTGAAAAAAAATACAGTCACTATAGAAACAGGATTGTATGATTCTATGCATTTTAAATCTGGAAATGATTTAAAAAAAAGTAGATAAAGAAAACGCGCTAAACACACTATTGTTGCTGGGATTTGGGCAGAGGGTGGTGGTTGACTATCAAGGTGAAGCAAGAGAAATTTTTGGCTAAAAGAAGGGATCTCTATGACATTTTAGTGGTAGATGTAAGACTCTATATTTTCTATGATAAATAAAAATGTTCATTATAGTGAATGCTGATGTATACAAAGTTTTAAAAATCGGCCATGCACTGGGTTTTCAAAAGAATGCTGAGAAAAGAATGGATTTTACAGGATTAAATGTTAAAGGAGAGGCACCAGCAAAAAAGGGTTTGTCTTAGTCTAGGTGAGAGATGAGCCACAGAGTTAGTAATGGAGATCAATTGAAGTGGAGGGACTTCACATGGGTTTTAGAGGTTGGAGTAACAGATGCTGCTCTTGGATTTGATAAAAATTGAGAGAAAGGGAGGCATCAAGTATACCAAAAAATGTGCCACCTATAGCAAAAAAGTCACATTGAGCTATTATTTTTTAATAAGTTGTCAGCCCTCACGTGTATTTTATAACCTCTCTGAACCACACACAAACACTCCTTCTTCCTTGAAATCAGGGAATGCCCTCCCCTCCCCCAAACCTGTGTGCAAAGAAATCTATATTCATGGCAACTATGGTAAATCTTTAGTGACAGAGGCAGCATGTTCTTTGAAGGCTGAATCTAAGTGAGAATAAGGAACCGAAGGTGAGTCATTTGGGGCATGTTAGGAAAATGGTTGTGTTCACTCCTTTAAAAGGTCCCTGACACTCCCCATTGATTCAATCCCAAGAACGTTAGTCCCTCTCTCTTCTGGACAGGAGATTTATTTCCAATACCAGGAGGTAAAAGGATAGGCTGCCATTTTCTTTTTACCCTCCATAAGAAATGCTTCCTTCTTGGGACCTCAGAAGAAAAGCTCCATGAGGATAATTCCCAAGGACATGGGAGCCAGAGCTGGAATTTACCCGCCAGCTGCCTCCCAGTCTGGGAGAAGAGCTTCCTTGTCTGTGGGTTTCCACCTTGAGCGCTGAGGTTTGATGATCCACCAATCCTGGCTATGAGCAGAGGCCCACTGCCCCTGGGACATGGAGACAAAGCTGAAGAAGGAAGTCAGCTCATAAACGACTGAGTTGATCCTCACCATAGTCAATAAAATGGGCCCCAACCCTTAGGGAAGTCTCTGGCAAAGCCACAAGTCAACCTTTTTTGGAATCTCAGGGTTCCTGAATCCTGCTGAGGGTCCTGTCAGGAGTAAGAACAGCTGAAAGGAAGTATGTGAGTCTCCTATCTATATGGAGAGAAAAATAAACCTCTATTCCCATCACATTTGGGCAAACTGGTACTGCCTCTAAGTCAGTAAACTGTTTTTGGACGTGGTCAGGTTTCTGTCATCAACACAACATCCCCTGTTCATGACTTTCTGGAGTAGAACTGTTCACGTTGTATTTCTTGGATCCACAGAGTTCCAGAGGTAAGCAGAAGCACTGGCCAAGTAGGAGAGGGAATTAATACAACATTGTCCCAAGTGGCCTTCCCCCAGCCACTGCTGAGATTTCAAGTCTTGCTCTCAGGAAGCAACGGTTCATGAAAGCAGTCAGGCCTTTTATGGCTGAAACAAGGGGGCAGAAGTAGATGCTATTTCCTGTGCTCCTCTTTGACTCTTATCATCTTACTTCCCCCTGGTACTGAAGTGACCAGAGACTCCAGCCTCTTTCAGTGCTTTCAAATCCAGGCTTACTGATGCTCTAATTTACTTATACTGCGAACTTGCATAAAGATAATTTATACAAAGACTTATTATTCTGAGTATGTCTGTGTATTTTTGCGGGTTTTTTATAATAAATATTTTTAAGGTAGGTTTTGAATTTCCCTGTAATTGTTTTCACTGTTTAATATGAAAAAGAGTTCCACTTACATTAGGTTTTTTGTATGGATATTCTGTTGTTCCACTGACACTTATTTCAAGAAGACTCTCTCTTGCTCTAAAGCTGCAAGTTTTAGCACATGTTTATACATGTTTTGTTGGTTTTGTTTTTCAGAACTCTCCATTCAGTTCCTTTGGTCTATCTCTGCACCCAAATCTCAAACTCTTCATTATAGTAGCTTTGTAATTCTTACTATCTGGTAGACAAATGACTCTTTTTCAAGTGTATATTGACTATGCTTGTCCATTTGCATGTCTTTATATTTTAGAATCAGGTGATTCTCACATGCCTTCAGGTCCAAAGTCCTTTGGCAGTTTTGATTTAGGATTGCAATCAATCTGTAGATTCCTTTTTGGGAAGAATCAACATATTTAAAATATTGAATATTCATGCCCATGAATTTATTTTATTTTATGTTCAGGTAGGTCTTTGTTAATATGCCTCAACAGCATTTTAATATTTTTGTCTGTAAAAATTTTTTGGTTAAGCTTTTTTAACCAAAAAATATTTTAACCAGCCATCAGCTGCCTCCCAGTCTTATTTGGTTAAAATGTTTTTGGTGAAATTATTTTCCTAAGATAATTGATATTTTGGTACTATAGGTTAAAACTATATATTCTTTACTTTCATTTTCATACTCTTTCCCTGACGAAAAATGAAGTTGATATTCTTTTGAATATTGACCTTATACTAGCAAACTGATATACTATCATATATTGAATAAATTATCTTTAGTTGTTTTGGATTCTTTTCGTGCACAGTCTAATCATCCATCAATCACAAAATCTTTGTTTCCAACTGGCCAATCTTCATTCCTTCATTTATTCCTCTTTGGATTACTACACTTGCTACTACCTCTAGTATAAGAAGTAATAGAAATACTTGTAGCAGAAACTCTAGGTTAGGTTCAAGTTCAAACTAGAGGCTTTCAACATTTCCTTAAAAGATATATCTGTTATAGGTGTCTCATGCATATCCTTTTATCTAGTTTGGTAACATTTTTCATATTTGATAAACTTTATGTTTAAATAATTTTAGATTTATAAGAAAATTACAACAATAATAAGAAAGTTATCATATGTTCCACACTCAATTCCTCCTGTTATTAACATCTTACCTTGGTAAGGTTTCCTAAAACTAATGAACCAGTATTTATACATTGTTTTTAACAAATATTCTTTATTTATTATTGAACATACTTCAGTCACATTTTCTTACTTTTCACGAAATTCTGTTTTCTATCCCAGGATCCCCTGAGGATACTCCGTTGCTATTAGTTATCATGTTCCTTGGATGCCCTTTGGCTGTACCAGTTGATTGAGACATTTCTCGATTTTGAAAACATTGACACTTTTGACAGTTTCGTGTGGTTAGGCATTTTGTAAAATTGACTTTGATTGGGATTTATGTGATTTTTTTTGTCATTATTTGATGTAAGTTATATTTCCTGGAAGGATGAACAGACAGGTGAAGTGCCATTCTTATCATATCATACCGACAGCACATAGTACCAACATAATTTGTCACTGATGATATTAACTTGATTACCGTGGCATCGTGGTGCTTTTTAGCTTTATTCAGGGTAAAGTTACATTATTTTTTGCCGTATGTTATACTGTCATCATGAGAAGAACAGGGAGACCCAGGACCAGCCAGTAGTCACATGAGGCCTGTGAGAGAACTGCAGAGACTCCCTGCCCACAAAGAGGAGGATCCATAGAATCCAGCTCCACTACTGCTGCCAGTCCTGGGAGGCCCTGGGGCATGGTGGCCCACTGTGGCATCCCCCTGACATCTCAGAGGACAGAAAGAGGAGAAGGCTGTGCTCAGGTGAGTCTCACTTCAGATCATGAGAGGGGAAGGGACTCAGGCCCTTCCAGGCATCCCTACGATGACACGGAGGAAGGACCGATGAGGCATCCCTCCCAAGAAACAGAAGGGCACACAAATCCAGTCCCTGTTTTCACCCTGGGAGGCCTTGGGCAGGGCCCTCAGTCAGGGATGCTAGCGCTTTTCACTTCGTCTTGGGGGTCGTCTCATGGAAATGGGAACCTTGATCTGAAGAACAAAGTGTCTGAAGAGCAAGGGAAGGGCTCCCAGGCCATGTCAGGAATAATAACTGCAGGAAAACAGAGTCCTGCCCACACCATTTCAGAAAAAGGACACCAGAGTCCTGCCTTGAGCCTAGGAGGTCCCACCCCCCTGTGGAGGGATGTGATTCTCCCTCTCTTCTACCTTGCAGGTCTCAGGGATGGGAGGGGCTTATTCGGAGGTGAAAGACTCAGATGCACAGAGGCAGGGAGCCCAGGCCATTTCAAGAGTCCAGGCACAGCCTCTCAGGAAGGCAGGAAGGGAACACCCATGACTTATAGTGCTCCCTGTCCTGTCCCTGTGCCTGCTGCCAGCTCTGGAGGAGCCCATCAGGGTCCCCAGATGACAACTTTCTGACTTCCATTTTGGGAGTCAGCTGGAGGGGAAGTTTTCTCCGAGGAGGGCAGCTTCAGTTAAGCAGAGGGAGAAACCCCAGGACTGGCCACTCTGTGAGAAGAGAGCTCTGTGGAAGGACAGTGACCTTCCAACATGGAGGGGAGGCGCAGGCTGCACCCTGCCACTCCCTGCTGTCAGCCCTGGAAAAGGATGTGGGGAGGTGGGCAGGGAAATATGGATGAGGGGCTTGAAGGGAGCAGGAAAAGGTGGAGGGGTACTGAGAGGTGGGCAGGAAGGGGTGGAAAGGGTCGGGGAGGTAGGCAGGAAGGGGTGGAGGGGGCCCAGGAGATGGGTAGGAAGGGGTGGAGAAGGGCCGGTAGGTGGTCAGGAAAGTGTGGGAAGGAGGTAGAGAGGTGAGGGGTGGTTCCTCCATAGAGAGGAGACCTAGTCCCATGCTGCCCCTGCTGTCATCCCTGGTCAGTTCTGGCAGGGTTGCAGGATGTGCTTCTCCTCAGGACCCACCCCCAACACCCCTGTTTGTTTCTAGACCTATAACTAGGCTAAAGTCCTGGCGGGCCCCTAGAAGTGAAGTTCAGAGTGTGACCCACGAGGGGGTGCACTACACTCGTTTTTTAATTATATAAACAGAAATCTAGAGAACAGGCATGGGAATGGATATTAAGGGTGTGAGATAATGGTGGAAGGAACACAGAGTTTAATCAGACTGAATTTATTGATTTGGGCCCACTAAGTAGGAATTCTGCATTTAATGTTGCAGCTTGGGGAGTTAAAAAAGGTTCTAAGGCCAGGCACAGTGCCTCATGCCTGTAGTCGCAGCACTTTAGAAGACTGAGGTGGGTGGATCATGAGGTCAGGAGTTCAAGACCAGCCTGGCCAAGATGGTGAAACCCCGTCTCTACTAAAAATACAAAAATTAGCTGGGCATGGTGGTGGGCACATGTAATCCCAGCTACTCGGGAGGCCAAGGTACAGAATTGCTTGAACCCAGGGGGCAGAGGTTGCAGTGAGCTGAGATCACACCACTGCACTCCAGCCTGGGTGACAGAGTGAGACTCTGCCTCAGGAAAAAAAAAAAAAAAGTTTTAATAGTATACTTGCTTAGTTAGCTGAAACGTGGATTTAAAAATGGCCCACTAAGTAATCTGGAAATACTTGATTTCTTGCCTTGGTTTAATGTAGAGGAAGGGATCCAAATGCTTAGGGAAACTGTGATGCTGGAGTGGATTAGTCATTTTAGACCTACTCATCCCAGCTGGGAGAGTCCAGAAGATATACCCTTGACCAAAGCTTTGTGAAACAGATTTGTGAGGCCAGCACTTAAATCTTTGAAGAGATCTGTAGGGATTGCTTTTCTCTGTATGCCAGATCTAAGAGTGGGAATTGCAGTTACTCAACTATAAAATTTAAATACAATGGGAATAATTGGATCCTGAGGTGCGGGGGCCAAGTGGCAGCACTCGACCATCGAAGGCAAGATGGGCATAGCTACCATAATGGACAATAGAGGCAAAGCAGCAATCAGAATAGTTTGACTCCTGTAGAGCTCTGGCATTGGCTAATTAATCACAGTATTTCTAGAACTGAAATTGATAGGAAGCCTACTGCATTCCTACTTAATTTATATAAGCAGAAAACTTCCATGTTAAGTGGACAAAAAACTAATTCAAATTATAAAAACAGAGAATAACAGCCCCTCAATTTCTAGACTTGAGCCAGTTTGCAGACCCAGAACCTCCTGAATGAAGGGGAGGCTGGGTCTCCTTGAGGAGGGACTCCACTATACTATCAACAATTTATGCTGTTAATCTTTCTCCCATCCTTCCCCAAGGACACCTCTGGCCTTTTACCAGGGTAACTGTGCATTGGGAAAAGGAAATAATTAGATATTTTGGGACTACTGACACTGGCTCTGAGCTGACATTGATTCCAGGGGACCCAAAATGACAATTTGGTCCTCCAGTTAAAGTAGGGGCTTTTGGAGGCCAGATAATTAATAAAAATGTAGCTCAGATTCGACTTACATTGGGTCCAGTGGGTCCCCGGACTCATCCTGTGGCCATTTTCCCAGTGCCAGAATGCATAATTGGCATAGACATACTTAGCAGCGTGCAGAACCCCCACATTGGCTCCCTGACTAGTAGGGTGAGGGCTATTATGAAGGGAAAGGCTATTATGAAGTGTTATTATGAAGGGAAGGGAAAGGCCAAATGGAAGACATTAGAGCTGCCTCTACCTAGAAAAATAATAAATCAAAAACAATATCGCATCCCTGGAGGGATTGTGGAGATTAGTGCCACCATCAAGGAACTGAAATATGCAGGTGATTCCCACCACATCCCCGTTCAACTCTCCCATTTGACCTGTGCAGAAGACAGATGGATCTTGGAGAATGACTGGATTATTGTAAGCTTACCCAAGTGGTGATTCCAACTGCAGCTGCTGTACCAGATGAAGTTTCATTGCTTGAGCAAATTAACACGTCTCCTGATACCTGGGATGCAGCCATTGATTTGGTAAATGCCTTTTTCTCCATTCCTGTCCATAAGGCCCACCAGACGCAATTTGCCTTCAGCTGTCAAGGCCAGCAATATACCTTTACTGTCCTACCTCAGGGGTACATCCACTCTCCTGCTTTGTGTCATCATCTTATTAGGAGAGACCTCGATCAATTTTTCCTTACACAACATATCACACTGGTCGATTACATTGATGGCATTATGCTGATTGGATCCATTGAGTGAGAAGTAGCAAACACACTGGACTTATTGGTGAGACATTTGCATGCCAGAGGATGGGAAATAATCTGACTCAAATTCAGGGACCTTCCACCTCAGTCAAATTTCTAGGGGTGCAGTGGTGTGGGGGCAGTTGAGATATTCCTTACAAGGTGAAGGATAAGTTGCTGCATGAGGCCCCTCCAAGAAACAGGCACAATGCCTATTGGGCCTATTTGGATTATGGAGGCAACACATTCCTCATTTGGGTGTGTTACTCCGGTTCATTTACCGAGTGACCCAAAAGGCTGCCAGTTTTGAGTGAGGTTCGGAACAGGAGAAGGCTCTGCAACAGGTCCAGGCTGCTGCGCAAGCTGCTCTGTCACGAGCTGTATAACCCAGCAGATCCAGTGGTGCTTGAGGTGTCAGTGGCAGATAGGGATGCTGTTTGAAGCCTTTGGCAGGCCCCCATTGGTGAATCACAGCAGGGGCCTCTAGGATTTTGGAGCAAGGCCCTGTCATCTTCTGCAGATAATGACTCTCCTTTTGAGAGACAGCTCTTGGCCTGTTACTGGGTTTTGGGGGAAACAATATTTGACTATAGGCCATCAAATCACCATGCAACCTGAACTGCCTGTCATGAACTGGGTGCTTTCTGTCCCATCTAGCCATAAAGTGGGTCATGCACAGCAGCATTCCATCATCAAATGGAAGTGGTATATATGCTATTGGGCTTGAGCAGGTCCTGAAGACACAAGTAAGTTACATGAGGAAGTGACACAAATGTCCATGGTCTCCACCCCTGCCACCCTGCCTTCTCTCCCCCAGCCTGCACTGATGGTCCTGTGGGGAGTTCCCTATGATGGAGTTGATGAAGGAAGAGAAAACCAGAGCCTGGTTCACTGATGGTTCTGCACGATATGCAGGCACCGCCCCAAAGTGGACAGCTGCAGCACTACAGCCCCTTTCTAGGACATCCCTGAAGGACAGTGGTGAAGGGACTTCCAAGTGGGCAGAACTTCAAACAGTGTACCTGGTTTTGCACTTTGCTCTGATATACTTATGCATGGGCTGTAGCCAGTGGTTTGGCTGGATGGTCAGGGACTTGGAAGAAGCACGACTGGAAAATTGGTGACAAAGAAATTTGGTGAAGAGGTGTGCAGATGTGTGATTAAACAATAGAAATGTATTTATTCACATTTCTGGAGACTAAAAAATCCAAGATCAAGATGGTGGCTGGTTTGAATTCTTCTGCAGGCTCTCTTTGGCTTGCAGATTGCCACCTTCTCACTAACTTTTTATATGTTTGTCCCTTTCTCTGTGTGTCTGTATCCTAATCTCCTCTTCTTGTGAAGACACCAGTCATATTGAATAAGATCCTAACCATAAAATCTCATTTTCCCTTAATTACCTCTTCAAAGGCTCTATCTCCAAATGCAGTGACTTTGTATGTGTACATTTGGAGGAAGGGGTATAATTCAGCTCATAATACCCTGCCAACTAAAATCAGAATTTATATGCACAAAAATAAACTTGTTGTGTTAAACCATTTAAATTTCAGGAGATGTTTTCATTCCATTAGCTCACTGTTACTTTATCTGACTACTACACTGCCCCTCTTCCTTGTATTAGGCTTACTTTAATGCTTTTCTTACCAATTAATACTGCATATATTATTGTTGTAAAAAAATAATAAAAATACATAGAAATCACAATTCTCTTCTCTGCAAATTTCCTCCAAAAATCAGCCCCCTACTCAGAACTTTCCACAATGTGGTGTGTACATTTTTAAAGCTAATTTCAAGTTTTTAAAAGATAGATGTGGTAATGTATATGTGTGTATATATATGCCTATATATACATATATAAAAATATATATGCATTTATGTGTGTGTATGAATATAACTAAACATGAGTAATGATATATATCTAAGTATGCCACTTGCCTTTGCCACTATGACAGGTTCAATTGCATTCCCCTAAAATTCTACCTTGAAATTAAAAATGTGACATTATTTAGAGATAGGATTATTTCAGAGGCAATCAAGTTAAAATGAGGTTATTAATACTGGCCCTAATCAAATATAATGGGAGTCATTTTAAAAAGGGGAAATTTGGGCATAGAGATATGAGTAGAAGGATGATAATGTGAACAGCTATGGACTGAAGACAGCCATCTACAAGGCAAGGAGAGAGGCCTGGAATACAACTTTTCATCACAGCCCTCAGAAGGAATCAACCTTGTATACACCTTGCTTTTCGACTACCAGACTCCAAAACTGTGAGACAATATATTTCTGTTGTTTATGTCATCCCAGCTGTGGTACATTGCTATGGCATCCCTAACATGCAAGTGTAATCACGTATTGAAATGGATCCAAGATCTTTCCACGACAGCACAAATGTTAATAGATCCATCTTACTTTGGGGACTACTTCCTAGAATTCTAATTTATTTCTGTGCAATAACGAATTGAACAGATCTTTTGATGAACAAATATTTGTTTATCTTTTGTGGCTATAATTCTTGTAAATACAATCAATATCTCTGAGCATAAATTCTGGGACAAGTACATATAATTACTTATAAGGAATGCATTTTAATGAGGAAACTGAGTCAGTATGAATATTTTACATTTTTTAAACGTTACTGACTTTTTTCCTAAAATATTTCACCAATTAATTCTCTCACATTAACAGAGGAAATTATTATTATTCCCCATAATTGTCTATAGGGAAATGATTCATTTATTCACAAACATATTTTATCAGAGTTTTAAATGTTGGCCAAACTTATGGGGGCAAACCCTAGGTGACTTTGGGTTTGGTGATGACTTTTTTAGATGTAACACCAAAATTTGGTTAAACTTATGGGTGCAAACCCTGGGTAACCTTGGTTTTGATGATGACTTTTTCAGATGCAACACTAAAAGTACCAGCTACCTAAGAAAAAAGAGATAAATTGGACTTAATTAAAACTAAAAACTTTTACTCTGAAAAGTCACTGTTAAGATCAGGAAAAGACAAGCCAGAGACTGGGATAAATGTTTTGTGAAACACATATCTGATAAAAGATATATATTTAAATATGCACAAAACGCTGAAAACCCAATCATAAGAAAATAGAAAACCCAATTTAAAGTGGACAAAAACTATAAACAGGTACACAAACAATGAATATATAGGAATTTAAAATGAGCATATTTCAATTTTATATGTCATTTGAGAATTGCAAATTAAAGCACCTAGGAGGTAGCACTCTGCACCCATGAGAATGGCTGACATCCAAAACACCAAAACATCAAATGTTGACCCATATGATGAGCAACAGGAACTTTCAGTCATTGTTGGTAGGACGGACCTGGAGGAATCATAAAAGCATAAGGCTAAGTGAAAGAAGAAAATCTTAAAAGGCTACATAATGTATTATTCCAATCATACAATATTCAGAAACAGGTAACTATGAATACACTAAAAATATCAGTGGTTTCCAGAGGCTGAGAGGTTAGGATTGGGGCAAGGGGGATTGATAGGTGGAGCACACAGGAGATTTAGAATGGTGTAACAAGTCTGTGTGATACTGTAATGATGAATATTCACCATCACACACTTATCAAAACCTATAGCATCCCCAACGTCGAGTGATTCCTGATGTAAACTGTGGACTTGACCTAATAATGAAATATCAATACAGGTCCATCAATTGTTGCAAACGTGCCATAATAATACAAAATATAAATAATAGGAGACACTGTGTGTGTGTGTGTGCATAGGGCAGAATAGGTGGGCAGAGGTATGTGGGAACTCTGTAACTTTGATGAAATTTTCTCTTTGTATTTTTGGATTAGCAATGCTCTGAAAATGATGTCTGTTAGTTTTTAAAAAGGCACAAATGATTTGAACAGACACTTTGCTGAAGAGAATATACCAATCAGAAAAAGGCGTATAAAAAAAGATGACCAACGTCATTTGTCATTAGGAAGATGCAAACAAAAACCAAAGGAGATTCAAACACAGGCTTATTAGAATGGCTGAAATCTGAAAATCAAATACTAAATGTAAGAGGGGCTATGCAACAAGAGGAATTCTCATTTCTTACTAGTTGAGATAAAAAATGATACAGCCACACTTTTAAATCCATGTTTTGTGAACCTACTCATATGACATATTGTGAAAGTTAAAACTGTATGAACTGGAAACAGAGCATAGGTGCTAGAATCTTTGGAGAAGTGCCTTGACTGACCTCAAAAGAGATGGACAGGGGATTTTTCGGGTGATGGAACTGGTCAGTGTGACACTTGGTTGGCAGATATGGAACTCCATGCATTTGCCAAAATACATATAGTTTCACATAATAGTTAAATCTGATGAGTGTATTTTTAAAATTAATAAAAAATTATAATAAAAATTAATAACATTATATTAATAAGATTTAAAAAATAATTTTTTAAAAAAGATCACACATAGGCTGCTGAAAAGACAATAGATTTTTCTGGGACAAGGATAGGAAAAGAAGCAAAATGAAGGGAGCCTTTGACATAGCTTAGGAGAGAGATTATATTAACTTCACACACAGCAGTACTTAAAGTAGAAGGTTTTGGAATGGATTTTAGAGGATGACAGAACAACTGTTGCTGTCTGGACAGGAGAAGGGGGGAGTGCAGGCCCTGGAAGGAGTAAAACCTTGAGGAAGACAGAGGGGCCTTCTCACCTCATTTCAGACACCAGGCAGCTTCAGTTAAGCAGAGAAAGGAGGCCCGGGGCTGGCCAACAAGCAAGAAGGGAACTCTGTGGAAGGACAGTGACCTCCCAACATGGAGGGGAGGCCCAGGTGTCGCCCAGCCACTCCTTGCTGTCACCTCTGGACAAAAGAGGTGGAGAGGCAAAAACAGAGAAGTGGGCAGGGAGAGGTGGGCGAAGGGCTGGGAAGTGGACAGGAATAGCTGGGAGTGGGGAGGTAGGCAGGAAGGAGTGGAAGGGGCAGGTTGGTAGGCCTCAGGGGTGGGAGGAAGTTGGAAGGTGGGTAGGAAAAGGTGGGAGGGAGTGGGAAGGTGGGCAGGAAGGAGTTGGAGTGGTGGGAATGTGGGCAATAAAAGGTGAAAGGGGGTGGAAGGTGAACAGGAAAGGGTGGGAAGGGGCGGGGAAGTGGGCATTATGGGGAGAGAGGGGTCAGGGAGGAGGGCGGGAAGGGGTGGGAGGAGACAGGGAGAAGGGCAGAAAGGGGTGGAAGGGGGCAGGGAGGAGGGTGGTAAGGAGTGGGAGGGGGCAGGGAGAAGAGGGAGAAGCAGAGGAAGTGGTGAAAGAGGAATGGGAGGAGGGTGGGAAAGTGTAGGATGGGACAGGGAGGAGGGGAGGAAGTGGTGAAAGAGGACTGGGAGGTGGCAGGAAGGGGTTGGAGGGGGTAGGGAGATCAGCACAAAGGGGTGGGAGGGGCGCTGAGGAGGACAGGAAGAAGTGGAGTGTGGGGAAGTGGTCAGGAAAAGGTGGAAGGAGGTGGAGAGGTGAGGGGTGGTTTTTCCATAGAGAGGAGGCCCCGCCCCATGCTGCCCCTCCTGTCAACCCTGGTCAACCTTGGCAGGGTTCTCGCATGTGCTTTCCCGACTTGCACTGTGGGAGTCTGAAGGACCTGAGGCTTTTTGTGAGGAGTCTGGACTCAGGTCAGCAGAGGGAAGTCAGACCTGGCCAATCCTCAAGGTAAGGGGCCTAAGGGAGAACTGAGGGACCTCTCACCAAGGAGAGAAGCAGCCCCGGTCCGCCCTGCCCTGCCGTAGGACTTACAGGCCGCTGACAGGAAGATGGCCACTGGGGGCTGACCGTGGCATCCCCACAACAGAAGAAGGGAGGAGGTGCCGGCCCTCTAGGGAATAAATAGGAAGACTTTGAGGAGGACTGGGGGAACCCCCATCTCAGAGGACAGATTCCCACAGATTCCCACCCTGCTCCTCGAGAATCAGCCCTGGTAGAGCTCCCTGCCAGCTCAGGCTGAGCGGCCACCGGAGTCTCTCGGCTGGTACTTATTTGCCTCCCTGCTGGGTGAGGGGTGTAGGGGAGGAGGAGGCCTTGGTCTGGGGGTCCCATGGCAAGTCATCAGGGAGAGCTGCCTCCAGTTGGCAGAGGGAAGATTCCCACGCCCTGCTGGGGATAAGAGAGGGAACTGAGGGGTCACATGTGCATCAGAACAGATGTGAGGCCACCCCCACTGCCCCCGTGGTAGAGTGCTGGGAGGCGGCTGCCACCTCACCACCTCCCACTGCTCTCAAGGATGTGGAGTTTGCTCTGAAGTTTTGGCTCAGGCCAGAAGAGTGGTAGGGACATGGCCCTGTCTGAGAAAAGGTGAGGATGCTCATTAAATTCTGATGGGACCATGCAGTCCAGAACTGTGGGGCTCTGGGTGTCTGGCCAGCCCCAGCTGTCAGCCCTGGGAGGCCCAAGGCTCTGCTTGCACTCTTTAGCCTGAGAGGCTCCCTCACTTCCTCTTGCAGGTGCTCCAGGAACCAGCAGTTGAAGACCTGGGTCTGAGGCACACTTCCTAAAACCAGCACCGCAGAGGAGGCCCAGACAGTGCCAGGAGTCAAAGTGAGTGCACACCCTGACTGTGTACCAAGGGCCCTACCCCCGCAAACAGGGGAGACCCCACAGCACCGGGCCCTACCCACCTACTGTCAGTCCCGGAGCCTGTGGTTCTGCCTGGCATCTGTATCCCGAGGTGCTTTCTCCCATCCTCCTACAGATTCTGAGGGAATAAACCTCTTAGGAAGACAGGAGACCTGTCAGGCCCTAGAGCACCACTTTAAGAGAAGAAGAGCTGTAAGTCGGCCTTTGTCAGAGCCATCATAGATGAGTTTCTCAGCTGAAGCCACTCGCACTGTCACTGTCTTCCTCAGGCCTGTGGGATCCTGTCATCCCCATCCCTGCTCACACGTTTACCTGCTGCTCCTGAACAACAGGTCTCATGCCTCTCTTTCCAAACCTTCCAGGCCTCAGCTTTGAGGCAGACTTCCCGAACCCCAGTGTGATAGAGGACTTGGTAGATGCACAGGATTCCATAGATGAGGAAGAGGAGGATGCCTCCTCCACTTCCCCTTCCTCTTTCCACTTTTCATTCCCCTCCTCCTCTTCCTCTTCCTCATCCTCACCCTCTACTCTGATTCTGGGTGCTCCAGAAGATGAGGATATGCCTGCTGCTGGGATGCCACCTCTTCCCCAGAGTCCTCCTGAGATTCCTCCCCAGGGTCCTCCCAAGATCTCTCCCCAGGGTCCTCCACAGAGTCCTCCCCAGAGTCCTCTAAACTCCTCCTCACCCGATTGGATGAGGAGTCCAGCAGTGAAGAAGAGGAGGATACAGCTACCTGGCAGGCCTTGCCAGAAAGTGAATCCTTGCCCAGGTATGCCCTGGATGAAAAGGTGGCTGAGTTGGTGCAGTTTCTTCTTCTCAGATATCAAACAAAAGAGCCTGTCCCAAAGGCAGAGATGCTGACGACTGTCATCAAGAAGTATAACGACTATTTTCCTATGATCTTCGGGAAAGCCCATGAGCTCATAGAGCTAATTTTTGGCATTGCCCTGACTGAGATGGACCCCGACAACCACTCCTATTTCTTTGAAGACCCATTAGGCCTCACCTATGAGGGAAGCCTGATGGATGACCAGGGCATGCCCCAGAACTGTCTCCTGATTCTTATTCTCAGTATGATCTCCATAAAGGGCAGCTGTGTCCCTGAGGAGGTCCTCTGCGAAGTGTTGAGTGCAATAGGGGTGTGTGCTGGGAGGGAGCACTTTATATATGGGAACCCCAGAAAGCTGCTCATTATAGATTGGGTGCAGAGAAAGTGCCTGGAGCACCGGGAGGGGCCCAACAACGCTCCTCCACGTTATGAATTCTTGTGGGGTCCAAGAGCCCATTCAGAGGCCAGCAAGAGAAAAGTCCTAGAGTTTTTAGCCAAGGTATCCAGTATCATCCCTAGTTCATTTCCATCCTGGTACATGGATGCTTTGAAAGATGTGGAAGACAGAGCCCAGGCCATAATTGACACCACAGATGATGCTACTGCCACGGCCAGTGCAAGCCCCAGTGTCACGTCCACCAACTTCTGTCGTGAGTGATGTCTGAAGCAGATTTCCCTTCTGTGTTTGAAGAGGGCAGACGAGGTTCTAGGCAGTGGGGGTCCAGAGTGGAGGTGGAGGGACCACAGTGTTTTTTGTGTTTCTGTTTCATATGAGTGACTTAAGAGTTTAACATTTTTTTGTGTAGGGGGGTATATTTTACAAATGCTTCTCCTTCCAATTGGTTTAATTCACTTCAGAATGTTAGTTTATGAATATTATTCACACTTGTATTGCTGTTTGTCTGATTTAAGGGAGAGTTTGATATTTCATAAGAAACAAAGGGAAAATCTGTCTTATTTTGTGAACTGAAACAATATAATGTGGTGTTCGGATAAGAATTTTCTTTAAAATTTGAAATAACTCTGCAGTTAAATTGTGGAACAGAATAAAGTACGGTTGATATTTGCATATCCTTATCATGTTACTCTGTTGTTCCTCCAAATTAAGGATATATACCTGGCTTTGCTTGGCTTATTCAAGAAAGTAGCAGAAATTAAATCTTAATAAATAAAAGCCTCAGTGACTATTTGCTAAACATTCTTTGAGCAGTTGCTTGTGGAGCATGCTCTTAGTCGTGAGGATACTATAAAAACCAAGACTTATCTCCACCCATAAAATGTTAGAGTCTAGGTTCAGAAGCCGTATCAGGAGCGTGGTAAGATACTCTATAGAATCATAAAAACTAGTTTAAAAACGAGTGGGGAGGTGAAACTGCAGATAGAGCCTTCAAGTAAAAAGGCCCAGAGCTATGACAGTTTTGCCCTTCGGGAAACTTCTGGTGCTTCTGTGGGAGCTGATTGTTATGAAGCTGGGTGGTGGCAGGGCCCAGACTCTCAGAAGGTGATAGAAAAACCTGGAATGGAAAACTGCTCTGAGTAGCTCCTTCTGGTGGAGGATGAGGCAGAGAGGAGTCTCCACATGGGGAATTAATAGAAGGTGTCTTGCAGCTCTTTAACTGGTGAGCTTGAACACAGTGCAAGAACTAGGTGATTGATAACCATCATCTGCAAGGGTTTCCTGAGACATAGGGTGATAATCCCTTGAAGTGTTGCTCAGAAGCCTCTAGGCTGGCACTTAATTGCCTGGCTTGAGAAAACCAGAGCCTACTCCATTGAAAGACATGTAATTAGGTTATTTCAGTTGTAATGTGGGCAACTGTAAGCAAGGGCTAGATTTTTACTGGAGGATAAATAAAAATAGTGGTTTGGAAGGATGAGCAATGGGGAAGGTATAAAGGAGTTGGTGTTTGACTCAAATTCTAGCATCTTTGAGTTGCATTCCAGCTGAAGATGCCTTGCCTTTTCCAAATTATACAATATACCCTTTCAGAAAAAAAATGTACTGAGTTTTATTTATGAAGCCAAAGTTTTGGTTAAGCTGGTAGTAGTCCATGACACATTCGCCTACATATTCTCAGATGTTTAGGATAACAAAACTAAGAGCTGAACATTTCACAAAAGACAGTAACCTTTGGTGTGGTAATCATTGATAACAACTGCCATTTATGAAAATTCCAATAGGTGCCAGGCACTGTGGCAGGTGTGTTATTCACATTACATACATTCCAGCAATTTTACAAGACAGGGCTTATCAAACTCATTTTGCAAATGAAGAACCTGAGGCTCATAATGCTTGATAAATTCCCAAGACCACATAGCTAGAATGTGACAAGGTTGTGACATGAGCCCTGGTCTGAATTCATTTAGGACCACACTGTCCACACTCCTCCCAGCCTGAGGAAGGCCTTTGCCTGTTAAATCACTTCTTTTCACACTTCTTAATGTCTGTCAGGTGAAATAAAGATGAACCGTGTGGCTAAGGTATTAAGTTAGGCAGCAAGATGGAAGGTCAAATGGGAATAAAATACACTTCGGGGAACATTATTGGCTTTCTTTACCTAAAGTCCTCTTGTTCTAAGCACTAGGTTTCTTGAGAGCTGAATGTCCAGGTGCTGACAGATTTGTCCATCCCCAGCAATTTTTCCCATTACAGCCCCCTGCCCCTCCTTTTGATCTCCCCTGTGTGCTCTCTTGCGCAACTCTGGAACCCGGCCTCCTGACTAACTTCTCATTACGGTCTCACTTTCTGAAGTGTGAGGACTGAGGAGTCACATGTGCACCAGAATAGATATGAGACTAGCCCCTATTTCTCCTGGTGTAGAGTGCCTGGAGGTGGCTGCTTAACTCTCAGCGCAAGAGCCTAGAAGCACCTGGCCTTCCCCTGAGATAGACCATTCCTACTCCCTGCAGAAGATCCCTGACTCATCCATCCCTCTTCCTGGTTCCTCTGTGATAATGGCCTTTCGATGTGACTATTCACTTTGGATAGTGACATTTCCATACCTAGGCTGGGCATCTTCAACACACGATCAACGTATTACCAAATAGGCTGCAGAGTAAAATCTGACTTGCCACATAATATATGGGTTTGTGGGATGTAATCCTAAGGTCAGATATAGCTTATTTGAAATCTTCCTAATATTTGATACTTGTAGTATGATTTTAATGAGATGCATTATTTGAAACAGGGCACTGGACACAAACAGAGATGAATAAGCTTTTGTAGATGATCACATACCAATCTGTCCTTCATAAACTTTGTGGATGAGGAAAGGCTAAGACATCACATTGTAAATGATCTATAAGAAGGCAAATTTCCAAAAAAAGCAAAACAATAACAAAATCTTGAAGACTGTCTAGGAGTTGACAAGGGTACTTTGGGGGACATGCCAGCTCTGATGAGAAATAAGCAATAGTTAAACATCCTTCCACTGTGTCTTGTGTGTGTACCTGCTCCACAGGAAAATCCTGGCTTGCAGGGAACCACAGGCACGTGTATAGCTGTTCAGGAATGTTCCGTCCTATGCAGGGTAGCAGAGGCTCAAAGGGTAGATTATTTACCATACACCAAAACTATGAGAGAATTCTCAGCCTGGAGAAATTATATAGGTTATTAAAAGGACAGTGCCGGCCGGGCGCGGTGGCTCAAGCCTGTAATCCCAGCACTTTGGGAGGCCGAGACGGGCAGATCGAGGTCAGGAATCGAGACGTCCTGGCTATCTACGGTGAAACCCGTCTCTACTAAAAATACAAAGTGGCAGGGCGTGGTGGTGGGCACCTGTGGTCCCAGCTACTGGGGAGGCTGAGAGGCAGGAGAATGCGTGAACCCGAGGCCCGGAGCTTGCAGTGAGCTGAGATCCGGCCACTGCACTCCAGCCTGGGCAACAGAGCGAGACTCTGTCTCAAAAAAAAAAAAAAAAAAAAAAAGACAGTGCCAAGTGCTATTGAGGGAATAAGGTTGACCCTCCCTGCCAAGACTTACAGAATTGTTTTAAAACTGGATGTAATCCTGTATTTGAAACCACCAGTCACCTCATAGGTGCAAGAAAGAGTTGGAAGATTTCAAGGCTATGCAGACATTCCCAGAAACAATTCCAAGCTATGAAGAGACTTCCTGTCATCAAGTATAATAGTTGCTTTTCATTGAGCACCATAATAACATATGGGAGAGACGACAAGCACCCGTCTCCATCTTGTCTAGCTCACCTTCCTGGCTGGTTCATTTGTAGTTAGACAGAAGCCAGTGCATCACTCCCATGCTTTCGTTTCTGTTCAGCGCTTAACATCTGTTGTGACATGGAGCTACAAGGTGAAAGCAGCTTGGATTCCTGGCTGAGGTGAAAGCCAGGACCCGCTGTCGGTTAGTTTATTATACCATCACACAGTACCACAGACTGGGTGACTTAGACAATACCCATGTATTTTCTCACATTTCTGGAAGGTAAATATCTGAGATCAAGATGTTAACCGGTTTGATTTCTTCCCCGGCCTCTCTGTGGCTTGCTCATGGCCACTTTCTCACTGAATTCTTACATGATTTTTCCTCGGTCTGTGTGTCTGTATCATAATCTGCACTTCTTATGAGGACACCTGTCATATTAAATATGAACCTGACCTTAAGACCTCATTTTACCTTAATTACCTCTTCAAAGTTTCTATCTTCAAATACAGTCACATTCTGGGATACTGGGTTTGAAGACTTGGATATATGAATTTTGGGGGAGAGTCACAATTCAGCCCATAACACCCTGCCAACTAAAATCAGAATTTCTGTACAAAAAAGTAAACTTGTGTTAAGTCATGTAAAAATCAAGGCTTTTTTGTTGTTTTCCATGAGCTTACTGTTACTTTACCTGCCTCCTAGACTGCTCATCATCCTTTTCTTAGGCTTATTTCAATACTTTCCTTACAAATAAATACTGCATATATTTTTATTGCAAATATTTTAAAAGGAGATAGAAACCACAATTCTCCCCTTTGGAAAGTTCCTCCAAAATTCAGCCCCCTATTCAGTAGTTTCCACAATTAACCATGTGGTGTTTACATTTAAAAGCTGATTTAGAATTTTGAGAAACACGTGATTTTTAAAATAAAATTTATGCATATACGAGCTTATGTCTGTGTTTATAACTACACATGGGTAACAATATACATATAGGTCTGCCAATTCCCTTTCCACTATTACAGATTCAATTGCATCCCCACTAAAATCTTATGTTGAAATTAACATGTGGCATTATTTGGAGACGGGATTATCTCAGAGGCAAGTAAGTTAACACGTGGTTATTAAAAAAGAGCTGGTACTATTCCTATGCAAACATCCTTTCTTTATTAACAAACATACTTAATTCACATGTATTTCCTTGTCTTGAAAATCTATTTTCTGTCCCAGGATCCCCTGAGGATACTCCATTGCATTTTTTCATCATGTCTCTTTCAATGCCCTTTGGCTGTGCCAGTTCACTGAGACTTCACTTGATTTTGAAAAAAAGTGCCATTCTTATCATATCGTACCGAAGGCACATACTACCAACACAATTTGTCGTTGATGATGTTAATTTAATCACCATGAGCGTAGTGTTTACAGTTTTTCTTCGGTGATCACATTAATTTGTTCCTGGTCATCCAGCATCTTGGAAGGATAGAAAGATCAGGAGCAGCCGGTAATACAGATGGTGGGCCTCTGAAACCACAGAAGACTTCTTACAAAGAGAGGATCTGAGAAACCGCTCCCCGTTGTCATCCCGGGAGGCCAGGAGCAAAAGGTGACCCACAGGTATTGTCCCACATTCGACATCTTAAGGGTAGAAAGAGGAGAAAGGCTGTGCTCTGGTGATCTCAGTTCAGATCATGCCAAAGAACAGATCATGACAGGGGGCCTTCCTGGCATCCCCATTCGATACAGAAGGGCGGACTGGTGAGCTGCCTCTGGGACACAGGAGGACCCCCAAAAACCAACCCATTTCCCACTCCTCCTGGAGGCCTTGGGCAGGAGCCATTGAGGGGAGAGGCTGGGGTGCTCCAGTCCTCTTGGGGTTTCACCAAATAGAACCCGATCTGAAAAACAGTCTTCTGAAGGAAGAGAGAGGAGGGAGTGGAGGCCATGCCAGAATAATCAGATGAGAAAAGGCGGAAGTCCTTGCGCGCCATTTCAGGGGCAGGGCAGCAGGCGCTACCTGGGGCCTGGGAAGCCATACCCCTTGTGGAGGGGTGTGATTCGACCTCTGCACCTTGCAGGTCTCAGGGATGGGAGGAGGCTTGACCGGGAGGTGAAGACACAGATGCACAGAGGCGGGGAGCCCGGGCCATTACAAGGATCAGGCAGCCTCTCAGGAGGGCAGGAAGGGGAACATCCAACATTTGGTAGTGCCCCTGTCCTGTCTAATGCTGCTGCCAGCTCTGGAGGGCCATCAGAGTCCCCAAGATTTACAACTTTTCTGACTTCCACTGGGAGTCAGCTAGAGATCACACCCTGCTCTAGAGAGGGGGCAGCAGTTAAGCAGAGGGGAGCTACCAGGGCTGGTCATGTATGAAGAAGAGAACTCTGTCGAAGGACGACCTCCCAACCATGAGGAGGAGGCATGAGCTGCACCTGCCCACTCACTGTGTTAGCCCACCCCTGGAAAAAGGTGGGGTGTGGTGTCAGGACTGGGGGAGGTGGGAGGGAAGAGTCCCAGCAAGGCTTAGGGAGTGAGCAGGAAGGCAGGGAGCACATCCCTGGTGGGAAGGAGGGATGGAAAAGGAGGCTGACAAGTGGGGGTGGGGTTGCTCCTCTGGAGGCCTTACCTTAGCCCTGGTGGCGTCGATCCTGATCATCCCGGCAGGATTCGGATGTCCTTTCGGCGTCCATCTTGAGGAGCTGAAGAACCTGAGGTATTTGTGGCAGGCTCGTCTCAGGTCAGCAGAGGAAGGTATGGCTATCCAGTCTTCAAGGTGAGGGGCCCGAGGGAGGAGAGACAAGGGACCCCCACTACAGAGAGAAGCCATGGCTTGCTGTACCCACTGCCATAGCACTTGCTGGATTCCACGGAAAGGAAGATGTGCCTTGAGGGCTAGGGGCCAGGTCTTGTCCACACACGTCAGAGGAAGGAGAATGCCCGGCCGATTAGAATAAATAGGAGAAAGACACTGGTCCAGGGGGCCCCACCTCAGGAGGGCCCTCCCATGAATTCCTGCTCCTCAAATCAGCCCTCCTGGAAGCTCTCCCGAGGTGAGGCTCGGGTGAGCATCTACCTCGTTGCTGGGTGGGGGTGCTGGGGGCAGGGGAAGGGGAGACACTTGTTCTGGGGAGTCCCCTGGCAGAATCAGCACGTGAGCTGCCTGTGAGCCGGCAGAAGGAACTCCAGACCTGCTGGGGACAAGGAAGTGAGACTGAGGGGTCACATGTGCATCAGACGTGAGGCCACCGGATCCACACGTGGTAGAGTGCTGGGGAGGGTGGCTGCTGCGTCATTTTGTCCCCTGCTCTCAGCAGCTGTGGAGTTCCGGCCCTGAGGTTTGCCTCCAGGCCAGCAGGGGGCACAGCCTGTCTGAGAACATGTGACAATGCTAACTGAATGCTCTGAGGAGGGACCGCAGGGCCTCAGAACTGTATGGAATCTGGGGTCTGGCCAGCCCAGCTGACGTCATATGGAGGTCTCCCTCACTTCACAGGTGCTCCAAGACCAGGAGTTGAACCTGTGAGGTTATATACATCCTAAAAGCACCACAGCAGAGGGAGGCCCAGGCTGCCTGAGTCAGGTGAGTGCTGGCGACTCTGTGCCAGGCTACCCCCTGACAAGTGACCTGGCACCCAGCCCGTAGCAGCCTGTGTTCTGGTACTTTTCAGACTCTTCTGCCAGCTGTACACAGTGCTCTCCCCATCCTCTACAGGTTCCCAGGGAGACAAACCCCTAGAAAGACAGGCGACCTGTGAGGGGCCTAGGCACACCATAAGAAGAGAAAGAGCTGTAAGCCGACTGTCAGAGCCATCATGGGTGAGTTTCTCAGCTGAGGCCACACTGGCACTGTGCCTCCCTCCCTCAGGCCTGTGGGATCCTATCATACCCATTAGGTGCTCCGTTTACTCTGCTCTGAACAATATTCATGGTGCCTCTCTCTCTCCCAAACACTTCATGCCCCAGCTTTCCTTAGGCCCAGGAAGAAGCCAAATTTCATACTGGAGTTGGTAGATCCAGGATCCCCACTTGAGGACAGGAGAAGCCTCCTGCATTTCTCAACCTCTCACTTTTATTCCCCTCCTCCTCCTCCTCTTCTTCCTTCTCTGTCCTCATCCTCTTCTCTGATTCTAAGTTCTCAGGACAAGCAGATGCCTCACTGCTGGGAATCACGGAGGTCTTCTGCAGAGTTCCATGAGAAGTCGTCGAGTAGTCCTGAAGGGAGGACTCCCGTCCTCTCTCAGATTCCTGAGAGTCCTCACAAAGGCGGCGACTCCCAGTCTCCTCTCAGAATCTGAAGTCCTCTCCTGAGGGGAGGACTCCTGTCTCCTCTCTCCAGATTTCTCAAATTTTCCTGAGGGTGAGACATCCAGTCTCCTCTCTATCAGAATCCTCTGACTCCTTTTCTCCTCACTTTATTGAGTCTATTCCAGAGTTCCCCTGTGAGTACTCAAGGGTGGCTTTTGGGAACTTAACACAGTCTCCTCTCCAGATTCCTGGCAGGCTACACACTACTTCCTTCCCTCCACTTTGCTGAGTCTTTTCAAGTTCCCTGAGTTCTCAAGAAATGCTTTTGAGGTTTGTCCAGTCTCCTCTCCAGAATCCTCAGAGTCCTCGATGGAGACAGCTCAGTCTCCTCTCCCTTGAGTCTCAGAGTCCTCCTGATGGGGAGACTCCTGTCTCTACTCCTCTTTCCTCTTGGTCACTCACTCAGGAGACTTGATCAGAGTCACCTTGTGTCTGCTCCTCCTCTCCTTCACTGAGTCTTCCCAAGTTTTTCACAGAGAGAAGTCCTCAGTCTCCTGAGAACCACCGTCTCCTCTCTCTATAGTCCTCAGAGCCTTCACAGAGGCAGTCTCTCAGTCTCTCTCAGAGAGCCTCAGAGTCACTCCTGAGGAGAATTCCTGTCTCTCTCTACATTCTCAGAGTCCTCCACAGAGTGAGAGACTCCTGTCTTCTCTCAGTTTCTCATGTCCTCCTGTAGAGAGAGGCCTCCCTGTCTCTCCTATCTCCAGGTGTCCCCGTACTACTGACAGAAGAAAGTCCCAGTCTCCTCTCCGAACTCCTCAGAAATCCTCCTGAGTAGGAGAGTCTCCTTGTCTCCTCTCGCTTTCTCACAGTCACTCTCCTCCAGGAGAGAGACTTCCCAGTCTTCTCTCCAGAGGCCTGTAGCATCTACTCTCTCCTCTACTTCTTGAGTGGGTTTTTGAGAGTTTCCTCACAGAGTGCTCCAGAGTGCTCCTGGGGAGGCCTGCCCAGTCTCCTCTGCATAGCTCACTCTGGGGCCTCAGAGGGGCGACCCTGATCTCTCAGAGTCCTCCAGGAATTCATGCAGGGGAGAGGATTCCCTGTCTCCTCTCTACATTCCCTCAGGTCACTCCTGGGGGAGGGCTCCTGTCTCCAGTTTCCTCATAGTCCTCCTGTGAGGGAGGCCTCCCTGTCTCCTCTCCAGATTCCTCCGTATCCCTGCTGGCCCAGGAAGGGATCCCACAGTCTCCTCTCAGACTCCTCCAGGGTGTCCTGGTGCTTGGGGCGTCAGTCTCCCTCTTAGATTCTCACGGAAGCTCCTCCATCTCCTCCACTTTGTGGAGTCTGTTCACAGTTCCCTGGGAGTGATCAAAGAGTCCTTTTGAAGGGTTTCCCCAGTCCTCCTCTCCAGATTCCTGTAGGCTCCTCCTTCCCTCCACTTTACTGGAGTCTTTTCCAGAGTCCCTAGGGTTCTCTCCAAAGTGCTTTTGAGGGGTTTTCCCCGATCTCCTCTCCAAGTTCACCTCCAGAGGCCCTGCTGGGGGTGGCAGCCTCCCAGTCTCTTTCCATAGTCCTCAGAGTCCTCACCAGGGGGGAGGGGCCAGCCCTGTCATCTCCAGATTCCTCAGAGTCCTCCTGGAGTCAGAGGACTCTCTGTCTCCCTCTCACACTCATCACTTGTCCTCCTGATGGGGAGGACTTGATCTCCTTTCCGGATTCCTGCTGCAGGTGGGAGGGACTGGCTGTCTCCTCCTCCACTTTCCTCATGAGTCCTCCTCCAGGGGAGGGACTTTCCGATCCTCTCTTCAGATTCCTCAGAGCCCTTCCTGGTGGGAGGACTCCTGTCTCCTCATTTTCCTCATAGTCCTCCTCAGGGGACTTCCCGATCTTCTCTCCCAGAGTCCTGCCAAAGGCATCTGCTCGTCCCTCCCATGCTGGAGTCTTTAGGTTTTCCCTGAGTCCTCAGAGGCCCTCCTGAGGCCTGCTCAGTCTCTCTCTACTGGAGTCCTCCAGAGGCCAGCCACCCAGGGGCCGGACTCCCAGTCTCCTGTCAGAGACCTCAGGAGTCCTCCTGAGGAGAGGGGTTTCCATCTCCCTCCTCTACACATTCCTCAGAGTCCTGGGGAGGACTCTGTCTTCTCTCAGTTTCCTCCTTGAGTCCTCCTGTAGAGGGAGGCCTCCCTGTATCTCCTCTCCAGATTCCTCCGTATTTCTCCTGGCCAGGGGAGGATCCCACCCCGTCCTCCTCCAGACTCCTCAGAGTCCTCACCAGTGGGAGGTCCTGGCATCCTGCTCCCTCTAAACATAAATTCTCCTAGGAGGACCGATCTTCTCCAGAGTCTTGTCTGCTCCTCACCTCCCACTACTGCTGGAGTCTTTGGGATTTCCTAGGACCTCAGGGGGACCCCCTAGAGGGCCTGCTCAGTCTCACTCCAAAGAGCCTCTCAGGTCTTTTCCTCCTGCACTTTGGCCGGAGTCTTCTGCAGGAGTTCCCGCCCAGGCAATTGCATGGCA